>NW_012149764.1:1939606-1993603 GCF_000956105.1 Propithecus coquereli
ATCCAAAGTGGGGCACCACAAGAGCAGAAGAATGGGATCCATTTGTATTTACCATCAAATTGGTACTAACTGATCAACACTAGGTTGATCACATGGCAGAAATACTCTCTAGGGATTAGGGGGATGGGGGGGCAAATCTACAACTAAAGGACACGGGGAGCACTAAAGGGAGGGAAGGGCATGCCTTTAACCCGCATTTGGGTGAGTCAAAGACATAAAGTGTAACTATAATGTTTGTACCCTCACAAAACCCTGAAATAATAAAAAAAAGAAAAGAAAGAAAAAAAAAAAAGGGAATGCTTATACACTGTTGGTGGCAACCTCTACGGAAAACAGCATGGAGATTCCTCAAAGAACTGAAAGTAGACCTACCATTTGATCCAGCAATCCCACCGCTGGTTATTTACCCAAAGAAAAATAAGTCATTATATCAAAAAGACCCTTGCACCCGAATGTTTATCACAGCACAATTCACAATTGCAAAGATATGTAATCAATCTAAGTGCCCATTAATGAGTAGATAAAGAAAATGTGGTGTGCGTATATATACCGTGAAGTACTACTGATCTATAAAAAGGAATGAAATAATGTCTTCTGCAGCAACTTGGATGGCACTGGAGGCCATTATCCTAAGCAAAGTATTTCAGGAATGGAAAAACAAATATCACATGCTCTCATTTATAAGTGGGAGTTTAATGATGGGTATATATGGTCATAAAGTGGTATAATGGACATTGGAAACTAAGAAAATGGGAGGGTAGGAGGAGGGTGAGGGATTAAAAATTACCTATCAAGTACAACGTACACAATTCTGGTGACAGGTAAACTGAAAGCGCTGACTTCATCATTCCACAATTCATCCATGTAACAAAAAATGTGTGTACACCCTAATCTTCTGAAATTTAAAAAAAAATGAAGAAATAAACTAGTATAGGTGGAGGGAAAAAGAGAAAATACTTTAGGTTTAAAATCATTTGTGACATTCTTTTCCTGCTTTTTGAACAAGGGATCGAATATTTTCATTTTGCACTGAACCCCACAAATTATGTAGCTATTACAAATTATGCCATACCTCTTGAGACCTACCTGAAAGTTCAATAAAAATTTTTGTATATTTATATCTTAACAGAACATGTTTGGCCTAGTAGGGTCTCTCTTTCTAGCGCAGCCCATCCCCCCCATCCCAATCATCAGAAATAGGGCAGAGAGAACATTACATTCCAACCCCTATTTATAGGCATTATTAAGTTAAGCTGCCTCTAGCATTAATTGAACTATAGGAAAATCCACCTGGCTTGAGAGACAAGAGATTGAATTCCTTGATGGCCTCCATAAATAAGCAAGGTACAAACTCAGAAAAAGACAAAAGGGAAAGCCCAATCCACTATTCTTAACACTTGTGATAACTGTCACCCACCATTATGTAGCGGCCTACATATTTATCTCTAGATTTCACTTAAAATGATTAAGGATGTGTCTGCAACAAAATTCATGCTCTTAGCATCTTGTCTCCAAATTCAAGAAACACCATGTCTATTAATTAACCTTTGGTTCAACTGCAAGTGACAGAAAGCACCGCCCCCCGAAAAAAAAAAAAACAACCCAGTGACTTCAGCAAGTAACATGTTCTTTTCTCTCTGAAAGTAAGTGATTCAGGGCTGTTATGTTCTCTACAGTGAGTGACCCAGGTCCCTTCTATTTTGTGTTCTGCTATGCATCACCTTCATCCCCAAGGCTGCCTTGAGATCCAAGGTGTCCTTAGCCATCAAATCTGTCTGTAAAAAAGCAAGAATAAAGAAAAGGGAGGAAGGCTGGGTGCAGTGTCTCATGCCTGTAATCCTAGCACTCTGGGAGACTTAGGCAGGAGGATCGCTTGAAGTCAAGAGTTCGAGACCAGCCTGACCAAGAGTGAGACCCTGTCTCTACTAAAAATAGAAAATATTAGCCAGGCGTGGTGGCGTATGCCTGTAGTCCCAGCTACTCGGGAGGCTGAGGCAGGAGGATCACTTGAGCCCAGGAGTTGGAGGTTGCTGTGAGCTAGGCTGATGCTACAGCACTCTAGCCTGGACAACAGAGTGAGACTCTGTCTCCAAAAAAAGAAAAAGAGAAAAAAAGAAAAAAAAAAGGAGGAAAAGGCATGCCCCTTTCCTTTAAGAAATGTTAAGAAATTGCACACACCACTCCCACTTATATCCTGTTAGCCACTTTAGACACATAGCCATCCTAGGTGCAAAAGAGACTGGTAAATGTAATCCTATGTTTCCAGCTAAAAGTACAGGATTTTGTTACTGAGGAAAATCAGGAGAATGGAATTTGTGGGAAACTGTCACTGTGTCATGTCACATTTTCAAGTCACCCAAGTTTTTCTGCAAGGACTTCTCAGTTCAGTAATCCCCACTAGCACAGTGCCTTCTACAGAATATAGTAGATAATCAGTGAATGTTGTTCAATTGGTTCATTTACATTTATACAATTTCCTAATTCCTTTTAATATCTAGTCATTTTAGTTGGACACTAAGGAGCAGATAAAAATATAAAATAAATATAAAGATGAAAAATATAATACAAATGTAATAATAAAAATTTTTAAATAATCCCATTCTATGTTATCTGTTTCAGAAACTAAATTTATTTTCTAATATCAGATGATGTGCTTAAAGTGGATTCTTTCTGAAAATGATAGATGAACTTGAGTGTGCATAGATAGCCCTCTGAGGAAGCTCTTTAGAAGACTGATTTATGGATTATATCCACAAAGATTCTGACTTAGAGAGTCTGGGGTTGGGCTCAGGAATCTGGATTTTAGGTAGGTGCCCAGGATAAGTGCAATAAGAAACCCTATCATGAAACATGGCAGATTGGGTTGTCTTTTCCCGTGGCTTGCTTCCCACCAAGCCCAGCATAGGACCAGAGATTTAAAAGCATGGTTGTGAAGTCTAGAATATTATCTTTCTTCCTGTACCTTCCACACATTATTCCTAATCCAAGGTCCTTATATTAAGAGTTTCCTCTCTATTACCTGCTCCTTCCTATCTCTGCTTTATTTCTGATTCTTCCCCAAGTGACAGACTCTCAAGTTCTTCACAGCACAAGAGGAGAAGCCTGAGGAGCCCCGTTGAGCCATTTGGGGAAGTGCTCGATTGGCAAACCAAAGGCAAGAATGAAATAGATGCTGTTTACAATTATATTCATTTACTTGACCCTTAGGTTGGTAAAATATAAAATTCTTTACTCAATGTTTTAATAGTACAACTAATAAGGATAAATCCTAATGTAATGCCTGTGCAATATTTGGCTTTCGAGTATAGTAAGACGTAAGTATGGATTTTATCCTAAAATTCAACATTTCCCAAACTGTGATATATATCTTATACACATGAGGTAATTTTAAGTGACACTTTTGCAAATTTTAAAGTTGAATATTTTTATGTTTATTTTTCACTCTTACCTTGCATTTATAGCAATCAACTCTGAATTTCTATTAGTGGCAGTGTTATAAAGTTTTATTTTGGGATAATATTTCTAAAGTAAAAAAGTGAGTTAATTTAAAGAAAGGTATTAAATGAAAGGTGTATAAGCAAAATTAGAACCAAAATGCAAGTGCAAGAGTTAGTAGTTGGGTGATTTTGAGTATACCTTTAACCTCCCTAAGCCCATTTCTTCACATATAAAATGGGAATAATAATAACCAACTCAGAGGATTTTTACATTGCATAATTCATGTTTATGTTATTGACATCTGTTATTATTATTAATATTATGCATCTGGATCAGATTTTCATGAGCATTATCATGTTATTTAATGTGAAATCTCCCTGGACTTTGAAAGATTACCTGAGCTTGCAAAGAAAAATTGGCTTCTGAAAGGATATGATCAGAATAAAGTCAGATATCAAATGTCCATCAGTAGAGTACTTGTTAAATAAATTATAATCCATCCATTCAATGGAATACTATGCAATCATAAAAGAATTGAGAGTTGGCTGGAATGTAGATGCAATGAGAGGGAGAGAGACAGAAATAATGAGAAAGGGTATCTCAGGGTCAGAGGGATATAAGGATCAGAAAAGGTTTTATAGAAAAATGAAATGAGCACATCTTTGAAAGTTGAGAGCAGCAGACTGACCAAATGAGAAGCAAGTAACTGAGACGAAGGAAGCAACTGGAACAGACACAAATGCAAGAAAAAGCCTGACTTTGTGAGCATGTCTCCTCTGTGAAATGCAAGTAGCTCAGCACAGCTAGAGAATGAAGTGCACACCACACTGGGGCATGGCTAGAAATGAGTCTGAACTGGGGGTGGGGAACTTGTGGCCTTGGGGCCACATGTGACCTTCTGGATCCTTGAGGGCAGCCTTTTGACTGAGCCTAAATTTTACAGAACAAATCCTTTTCATAAAAGATTCTAGACAGTTTGGTGGCAGATCATGGAGAGCCACGGTGCCATGCTCACAGGCAGGGTAATGGGGTGCCACCAGCCAGCTTCAAGAAAGGAAGTAGTATGATCAAAGCTGTGGTCATGAGAGATCACTTTGATGGCGGTTTGGAGGATGGTTAGTTATGTGAAACAAAAGGCCATTACTACAGTCTAGACCAGAAACAAGGAAAATCTCCTAAGCAAAGGCAATCACAGCGGGGATAGAGAGGAGGCCAGTGCAGCAGGCATTGTGACTACCGGAAGTTGAGGGAAACTGAAGAGCCCCTCAAAGCTGACTTCCGAGTCTCGTAACTGTTAGAGGCTATAGAAAAAGGAAAAGGAGCACATCTTGGTGAATATAACTTGGAACTTACTCCATTTGAGATGCCTAAGGAGTATCCAAGTGGCAATTAGCTATGTGGGCCTATGCATCTAGTACTAAAGCGAGAGACAGAGGTGTGGATGACTGCTGCCTGTTAGTCTTAAGATCACCTCACATCAGGAGGTTCCAGTAAAAGCCTGTCTGGTAAAGTGTCTTCAATAATGAATCAATACAGATGTGAAAATGGCCTTTTATTTTGGCCTTATGGCTTATTTCCAAATAATTTGCTTTGTGCTCCATCCAGGGGTGGGGAACCTGTGGCCTTGGGGCCACATGTGGCCTTCTGGATCCTGGAGTGTGGCCTTTTGACCAAATTAAAATTTTATAGAACAGATCATTTTAATAAAAGGACTTGTTCTGTGAAGTTTAGATTTAGTCAAGGGGCCGCACTTGGGGGATCTGGAGGGCCACATGTGGCCTTGAGGTTGTCTAACTATTTGGAGGATCATTCACAATAGCTCTAATTTCAGACTCCTGTGTTTGGCACCGATTGGCGGTCAGTGTCTTCCATCTGACCAAGATGGCACAACCTACTCCAAAAGTTAAGGAAATCCTAAGTAAAGGAAATCCTAAAATGCACAGCAAATTTATCTTTCCTATACCTTAGTTATCAAACTTATAGAAACTCTTGATTTTGCAGTTTTGAATAGTGTAATGTATTTTTTAAAGCAACAGTAAAATCTAGAAGTCCCTTTAAGGAGAGGCCAGATATGTGAGAGTGGGAAACAGTGTGCCATGCCTATGAAGCTCACAATTCTACTTGGCTTTGCCTGGTGTTGAAAGTGACCAAAACTAATCAGGTCCAGAAGAGCATTCAGTAAAGCTGCTTTTCTGACTCTCTGCCTCTGCCCTTCCTGCTTCTGCTGCTGAGCAGATTGCAAGAGACTGGTGCCAACTCTACATTGCTTAATAATAATTCTCATTAGCATGCTGCCTTGGATGTGTACTGCAGAGCAAAATTTAGCTTCTCCTTGGTGTGAATCAAGAGAAGAGCATGAAATTCTCAGAATGTGCAAAGGGTTAGAAGAGGGGACAGGACACCTTTGGATGTGCATAGCAGCCTCTCTTTTCTTTCCCGAACAAGGGTGGGATAGACAAAGAGGAATTTTATTAATAGTACCAAACAGAGAACTTGGTGTTCTTTCTGCTTCTCCACTTGCAGCCCCTGAGATTTCAGTTGTTCGCAGCTTCTTATTGAACAGTCTGATACATTCCAAACGTACATGGCCTGCCCAAGCTCAGTGCCCCTGTGGAGCGAACGCTATTAGCTTTGGTTTGTGCATTTGACCACAGGGCAACAGGCCGCATGTACCTGCAGCTCCATGACTTCCCTGAGGTCATTCACATTAGCTTCTCTTATGAAAGTGAACGAGATGCCGTTTACTCTCCTGCAGATGCCAGGGCGACTGAATGACACTCTGAGGAGACACGCACAACCTTGCACATTCACAGCCTGTTTAACAGGGGCCATATTTCCCACAACGGCTTTCACATGCCATCTGCTGTCACATGATACCACGTGCCAGGTCCTTATAAGAAATGTATTCGATCACCCAGTTTCTCACTCCTTCTTTAGAAATAGCAAATCGAACAAGACATTAAGTAGGTTTCACACTAAAGGAATTATGTGCATATCAAATGGAGTGAATTAAAGGGGAATTTTTATTGTCATTGCTGGCTGCAAAATGGCAATCACACATCCTCGTGGAAAATTTAGGGAAGTTTTCAGACTTAGTGGTTAGTGGAAAAGTTACATTTTTTGTGAATTCGTTTGCCAACAGAATGACTACCAAAAAAAAAAAAAAAAAAATTCAAAGGGCAGTCCAAGGCATTTTCTGGTTCCATACTTTTTTCGTTCTCCTGTTGGCGTACCATTTCTCTTGTCTGATCCAATGCTGAGCTCAGTGGTAACAAAGTGCCACATTGTGAAGGGTGAGAGAACTGGTACAAAGCATACCAGGGAACAAATGAATTAGTACATTCTGTCACATCTCACTCTTCAAGGATGGCATCTTCTTTGTTAATTGAAAAGAAATGTAAAATGGAGGAAATAGCAAAAAAAAATATATATTAAAATTAAATAAAAGATTTCTGGCTCTTCTATCTTTCTTCTTCTTCATGACCTGTGACAGCCTACTGTAATGTCTCACAGTTTTGCATTTTCATGTATTATTCTGATACTGTCTGTAGGGAGCCTAGAACGGACTGCCAGAGAGACAGTCTGTAATTGAAAGTTCTTTTAAGAGAAGGACTTCTATCGGGCCTGCCGGGGGAATAGGAGCTCCACCTGCTGACTTTTTTATGTTTGCCGACTCTGAAAGAATGCAAAACATAAAGAAATTGAATGGCGCTATTTCTTTTATAATTTCTCAGTGGAAATATAGTTTTCAAAATTATTGATAAGACGTACCAGTCTAACCAGGGTTTTCAAAAAGAAATTGCAATCTATAGCTTGTTTTAAGAGTGGGGATTATGCTTGACTTCCCTGAGCCAGTCTAAATAATTACTTTAATCTGTAACAACATATAAATTCATGAGTTGTTGCCACCATGGCTCTTAGGGAGTACTCTACTTTTCAAACACTGCCTCTCTCAGCCATAAATTTATACTGCTACTCGTCCATGTGTCTGTTGTTCTAAGAAGCTGTAGCCTCATGTTATAGATAGTTTGGAAGAAATGCTAGGTGTTTTTGATCTAAGGAATAAAGATCAAATCCGAGTAAACACATTAGCATTTTAAATAGCACAGACGTTATTTAATATTTGTTGTGTGCATTTCAGAGAGAAGCTATGCAGCCCTATATAATACCCATGAAAACGATAAGCTACTCATTTGTCTTTTCCTTGATGAAAATTGTCATGAGGAAGCATGGAATGCATTTTAAACATGCTTGACTGCTTAATCCCCTGGAAGAAGAGATCCTTGAGGGCAGGCACATCTCCTTGCTCCTTACAATCTCAGCGTTGCGGGTTTCATTTCTTATCTAGGTTCCGTTCACTGACAAATTTTAAGCTAAATCACTTCCTGAACTTGACTAAATAAAATGAAACCTTCATTTGTGGCTTGGGTTTTGTGCTTAGAAAGACATCTTCTCATTATTTTTATGTGTCAGTATCGTAAGTTCTTTTCTGTACTCATGAAAGCCACTGGAAGTGGATACACAAGTATCCTCTCAGGCCCTGTAACAGAATTTGGTGTATTCAGATGATTCTTGTGGAGATCTTTAGTTAGTTAGTTAGGTTTTTGGTCTTCCTAACAAGCTTCCCCATGACCTTTTTTCTGGTAACACTCTGTATCCTCCGGGAACTGCCATCTACCTGCATCAGGAGTGGTCACATGACTCAGAGCTGGCCCCATCCCCTGGTCCAATCAGAGTTCTTCCTTGGGATTCATATCTGCACAGTGGGAAAAAGATGTTATCTCCTTCCTTAAGAGTTGCTAAACTACAGCTTCTTGTGGCTCTGTTCTCTGCCATGTGGAGACAACCTGGCTTGAGTAGGAAAAACAAGCCAGTCCTCAAAGCAAACTGAAAGACTGACGGAGATGAGAGCCATGGCAGGAGAACAAAAGCCACAGCAGCGTTGACTGTCTCATGCCAGTCCCCAAGGCCCTGCTCCCTGCAGGCCCTTCTTTGTTTCTTTGGGCTACCCTTGTCTCTCGCCATGAATCCTATTTCTGGCTTACAGGAGTTTGTGATGGATTTTCTGTTATTCACAACCAAAAGAGGCCTGACTACCGTTGCCCCACACAACAGAAATGACAGTGATGCAGCCGACAATTAAATACTTACAGGGAAGGGAAGAGGCCTCATTTTCTCTATTGAGAGTAAAATTACAAAGGATGAAGAAAGGGAAACAGAAACATTTCTCAAGAGTATTAGATAACAACAAAAACTAGTATTTATGTAGTGCTCTACAGTTTTTAAAGTACTTTCATAATCATTTTTTCATTTGACCCTTATAGTAATTCTGTGAAATGAAGACAGTACAATGTATAATTATCCACATGTTACAAACATAACAGAATAGCAAATGGAAGTTTCCCTGTGGTTCTGGAATTACGGTGGAGGCCCATGGCTGAGGACAAAGGATCCTCACATGTTTTACATTCTGAGTCCAGGGGACCCCCAGTTTTGGGGCCCAGCTGCTTTCTTTACAATTTTACTGGGAAGGGCTAGTTCAGGCAATCCACACAATAAGCCCCGAACCCAAAGGGAGTCAAGAGAATCCTTTGTGCATATTGGGGCATCTATGAGAAGTGGAGCCTGGCATGTCATGCCCCAGTTGGACATCAGTTTCACCAGCAGATCTGCCTTCTTGCTCTAAACTGTCAGAGTGTAAGAAAGCAAAACAGAGAAAGTGGAGTGAGAAACCAGTGCTCAGAAAGGTTACTTTTCTAAGGCCACAAATCAAATTAACAGCTGAGCTGAGGTTTGTTTGTAAATAACCACTGACACACTTTAGCATGCATCAGAACCATGGGGCGTGGGGGCACTTGGTAACAGACAGATTTCTGGTTCCCATCCCTAGAGGATCTGATTCAGTAAGTCTGGGGAAGGGCCCAAGACTCAAATTCTCACAAGCTTCTAGCTGATGCTGATACTTCTGGTCCAGAGACTCACTGTAGGAGAAACACGAATCTAGACCATCTCACTTCAAATTCTGGACTTCTTATACACTGCCACACTGTATCCTTTTAACAAGGCACTAGACAATGTTCATTCTCTGTCCTATTGCAATACTGACATCAATATTTCAAAATGTGAGTTCTAAGAAACAATATTTTATATCAAATACTCACTTTTAGTATACTTCTGCGATTTTGTGCTATGGATCTAAAATGTAGTAAATGCTATTCTGGACATGGGCTACAAAAGTTGATGCTGGAAGTAAAAATTCTAAGCCCTGATGCCTGTGCTATTTTTAAGTGTATTTTAATTAAAAAGAGTATGGTTTGGAAGCAGGGCTAAACAGTATCAGTATATACGAGAAATGGTAACTTCAGTTTTGCACATAAAATGTACATCAGGGGAAAAAATAAAGCAGAAAATAAACAAGATGAACTCAAAATACTGTAGCAAATGTTGGGCTGAAATACTGCCAGGTGTGGAGGTGTAGAAAAATGAACACACATTTTGGTGGCAAGGCACAAAACTCTTTAAATCCTTTTGCAGAAGTTTCTGAAAACTGTAATTTTGGCAAGGTTCTATGAGCAGAGTTGCTGGGTTAATCATGTAGGCAAACCAACAATATCTGTAAGAATTGCCTTGTCCAGCCCTGGAAATTGCATAACTTCTCTAAAACATCACCTCC
The DNA here is from genome assembly GCF_000956105.1 of Propithecus coquereli. Classification (NCBI taxonomy): domain Eukaryota; kingdom Metazoa; phylum Chordata; class Mammalia; order Primates; family Indriidae; genus Propithecus; species Propithecus coquereli. Next base: position 1,949,718 of record NW_012149764.1, read on the forward strand.
GCATATGTCAAAGAATGGAACATGGAGAAATAAATTCAGAAATTTTCTCTATACAATAAAAAGATACCAGAAGGTGTGAATTCTCAATCAACGAGAGCTAGCTTATGCTCTCTTAACAAAGTAATATTCCTACAAAGGATTCAAGTTGATATATTTGGGTGTATGAGAATACATATATTTTTTCTTTAAAATGTTTTATTAAGTTTAGTTTACTGTGAAATCTAAAATTGATAACTTCTTCTGGTCAGTGTTGATGACAGAGTGACAATGTGAGGTGGGAGATGCTAGGGCACATATGTGTGGTAGTGACCAGGTAGTGACCTTTTAAATAATGACATATGAAATCTTAAATTTATTACTTAGGAAATGGTCGATAAAGGGCAAGAGTGGAGGCAGGTGCCCTGTACGCATTTGTCCTGCGAAGAAATTAATGAAGTACTGGAGTCACAACCCAGTAATTGCTGCCCTGGGGAATGTTCACATCAGCCTTGAGCTTGTAATTATAGGGGAGGCTGAGGACCGTGTTCTCCCCCAAATGTGCTCCATACCTTTTACTACTTTTCTGACTGTGGGGCCAAGACCCAGCCTTACACAGAAGTAGAGAAGAAAGCCCCCTAATCCAGTGACAGATCCCTACCTGTGAAATGGATTTCATTCGACAGGATTTCCAAACATTGAGTCATTGTTCGGGAGAAAAATAAAAAAAGAAGTATAAGATTTTCTAAGAAAAGAATATAAAGGAAAGGAGTCTAAGAAAGTTGTATGCTGGCGAAGGAGTTTAAGAAATGTCTTTGGGTTCACCCAAAGTTTTCAGCTATGCCCAAGATGAAAGATATATGTTTGTTATTATCTATGTGCCAGACTCTTACTAATCTGTAATTATCACTGTGGTGCTTCAAGAGAGGTGCTATCATAATCTGATAGATGAAAAATTTTAAGGGTAGGGGCTTATACACAATTAATAAATGAGTGAGTGTGGATTCAAAACCAGCTCTCTCAGACTCCAGGGCACCTGATGTTTCATGTATTTGGGGAATTTTATTGAGATCTTGGAAGTGAAGATAATTTTTGGTGGTTAACATCTTGCAATGGGCTTAGCGATGTCTATTGGAGAGTTGGGACATAGCACAAACCATGGGTAAGGGAAGGAGAGAAAGTTAAGGGATCATTTAGGAATGACTAGAGGCAGCCCACTGGGAAGATGAAACTAGTAAAATTTTAACAGCTTTTCACCTTGGTCCAGGACTGTCCCTGGCTATACTATTTAGGGCATGTAGTAGTCAATCAATTCAGCACATATCTATTGAGTGCTTGTTATACATTAAATACTATACTTGGGTCATAAGACATAGGTGCTGCTTTTATGATGTTTATGCAATGATTCTCAAACTATTACACATTAGAATGTTCTGAGAACTTAAAGTTCTGATGCCAGGGACCCATCCCCAAGCTATTTGGAGTCACTTGCTCTGGGGAAAAATCTAAGTGTTATTATTTTTCTAAAAACTCTCCAGGTGATTCTACTTATAGTCAGAAATGTTAATCTGTCTAATAGGTGATATAAGCTCCCAATGATAGGATGGGGATGAGTATGACAGGTACACCGAGATAATATGCCCCTTAGCCCTGGCCGCAGCTATATAAATATTTTCATTTTCTATATCTGCTGTGATATGCAAAACGTTGGGAAAACTCATAAATAATTAGCAAATAGGTCATTTTGCTAATTTTGATGTGGCATACCTCACAGCTTGTGGGTGGGTTGTGTATGTGCCTGTGTGTGTGTGTGTGTGTGTGTGTGTGTGTGTGTGTCTTTATAGAGGGGTGGCTGAGGACCCACAATCTTAGACAAGGGCCCTAAGCAGTCTTTTGCAGAATTTCCATCAGTTGGGCAAAAAAACAAATAAAGTCAAAAAACAGAGAGGATCTTAGAAGTCATCTTCTAGCCCAACCCCTTTGTATCAGAGATAAGGAAGCTACTTTAAATCACAGAGCAAGGCAGGGTTGGACCCTGGCCATGGACCTCATTCTTTCAAATTCTCTTCAAATAGCTTGATGGTAAATCATATCCCTGCATAGGATATAGTATTTAATTGCAAAAAGTGGAAAATTAAATGTCTCAGCCAAGTCATATTTATAACGAGGCCTCACCCTGTGCTATTTTGCCTTTGTTGCATACGCTGCATACTAAGTAAAGTGACAGTCCAAGAGATAGACACTTCAGCAAAAGATCTCCAAACAGGCTGATTATTTTCTTATGCCCGACAAGAAAAAGAAAAAAAAAATGACACAAAGCTTTCCCCTGGTAGGTAAAATGCCAAGTTTCTGCCAAGCCATCTTCCCTCTCTCTGGGCTGCCTCTCCAGTCCCTCTGCCTGCTGCTGTTTTCATTGCTATCATTATTTCTGTTTCTCTGAAGGTAGAGAATTCTGCCAAACCGCTCTGTCCTCCTCAGAGTCTCTCATCTGACTGTTATCCAAAGGCCCTTCTACCCAGCCTCCAGCCCACTGCTTTCTCCAGCTTTTACGCGATGCCTCATTCTCCCTGAGACCTCACCTAGCACGTCACACTTGTCCGCCACTGCCGTTGCCACTGCCGCTGCTGCTGCTCTCCGCTGGCTTTGTGGCTTTCAGCACCAACATTTCCAGTGAAAATTCTATTATAACTGCCCTGATTGTGAGATTCTGAACACTGGCCCTGCATCCTTGACTATGTTTGGTGGATCTCTGCTAAAATGGGTTAAGAATCCACACTGGGTGGAAACGCTCTCATCCTCTGCCATAGGGACATTTGCTACCACCAGCCCCAGGGGTTCTGTTCCCAAAACCATATCCTGGCCCTCTGCCCCTTCCCTTCTCTTTCATTCTCTCCCTCATAGTGTCTTCTTGCACATAGGATATTCTCAGCTTTTTAGAGCCCCAAAACTATTTGATTGCTACACATTCCATAATTGTTGACTCTAAGGATTTTGGCATCAAACCCCTTGCGTTTGAATGTTAGCTGTGTCACATACCAGGTGTCTCACTTTGGCAAGTCTTTTGATTTTATGAGCCTTTGTAAATGGGGCTACTAATACTGTATTTCAAAATTTTTACCCAAATATTTCTTTATTATTTTAGTTAGGGTAGAGCTATGCTGCTGTAACAAAGAGAGCCCAAATACAGTGGCTTAAATATAACAGAAACATATTTTCCTCTTATGTTACAGCCAGAGGAGTGTTTGTGGTCCAGGGAATACACACCACAGGTCATTCATGACCTTGAGTTCTTTCTGTCTTTTTGTCCTGCCATCTCCAAGGATGTTCATCTGTGTGATTAAAGCTGTTCATCTTGTTGTCTAAATTCCAGAAGACGGGAAAAGAAAAAGTCCAGGTTGAGTGGTTTTGTCCTTAAGGAAGTGACTGTAAGGAATGTCATTAATAATCACACCCATTGGAAAAAACTGAGCCACTACCTAGCTGGCCACACCTTTCTAAGAAGTTGTAAAATAGTCTGTAGCTGCATGGCTCTCTATTACTAAAAGGAAAAGGGAAGAATAGATAATGGGGGACATTGAGTGACCTCTGTCATTTGTACATGATTAAAAAAGTTCAACTAGGACAGTGGCATGTTTATGGAAATTGCAGTCATCTGCCCTAAGCTTCCTCACTCTCAATACTACTTCCTAAAGGAAACTACTATGTGAATCAAACTCTCTTGCTTTTTAGCTATTTTGATGATTTCCTGTTTATATGGTAATACATAAATTAATCTCAAAGAGTGTCTTATAGAGTCTAAATAGGCTACCTAAATAATGAATCCTCTACATGACACCTTATTGATTTTTACTTCCTATAAAGCTAATTAGGTATTTTGGACCAACTGTCTTGCTAAGGGCAACCAAAGAAGTTGGAGAAAGTAGAAAAAGGACCTTCTTGAAAGCATGAAAAACTTGCAAAATAGTGAGGAAGGTTAGGGTTAAGATCTAGGAAAAGACAAACTAGAGAGAGAAATCCAGACCTCAAAATTGCTTTTTTTCTCCCTCTGAGGGTTTTTGCCAAGTCTGGGGAAGCAGCTGCAAAGCTGAACCAACCTTTTGGTGATTCCCCAGGGCCAGGCTAACAGAAGTCAAAAACTAAACCCTGCCAGGAATAGGGATTTGATAAATCAAGCTCCCTTTGAGCTGGGAAACTGAATGGTCACAGTCTCAATATGAAGAATAAACTGCAAGTAAACTAGCCCTTGAATGGATTTCTAGTCAGTTTTCCATCATTTAATGGTACAAGCAAACTCCAACTTGACCTTATATTAAGATATTACTGGAATGATAACAAAAACTGCTATTTGCAAGAGCAAATGAATATCCTTTCAGGAGAAGACATCATCATACCAAGCCTCAAAATTTCCTCCAAATAATTTGTAAAATACAATATCGAGCATGCAGTGAAAAATAACTAGGTTTACAAGGCAACGGGATGCAATGAATAATAGAAGAAAGACAAATAACAGAAAGAAGACCCCAAAACATAAGTTATTGAAATTATCAGATATGATTCATATTCTTTAGAAAAGAGCAGAGTGAATCCATCTGGTATTCGTAACATATTTGGGTACAACCTTTCAGAGGTGCTATCAGGAATCTGAAGAAGATGAAAATATCATTTACCTTTACATTTTTTTTCTTACTTCAGCTTGACAACATTTCTTACATCTTTCACCTGATGAAATGTGGAAATATTGATAAAAGTACATTATGATCTGAAATAATATGTGAATGGTTTGGAGATGACTCAAGGACAAGGATCTTGAGACAGAAGACTACGTTCCCTAAAACCAGTGACACCATGTCTTTGAACAAGGCCAAGAGAGAATCTGATTTACTGAGAAGGAACATAGTTATTTCTTTCCCTTTTGAGCAGTGGCTTTTAAACCTTTTTTTTAAACCCCACAAACCACAGTAAGAAATATCTTTTACATTGTGATCAGATACACACATATGCATTGTATATGTGTGTGTATTTGAAATAACAGTTTCAAGGAATAAAACTTACCCTTACTATATTTAATGCACTCTGAAATGGTCCGTTCTACTGTATTTAATTTTTTAAATGCTGTTTGAGACCATTATGTTGATTTTATGGTCCATACTTCAAAGACCACTGCTTTAGGGTTTAACTTATCTTAGTTTTCTAAATGACAAGCCTCCTTAAGTTGGCTTTAAATGCATTTAATTTGGTCCCATTCTCTTTTTTGGGATCTGTGTCTCCAAATACAAATATTAAAAGGAAATTATTAGCTAAGATGGAATAATACTGAGAAAAATCAGTTTATGATTGGCTTGGTTAATTTACTGTCACACAAATTAATGAAACAAGGAAATTCTCCCCATCTTTCACATTCTCTGCCCATCCAACCCCTTTCCTTCTTTTCTATTTCCTTCTTTTCTTATTTCCCCCAGAGACTGATTTTCAGTTGTTATTAGGCATAGCAGGTTTATTGAAAGGAATGTAGGAGACTAAGGTTTAATGAGCACCAATTATGTACACAGTACTTTGTATATATTATTTCTTATCAATAACTACTCATGGTATTTTTTTATTCATCCTTTTTTGATCATAAGAAAACTGGGATTTAGAGAAGTAAATTAACTTTCCCAAGGTCAAAAAGTTCAAAAAGCTAGTTTGTGGTAGAACTGACTCACAAACCCAGGTCTGGCTAACACCAAAATCATTGTAATGTGTCAATATAAAAACCACACACATAAAAAAAAAAATGAGACCTTATAGTTTTAATCTGCTAACTCCAGTAAGGCATGTTTATGTGCTTCTTTTGAATTGTTTTTTGTTGTTGTTGTTAGACTCTTATATTTACCAACCACTATACAGAACATATGTTGAACTTTCAAACATATATTATGTGTGTACATTCTCCCCAGTACACCATTTATTCATTTCAAGTACTCCAGAGCTTATAGTCTACTTACGTAACTTTTTTCCACAAGGATTCCATGTTTTCTGTTGGCCTCACAAACAAACTCAGGATTCTAATTTATCTTTTATCACAACATTTTCTTTTAATCAGCCTCCTCCATATTGAAGAGAAAATCGAAATAAAATTCTTTCCTTCCTAACCTTTAGTTCTAAGCAGAGCCCAATGGCGACTTTAAAATAGTCACTCTGAAAGCTGATTTCTGCATTAGGAAACACTTTGTATGACGTTCAATAAGCGTTGCCTGTTCTAGGAGACAGAATGGACTGAATTAACCAGTAGTGCCCATCCCTTGGCTGAAGTGACAGGAATAAAGAACAGAATGCATCCCATTGAGGGGCCTCTTTCCCCTGAAATTGGATCAAGATTCCAGGATACCTCTCAACCTACAGGAGATACCAGATCTAAAGCTGAAGCCGAAGCAGGTACCCAGTGTCTTTTTAAAAATTAACAGCAATATTGAGATGTACTTTATGTAGCAAAACCCGCTACTGTTTCTACCCACAACAAAATCCCCAACTCTGAAACTTCAAAGGAAAGGAACAATACCCATGAATTTCATGCTTTCAGCAGTTTGCCCTCAATCAACCTCTCCTAGATTTTGCTCTCTCCCTCTTCTCCATCTCCCACACCACTGCCCTCCTATGTGCTCCTCACATAGCATAGTGACACGTGTACTTTGGTATTTTCACACATGGGCTTTCAAGAATTCCTTACTGATTATGTTTTAGTCCATTGTGGGGCAACCATAAAATAGCATCATCATACTTGAACACCTGCAAGTACACCTGATGTTTTCTGTCTGACGAAAAACAAAGGGCAAGAGGGGTGAAATTTCAAGTATCATCATTCACATCATCAACAATTTAATATCAGGTTTTTTTCTTCTAAGGTTTTAGATGGCAGCATGGATGGAGATGAACCCCAGTGCAGTGACCAAACAAAAGGTGAGATTACCATAATGCACGTGATGCCATGATGCCAAAGTGAAAACAGCAATGGTGTTCTCTGAATGATGTCGTCCATGATGGTGATGTCTTTCTTAAGTCTTGATACTCCTTATGCTAACTCTAACTCATCCAAGGTTGGCAGACATATAAACAGTGTTTTGGTATCCAAAAGATCCTATGAAAACTAAGAAAAATTTACCCTAAGCTTCCTCGCAGTAATTGTGAGCTTCTGTGATCCTCAGTTTAGGGGGAGATTCCATATCATAGGATGCTCTGCTAGAGATGAATTAATTTGTGTTTTACACTCCAATGTGAGGAGGAATGTGCCAGAGAATCAACTTTGGAAGTCAACATGTAGAAAGAAGCGAGAAAGTCCTGGAATCACCAAAATGAGCTGTATACTCAGGAGGCTGGTGCAGGGCAAGTGGCCTGTGGTAATGGGAGTATGAGGCCCTGTGTACCCAGCACTTACAGAGGGCAGGTGACAGAGAAGCTGCCTCTGGAAACGAGTAGTCTTTTGTCCTAAGACAGGAGGTATCATCAGGCAACTTATGTTTTCAGGTTAAAAAAGGGAAAATTATCTAAGCCCTGAGGGTGTAGATTCCTCAAAGGAAAACAGGTCATTGGAAAAGCTGAGCAATGATGAGGAGCTGAGGAAGAACAACTACAGGGAACTTATGGCCGAGATTAAAATGGAATGAGTTGCATCTCTTGCTGTGGTCCCCAACTTTTTTGACACCAGGGACCGCTTCCGTGGAAGACAGTTTTTCCACAGATGGGCGGGGGTGGGGAGATGGGCGACGACCCCTGGGCTCCGCCTCAGATCGTTAGGCGTTGGATTCTCACGGAGAGCGCGTAAGCTGCATCCCTTGAATGCGCAGTTTGAGGGTCTGATGCAGCTGCTGATCTGAGGGGTGCGGGGCTCGGGCGGTGATGCGAGGGATGGGGAGCCACTGTGAGGGCAGTGGGGCTTCCGCTCGCTCACCCGCCCCTCCTGGGACCGCAAAGGGCAAATTCACAAATGCACAACGAAAAACATCCTAGATGTTTAAGTTGTACTAACTTTTTTAGACTACATAAGGCCTAGGATTTTTTGGATAATTTATGGAGACAGAACAGACATATTCGTTTCCTATTGTTACTATAACCAATTATCACAAACTTAGTGGCTTAAAACAACACAAATTTGTTATCTTATATAGTTCTGTAGGTTTGAAGCCTGAAATGGGTCTCACTGGGCTAAAATGGAGGTGTTACCAGGGCTGCATCCCTCCTGGATGCCGTAGGGGGAATCCGTGTCCTTGCCTTTCCCGCAGCTACAGACTGCCCACCTGTCTTGGCTAGTGACCCCTTCGTCCAGCAGTCAGCCCAGTCCTTCTCACACTGCCACCTCTCTGGTTACTTTCTTCTACCTCCCTCTTTCATTCATAAGGACCCTTAGGATTATACTGGGCTCACTTGAATAGTCCCCCTATTTTTAGGTCAGCTGATTAGCAACCTTAATGCCATTTACAACCTTTAATTCTCCTTTGCCATGTAAGCTAATATATTCACACAGGTTCCAGGGATTGGAACATAGACATCTGCGGGTTGGGGGAGGGTATCTATTCTGCCTACCATGCAGAGGAACCCCACCAGGGAAATACTGAATTTCCTGGCAACGTGGTAGGTAGGTAAGAAGTGCAAGCAGGCTAAGGGATGGACTCAAACATGGTTATCAAAACCAACTGCGTGAATAATCATGTGACAGCTTCAAAAAATACTAAGGCCCAGGTTACACTCTTGTATATTTTAATTTAATAGGTTTGGTATGAGTTCTATTTAGTAATGCTGGGATACATAGATCTGAATGACCTAGATGATTTTTATTTGTAGGCAGAGTTGGGAGCCCTGATCAAGGACAGGAAAGTTGATATCCTAACTTTAGGGGGTGAGGACAGAAATCCAGATCACACATATCCTAAAACTCTATGTTCTTTTCAGTTACTTTTGTTATATATCGTGTCCCACTTCTTTAATTTACCTCTAGCTATCAAATTTAATATTTGAGTTTTAAATATTCCCAGAAGTGAAGAAATCTTCTTCTAGAAAAAAATGTATTTTAAATTGCACTTTATACATTTTAATTTACTCTCTAAGTCTGTCCTAACTTGTTTTCCAAACATTCTTTTAACTGAAAAATTACATCATTAAGTGTCCATCAATAATAGTTTATTTCACAATATATACCTAGCTCATTTGTAACAAACAGTTAAACTGTATTTCATTTACCTTAATGAAATCTATTTTCCTGAGGCTTCCCTCTATAGTATTTACTTCATAAACACTTCATGGTATTTGAATCAGTTTATGCGTTTTCTATTTTGTTACTTGTCTTATTTTATTTTATTTCATTCTTGCATATAAAATTGTTGGTAGTTGCCATGGCAATTCTAATTGATTTCTTTCTGCTGTTTTTGCAGGCTTTTAAAAAGATTTGCACAATACATCCTTCATATTGTTATTTTTATCTCTGTAAATTTGTAATGGCCTCTCCAAAAAAAAAAAGCAAAAAAGCTGTGTAACAGGAGCATCAGATGTTACTCTGCTCACTGTGGAAGGCTGTGAGAACAGAAGAAAACCAAGGAAGAAAAGTCAAGCCGGGAAGGGCAATGAAGAAAAGGGTTAGAGTTCAAAAGTAAAAGTGTGCGCCACACAAAAGAGATCAGGTACCTGAGTCAGCGCCAATGCAAGGGCGAGAGATGTGCTTTTAAAAAGAATTGAACTTGTCAAGGTGACTCAGCTCTGGAAGACTAATAAATGATGGAGGGAGAGGCAGGAGACGGAAGTGAGGTGAAGTGTCACCGTTTTCTTTGTTTATCGCTTGTGGCTCTCAAAACCTTCTGTACACACACAAGAGCATGCACTCATAGAATGTATCAGGATATATCTATTGTCAAGATCAATGCACAGTCTCATTTCAGTAAACCAGAGATGTGTTCTCTGGCAAGATGCTGTGTTGTTGATTAACTGCCTTCTTCCGGGACATGCACTGCCACACCATTTGCAGTCAGTGCTAGAGATCATGAGAAAAAAAGAAAAAAGATTCTAGGGGATCTGGAATAAATTGAATTTGGTTTTAGAACTTCAGAAAATTTACATATATTTTACTTACCCACATATTTTTCCAAAAGCTAATTGCTGTAAAAAATACAAGAAAGTGAAATAACAAATAAATCTTTTACAGTAAAGTAGGGATAAATTTAAGGCACAAATGTGTGCACCATGAAGCCTACACAATGGTTAAAGATCAGTTGTGAATTTTCCTTTAAGCTTCCTACTGGCCAAAGCAAAAAGAAAAGCACAAACAGAATCAAGACTCACAGTGCCTGGGAAGGAAAATTTTCAGGCATATTGGAAAAACGTAATATTTCCAAGAGCTGAGACAGGTGAGAAATTTCCCCAAGGAGGGGATATTTTAATATAATGAGCAATGACCTCAACAATATCCCTGCAATGTGAAACAGCAAGTTTCATACAGCAACTGTTTAAAAATTTCCACCAACAGAAGTCAAAGGCATAATGCTGGAGCACAACTCAGAAAAAGCAGTTTAATAAGGGTGAAGAGTTCTGAAGGACAATATCCTGCTCTTGGGCAATTTTGGTGATCTGGGATTACTCTATGTGGAGAGGACTACATAGCTAGCATATGCATTTTAGAGAACATTTGTGTCCCATCCCATTGCATGCTAAAACGAAAAGATTTGAGAAGGTCGTAACCTATAAGCCATTTCAGATTCTCACTTTACAACAAAGAAACATCATCTCGTCCTCATGTACGCAGATGAAAAAAGATCTCGGTGATAATAAACATGATTTATCTGAGGAATCCATTGTAAAAATTACATTACCCAGGCTTATGTGAAATATGCAAAAGCTTTGGGAAATAAATGCCTAGAATAATCCACCATAAAACTTTTAGATAAATTATTATGACCCTGTTCTTCTGGTATAAACATAAATGTGTTGCTGATAAATGTATTTTATTATGTTTTGTTTTATAAGACCACCCTATTATAAATTCAGGATGGTTGAAAGAAAAATTTAAGACCCTCTCTTCCTTTGGCAGTCAGAACAAGGTTTTTCAAACCAAAAACATATGTTTAAATTTAGCTCCACCTGTGCCAGCCACCTATTGAGTGAATACTGACATGTGTTGGAGCTTTAGGGATTTCAAATCTCTCTCTGCTTCTCTCCTCAGTCCCCCAACACCACGCATCTCTCTCCCAGCCACTCCCTCACACACACAAACATGCACACACACACCCTACATATTGGGGATTCATATATTTAGCAGGTAACAAGATCCTAGTATTCAGAGCAAACACTTTCCTTGATGAAAGAACAGTATGGCATACTGTACAAAGGACTTTTTACCTTGAGGGGCACAAGTGAATGATTCTTGGCAAATTCTGAATACCCCTTGGGATTGAATTTTGAATACCCCTTGAGCTTGTCTTATTCATTAGCAAATTATTTTCTTCTATTTCTCAGTTATGTACATGACGTACTAAAATCAGTGAATTTTTTAATCAGTTCTTTTCTAGATAAATAAACATACCACTGGTGGAATAATATTAGCAAATTACAATAAGAACACAGTGTTGAAAACAGTCTAGTTTTGTTCCTCTGACTGTTAAATCCTTGGCGGCCATGGTAATGTGCCTTGCAGACCCCCAACTATGGGGAGAGATTTGACCAAGGCCCCCAGCTGGAGTATTCTGAAATTCATCACCACGTCTGTGATTTGTGCCTGGACACAATGCTGCTCTCAGCCATGGCTGAACAGGGCAGGATACTAAGGCAGGCCCATTCCTGGGAGATGTAGGACTCCCTGACGCTTCTATTCAACCTTTCCTTTTTCTCTCCCCCTTCACTCAGTGCCACACTTGCAGCCAGTCTGAAGACTCTCATATTTTTCCAGTTCCTTTCCTATTTTCTCTCATACGGGTGGTTCCCCTAATAAAACCTTTCCTTGTTAAAGTCTGTCTTAGCATCTATGTCCCAGAGGACCAGGACTAACATAACATATTCTGTTTAGTTTTGAAATTGTGTTACCTAAACTTAAGAAAATACATCTTCACACAATCAAGGGCTGTGGCTCTAAATTAGTCTTCTGCTGGAAAAGGGTGTGTTACATTTTAAGCATAATATTGCACCTAAGGATTTGGATTCTAAATTGAGCCAGATTAAAATTCCTTATAAATAACTTTCCAAAATAAATTCCTGAGTCATTCTCTTGTCCAAGAAACCACAGTGATTCCTCTTATCCTAAAGTCATCAGTAGTCAATCCATTCTTCCTAAGAATGTTGAGATTTTGTTTATTAGAACCCCATTTTCACATAAATCATACTATAAATTTTTTCAATTAGAATATGTGCCAATTAGAATATCTTCTGTGTCCTAAATCTCAACCTTTCACTTGATAGGTGCTACTGGCAATATACAGCCTTATATTGTTGCTTACGTGAGTGATGCATCCTGAAATAATGTGGACAGGTTAAATTTAAGACCACACGAGGAAATGCAGCCTTTTGGGTTTCTCCAAAGGAAGTAGCAGTTAAACTTTATTCCCTCTCCTAATTTGGAACCACCTAAAAAAAATAGACAGTGGAGTTAGATAGACACCAAAAGATCAGCTTTCAGATATTTGATAGACCTTGCATGTAGGCCATGGGTGACCCTTTGCCTATCCAACACTAAGTAATGCAAGTAGAAAATTGAAGGACTCCCAGCTGTAGGTCAGAGCATGGCAATGGAGAGAATGTTATGTGTGGCCAATGAGCAGGTTCCAGAGAGAAGAGCAAGTACTGTCTAAGAACAGATCAGCTCAAAGATAAAAGCACAGAAAAAGGATTTATCTGTTCTCTACCTTACAACTGAGATAAGTTACTCTTTCTCTCTTGGGAAGAAGTGAGAGAAGGGCAGAAAGAAGCTTCCTAAATTTTTTTGAAATTACAGCTATTTTATTGTGTGAACCATGGCATGAAAACAGAGCAAGGGAAATATCTTGTTCAACAAGACCCCAAGCCCTGATCTACCCCTGGGGAGATCAGTGGCATTAACCTCGCTTATGAAGGACAGAACATCACCAGGCCACCTTAGTTAGCTATGGGGACAGTCAGGATAGACATTGCGCAGAAAACAAAGCAACCTCTGCTTTCCTTCATTTCATTACTATTCACATGTTTCAGAACAATTCATTCAAGATTCATATAAAGTTAGCTATGGGCTTTTCTAAATAGAGCTCTTACATCTTAAAAATAAATCCAAGGCTTTTAAAGCTCTGTAATTATCTTGTCTATTATCTCATCTGCTGCTTCATCTTTCATTCCCTCCCTTGATCTTTTATCTGTATGGGGGGTTGCCATTTTTGCATAGCTTTTAAAGCAAATTCTGGATATTTTCAGAGATGGGGGAGGGGTAGGAGAATAGATATGTCACAGTTCATGTTACTTACTCATTTTTCTCAAAGTTAACTCCTCAAGCACCTGATGAGTTATAGGCACCTGGGCGTTTATTATAGAGATTTTTTTTGTAAAAAAAATCTTGCTTTTCTATTTCAAATTATTATGGGAATACAAATGTTTCTGGTTTACATGGATCACTTTTGTAATGCTCAAGTCAGGGTTAAAAGTGTGCCCATCACCCAGATAGTGTTTATTGTACTAGGCTAGGTAGGTTTTCACCCATCCCCTCCCACCTCCCCCCTGCTTGATTTCCTTTGAGTTTTACTTCCCTCTATGGACATGTGTGCTTATCAGCTAGTTCCAATTTAATAGTGAGTACATGTGGTATTTGTTTTTCCATTCTTTAGATGCTTCACTTAGAGTAATGGTCTCCAGTTCCATCCAAATTGTTGCAAAAGGCATTAAGTCATCCTTCCTCATGGCTGAGTAGTATTCCATGGTGTACATATACCACATTTTGTTAATCCACTCATGAATTGATGGGCATTTGGGTTGATTCCACATCTTTGAATTGTGAATTGTGCTATAATAAACATTCTAGTGCAGGTGTCTTTTTAATAAAATGACTTATTTTCCTTTGGGTAATTACCCAGTAGTGGGATTGCTGGATCAAATGGTAGGTTGACTTTTAGTTCTTTGAGGAATCTCCATACTGTTTTCTATAGAGGTTGTACTAATTTGCAGTCCCACCAACAGTGTAAGTGGTCCTTTCTGCTCACGCATTTAGATTTTGAATAAGAATTTTAGTTGTATCATTTTATCACTGTGATCACACTTAAGGATGAAAATTCTTAAAATCTCCTGTGCTATGGCATTCTTACCTTCATTTAAATCACATTTTTCAACTGTTTATTCTTAGGAGATCCATCCTTAATGATTTATATAACTAATTTAGTGACCTGTGCAAAGTAAACCTACTTTTCTGATGGGGGAAGATATCTAGAAAAAAATGTGGTAAAAAGAAATCATGTTTGACTAAAATACTACATAAGCAGATGTAAATTTATTCATAGTTTTCTGATTTAAAAAGTATTATATACGTATACAAAATTTAGAAATTACAAAAAATAGATAGAAGAAAACAATATAAAGTAGAATAAAAAATATCTTTTAAATGATCATTTGATGTTATCATTATTAATATTTTGGTGTCTTTCTAGTATTTCATACTACACACACACACACACGCAATGTTTATAAATTTTGGATCATACTAAGTAGAGTTTCATATCCTTTTGTTTTCATTTAATGTAATATTGTAAGCATTTTCCTATATCACTATGTAGACATTAAAATGTTTTTAATGACAGCATATATAAGAATTTATCATTAAATATTTACCAAAGCACTCTTAGATATATAACATTTGTTATTCCAAAATTTTTACTGTGAAAATGATGCTCTTATGAACATTCTTTATTTTTTTTTTTTGAGACAGAGTCTCACTGTGTTGCCTAGGGTAGAGTGCCGTGGCGTCATCCTAGCTCACAGCAACCTCAAACTCCTGGGCTCAAGCAATCCTACTGTCTCAGCCTCCCGAGTAGTTGGGACTACAGGCACGCGCCACCATGCCCGGCTAATTTTTTTCTATATATTTTTAGTTGTCCAATTAATTTCTTTCTATTTTTAGTAGAGATGGGGTCTCGCTCTTGCTCAGGCTGGTTTCGAACTCCTGAGCTCAAACAATCCGCCTGCCTTGGCCTCCCAGAGTGCTAGGATTACAGGAGTGAGCTACCGCACCCAGCCTGTTATGAACATTCTTATACAGAGGCTTTTTTTTTTTTTACCACATTGCTAATTATTTCGATAGGAAATAAAATTAATTAAAAGAAATTATTATTTAAGAAGCAAAGATCCAATGACCAATTATTATTAACTTCTTTGGGGGACAGTTGCCTGAGACACTTTGTTTCTGTGTTTCACAATAATTGGGAAGCTAAATTAATAGTCACAATTTCCTGCAGGGAGTGTAGAATCATGGCAAGAGGTGGCAGTCTTGAAGGATATTTCATTCCAGTCATAGTGAGGCTTGATAGTTATGACTTCTTCAGTTAAATTGATGTCTTTATACTAAAATATTTTGTCATCACCAACATTATTTATATTGCAATCTAGGTAGCTTTTGGCTTGCAATATTCACCATATTACGAAGCACTTTAAAACTCTGCATGTGCCCAGATTACTCTGCATAATCAACAAAGGACTTCATTTGTCCCAGCTGAAATGTCAGCTAAAGGGCCACTGCTGGGCCTTGGGCTTTCAGAAAGAGAACACACTCCTATACACCTCTAAGAGAGGTGGCCTAGACCAAGGTACACCTGATAACTAAATGTTCATTAGGGACAACTGAGCATCTAGCCTTGAGAGAGACAGATTCACATGACAAAAATTGAAGATGAGAAGAAGCTATTGATTGCTTAGATGTAGTTATGAGAGCTATTTCTATTGGTAAAAGATGGCTATTTTTATTTGTTCCATATTTGACATGCATAAATTACTTAATATATACTTTTGACAATTCTGTTATTCTTCTCACAGTTTCAGCATGCTTTCATTTCTCCTGGGAGTTGGGGGAGTGTATGTGTATTTCTCACACTCGATCTCCCACTCCAAACCCCACCCAAAGGTAAGTTTAGACTCAGATGTGAAACCAAATTCATATTTATGCAGAGACTGAATAAGAAACTAGCAGGGAAGAGAGTCCAGGGCTGTTCAGATGTGGGAAGTGCACTGTTGCCTTTATAGTTTGCATGGATGTGTTTGCCTGTCTAAAGAGGGACATGAGCAAGTCAGGCACCCTGATGTGCAGCTCTTTGGAGGCTAAATTAGATTAATTGACTCCTTCAGTCATTGCCTTCTGGGAGTTTACAGGCTATGGGAGTTATCGTTCAACTAGAAAGATCTAAAAAATGCATGAAATAGAAAAAATATTCCACAAATACAGAGGAAAGCAGATACCTGATGAAATGAGGAGTGTTCAGAATTCATTCAATTGAAAACTGGGATTTATTCTTTCCTTCAGCAAATATTTATTGAGCATCTAATATATGGTGATGCTAAACTAGACACTATGGATATCAGGATGAACAAGACAGACAAAATCCTTGTTCTGTTTTTTGAACTTACATTAGGATGGAGAGGACAGAAAATAAGCACACACAAAGGCAGAACAATTTGGAGGAATGGTAAGTGCTAGAGAGAAAAATAAAGCCATGTAAAGGGATTCAGAGTGACAGGGTGCTGAATTATCTGGGGAGTCAGACCTGAATGAAATGAGGGAGCAAAGCCATTAGGAGGCCCAGGGAAGAGTTTTCTAAGTGGAAGGAACTGCAAGGTCAAAGGCCCTGAGGAAGAAGAAGCTCGGTATGTTTGAGAGGCAGCACAAAGGCCATTGTGCATGGACAGAGCAGAGAGAGCAAGGAGAGAGTGACTAGAGATGAGTTTGAAGAAATGGAGGAAACCAGGGCTTTCTAAGTAATTGGCAGAAGTCCGAATTTTGTTCTCACTGCCCTACAGGAAGTCTCTGGAGTGTTTGATCTCAACAGCTACATAATCTAATATATAGTTGGGAAGTATCACTCTGGCTGCTCTGAGGAGCAGGAAGACCATCGCTGGTCCTGGTGACAACAGAGGGTGACTGGAACTATCTGGATGGGAGGGGAGAGGGAGAGTAGCCAGGCCAGTGATCAGTTTTCAGGTAGTCAATTAAACTTGCTGAAGATTGGGTATGGGTTGTGAAGAGAGTAACAAGAGGATGAAGCATCGTGTTTGACTCCAGAATGAGAGTGGGAGCACTGGGAAAGAATAGCTAAAGGATGGGAGGGGAATTAAAAGTCCCGTTTTGGACGTGTTGAAGTGGAGATGTCTATTAGACACACAAGTGACACTATCATATAGGCAGGAAAGGTAAGTTCAGAATTCAGGGAAGAGGTCAGAGATGGAGGCATAAATTGTGAGCTTTCAGAATACAGGTGGTATTCAAAGCCTTGCGACTAGATGAAACTTAGGGAGAGAGCATGGATAGAGAGGAGAGGAGAGGAGAGGAGAGGAGAGGAGGGGAGGGGAGGGGAAGGAAAGGGAAGGGAGAGGAAGGGAGAGGAGAGGAGAGGAGAGCACAGCGCTGAGTTGAAAGCCTGGCAGTCTGCCAACATTTAGAAGTCAGTAAGAAGCACTTCAGGGAGGTTAAGAAAGATAAGTACAGGGAAGTGACCAGTAAAATTTGCAAGAGGGAGGTCATTGGTTAAATGATTTATTATCCATGTAATTTACAGTCTGACCCATGATTTTTTAAGAGTGAGAGAGAAGTTATTAATAATTTTGCCAAGACAATAAGTGTAAGCTGCAACTGTCCTGGGCAAACCAGAACATATGGCCACACTAGACATCGGTGACCTTGAAGAGACCGGTTTCAACGGAGTTGTAGTGATGGCAATCTGGTTTGTGTGGTCTGAGGAGAGAATAAAAGGTAAAGAAAACAGGAGGCATAGATAACCCTTTTGAGAAATTTCACAATAAAGAAGGGAGCAGAAAAACAGGACATGGCTAGAGAGGATATGAAATCAAGGAAAAGTTTATTTGTTTGTTTTTAAATTGGAGATATTATGGCATCCACGCATGCCAATGTGAAGGATCCAGGAGAGAGGAAAAAAATTGATAATGCAGGGAGAAAGGAATAGCTGGAGAAGCAGAGTCTGTGACTAGGAGAACAGCTCAAGGGCAGTGGCTGAGGGAATAGCTTGCCTGTTGTAACAAGGGGAGGCAGAATCTGTGAATACAGGTATATACATGGTCGCTAGATTTGGCAGTGGGAAAATGAGTTACCTTCTTAGCTAAAGCAAGAGAGATTTCACTTTTGTGAAATCCTCTTTTTCCTCCCACAAGAAGTCATAGTTTACCATTTGGGGGCAATTTTCTTCATAGGTGTTAAGAAGAGACATGTGAGCTATTTCTTCTTTTAGGCAAATGCCCTGATATACATCCTCTAATAGTTTACCAGCAAATGTGGAAATTCTCCCAGGTCCAATTTAGATCTGGCAGAGAAGATGGATATTACTAGTCAGTCAGCAACTGCCTGTAACAGATGTTTTTGTTGAATGTTAACGTTAACAGTTCTATTTGGCCTTTTCAGAATTGGAATTATGAAATAAAGGAAATAGCGAAGGGTACATTGAGACCCAGATGGGAAAAATGTCCTTTGACCGGAGCTACAAAATATAACATCTAGTGAAAGCTTTGGCACCCAGGAACTGTGTGACCCCGGGGAAATCACTGTGCCTTGATTGTTTGATCTGTAAGAGGGAGAAAAGGAAAGTAAATATTTAGCAGGGTTTGTGGATACGTAGACTCTGACAAACAACCATTAGTAAGAATTTTATGAATATATAAGCGATATGTGCTCTCTTATGGGGACAGCACAAAACAAACCAGGCAAATGAATATTTTCAATTATTCAAAGTCTGAGATTAACTTGGTTTAGCTGACTTAGCAAAGAAAATCAGAATTAAATGATTCAGATTCCAAATTACATTCTTTACAGAGCTGAACTCCCCTGAATAAAGCAATGTTCATTTTCTCCTTCTCTTCTGAATTACAACTTCCATTTCTCTAGTCAGCCAGGTACGGTTCCTTAAAGAGAACTTCCTCATCTGGAAAATGGTGTCTGAGTAGTCATATCTGTGTCTAGAAAATGGCGTCTTCAGTTACTGCAGACGTTGGCTCGCTGCAATGGAATTACAGTGCAGCTCACCTTGGGCACACGTCAGTGTAACAATCATACCTGCTAAGGTACTGTAGGTGGGACCCAGGCCTTCACCAATGTGACACTGCCACTCACGCTACTACCTACCACCTACACATGCCACTGCCACAGTGAGAAATCAATCAGATTTGGACAAGATCAGTGCTCTGTAAATTGGTTCTTCACAACATTTAACATGGAGTCCCCAAGAACAAGCTTTTTAAAACGGCACAGGAGCAGCAATTTATGGATGCTACACTGTAAGATAGTTTAAAGAACTGGCTGCCATTCTTAGTTGTTGATCCTATGGACCATTCTGATAGTCAATGACTAATTTCAACCTAGGCATTGAGCTTGCTACCCACTGTATTCAAATCAAGGGTGCACTTCATAAGAACTTGTAAATCAAATCAGCTCATCCTCTCATGTTGATAACACCAATTACTGAGAAACATTTACTAAGTGACTACCATCAATAGTATTTGTTTTTATCAAAACATGTTCTTTAGAATTTTCCTTTTTTTAAATTAACACAATATAAACTTTGAAAAAATAGAATAACTAAGGAATATGGTATTTCATATTAAGTTCTTATTTAGGGTTCAGGTTCAGATGCTTAGAAATCAATACAATTTGGAGTCATTTCCTATGGGTATTGACCCACAATTTGGAGTTGACTTGTGAGATACAGAGATAATGATCAGTGTGATGTGAACAATAATGGAGTGTGTAGACAAGGTTGTTTTGATAGCTCATAGGCTCTATGAATTCTTACTTTTGGAGGGCCCTGCCTTTTATTACACATATTAAAATGCCCTCACATTCCACAGTAAATGTAATGTATACATAAGAGTTGAGAGGAGTTGCCCTCAATTAGTTGACCTAATGTCACAATTTAGAGACATTTAACTAAACACTTGTTAATTTCAACATTCATGTCTTCCTTGCATATTGTGGAGCCAATTAAATAATTTTTATGTTTCAAACATTTTTGTGGACGTTGAATCAAACATTTGCTCATTTTAATATTGCAATTTTCTTTTCTTGTTTTGGAGTTAATGATTTTTTGGGGGGGGGGTAATGTCTCAGTTTTATAGGCCCATGAAATGTTCATGAGCCTATGACTGGTGCCTTCGGGCTTAATGAATAAAATGGCCCTGGATGTAGGAAAAGATCTTGGCCTTAAACAATGTCTGAAGCTTTAGCCATGTAGAATTTCAGAAAAATTGTACTGGGCTATAAATGCTTATGGCATCCCACTTTCTGATTATTGAATCCAGTGGAATACTTCTTAACTTTTCCACCCAGATTTTTCTTTGCTTTTCTTCTTCCATCACCTGTTTATAGTCTCTATCATGTCAGACACAAACCATTCCTTTTGTCTCCCTGCCTGCACGTCTTCCCTTCTTCAACAGAGAGCCAACAGATTATTAGGCTTGCTAAAATGACAGTCAACCAGGTAATTAAGTATAATTTAATTAACCAACTCATTAGTCAATTAAATTGAGTGACTTGGCTGTTTTGTAGTAATTTACTATGTATTTTTGCTACTTAAATATAAATGTTTGGCTTTATTTAAAGTATCTTCTAACTTTCCAACAAAGCTTTTCTATTTTTCTTTGACTACGCTTAACACTTTTTCATCCTTGTTTCTCTATTAACTCAGTCATTTAACAAATATTATTAAGTACCTACAGAGTCCCAGATGTCGTACTAGTTACTGAGGCTTTAATGGTGATGAGAGCAATGCCTGCCCTTATGGCCCTCTTGTTTTAGAAAAGGCAAATAATAAAACACATATGCCTGAAATGCCACTGGTTCTTTGACAGAGGTAGGTACAGGCTACAGTGAAAAGCACAAAGGAAGAGTCATCAGTTCTTCCGGATTTGTAGGATAGAGGGGAGGGGAGGATGGTTTAGGAAAAGCTCACTTCTGGAAAATGTATAATCATCTACCTGGTATACATTTGGGCAAGGGCATTCCAGGTGGAAGTAGTAATATGAGCAAAGGCATCAAGGCTATTTTGATCTTGAAAATATTACTGAATTGATGACTTTTTATTAAAGCAATGGTAAAATTGTAATAAATTATGTTTTTGATTAAAAATAAATTATTTAGACTCCAAAGAATTGAGTTTTAATATACTCACTTTTCAACTTTTCAATATTTTTTCAACTACTTTAATGTTCTAGAAAACAACCATTAAAAAAATACATTAAAAATATGTACCTAGGGGCGTACAGTTTTACTTCTGTCTCAGGTTCCAATATGGCTTGGCACAGTGCTGTCAGATCCCATTTCTATTTAAAATTCTGACATTTTGCTCATCATGGATTTTTTGAATTAATTTTGATTTTTAAAAAATATTTCATTAAAACATTAGTTATGTTGGTTACTGAGTTTTCTGGAAGTTCCTTAAATTTTGCACCCAAGGCAAGTGTTTCTCTTGCCCCCCCGCCGATCCCAGCCCTGAAAAAAGCCATTAGATCAGTATTTTAAAGGTTACTTTCTTACAGTGTCAGCACTGTAAGGGTGGCTGAAGACTTAGGTGGTTAAAACTAGAGAAATGAAGGCAAATTCTATATCTGTTGTACTAGTTTAGACGGAAAATGATGGAAGCTTGAACCAAGGCAACAAAGGAGATGGAAAGGAGGCTGGGGTAGGAGAGGTGTCAGGGATGAGGAATAATGAGAACTGGATACAAATCGGATGTATGGGAATGTTCTGTATCCTGAGATTCACTCTCCAAATTATGCCCCTCCTCCAGGAATCCTTCTTAGATCATTTTGCACCCTTTTCCAGGCAATTTCTCCCTTCTCCATGCTTTATCTCTTCAACTAGATTATAATCTCTTTGCTGCCAAAGACCATATCTCATATT
Organism: Propithecus coquereli; assembly: GCF_000956105.1. Taxonomy (NCBI): domain Eukaryota; kingdom Metazoa; phylum Chordata; class Mammalia; order Primates; family Indriidae; genus Propithecus; species Propithecus coquereli. The sequence continues at coordinate 1,971,760 of NW_012149764.1, forward strand.
TCTTTGTTTCTCTTACTATGTTACAAGCACAGTAGATGCTCATTAAATACCTGTTGAAAGAACTAGAATCATCAATGCTTTTTAACATTTCTTCAAGGCACTGCCCATAATATTAAACCAACAAAAGAAGAATTTGAATCTTCTTCGTTGGATATGTTTTTTAAGGTTAAGGTACTCATTTATCTATCCAAGATGGCATAAACGACTTCTTAGGGCCCTTTTCAATGACATGATTAACAGCCCTTTTCTGAGAAGAGTTTTTTATATGTTACCGCTAATAGCAAGAGAACTTCTCCTGGGGCCATTTTCCCTTTTATGTGATTACACTGATATTTTAGAGAAAATGAAATTACTGCATCCCAGCTGAACAGTTCTTTTGAACTTATAAAATGCAGAGATTGCTATAAGGACTGTAAAGTTGAGTCAGGTCTCTTATCCAATCATTGACAGATAATTTTGGTTTTTATAACCCTTCTCATAAAAGTTCTACTGTGGTTATCAAAGTCCAAAATTTGACATTAGTGTTGCCCCTGACAACTGAATCCAGAGAGTTTCTCTGGAAATTATTTCAGTTTTAGTAAAAAGATAATTAATAGTCATAGAAAAAAATCTGAACTTAATATGTCTGAGTATGGCTTTATCAGATTTCCACTTGTAGTGATATCTTGATACATTTTACCAGATATTATTATTGTTATTATTTATTATTATTACTATTATTTTGGACAAGGAGCTTTTAGCAAAGCTCCTTAAAAAGAGACTAGATCAACTCTGCAGGTACCCTTCATGTTCTGCATTTCCCCTTCTAGATAATCTATATAATGCTGAAGGTAGAGTGTCCACCCGGTGTAGTGGTGGAGAGCTACACCAGCTCTGGATTATTGACATCTACACTGCTCGTTTTGTGGAGAAAACAAAATTGTTACTATGGTTAAGCTACTAATTTTCAATTTCTATGATTCAGAGCTGAATATGATATCAATCTGATAAAATTTGATATCAAAAAGTGGGATGCTTTCAGCAAGCCTAAAATGGGGAATTGACTTTATGGGAGACATGGGGCTTTGGACAATAAGAACTCAGTTGGAAAGCTGGTGCTCTTTGCTATGCAGTGGCAGGACATTTGATCAAATCGTCACCTGCTTTACTGGTAATGCGGGCAATGGGCTAACTGAGACCACAAGATCAAGAGAAATGGTAGCAAAGATTTTATGTATCGGCATGTGCTAGCTCCACCACTTTCAGCAAAATTCGGCTACAGAGATGACACCAGACTAGAACTACTTAGGCTGCAAGCAGAGGAGGAAAGAAATGCCTTTTGTTCTGAGAAAATATTTTTCTGCCTTAGGTCTACAAGTTATGGTGAAAAGAGTCCTCAAGGCAACTGCTTCTCTTCTTTAAACTTGAAGCAATTATAAAGAGTGATTGACAAATAGTAGCCTAAATTGTGGTGCTCCATTGGAAGGAGGCTCAAAGCCTCATGGTGGTGATGGGATCCAGGATGTTGCCTCCTCTCTTTCCCCTGGGAGCCTGTTGTCTCTAACTGCTGCAAGATAGCAGCCACTGAGTCCAGGGCAAGGGAGAGGGGGAGAATATGGAGACCTGTGAGTAAAAGAAGAGATTCCTCAGCCTCGAAATCTGCATCCAGATTAGACCTTCTGTTATTTCTTAAATGTAAACTTTATAAGAAGCAAACAGAGCAAAACTGTACTAAGCTTAGAGGGAACTGTATTTCCTAAGTACTTCCCTCCCCCTAAGACTGGCCCCACACTGCCTATAGTTAGTAAATCCGTACAACAGTCCCTGATCCCTAAGAGTACACAAAGCAAGTTGGCTTTGAGAGCTGTGCAGGCTTCGGAAGGGCATCTTGACCAAGCCACAGATGAGGTGGGCAGGGATCCTGGTTGATCTTTCCAGAGAGAATAATGAAGTTCAGCCAGATTGGCCAAACAACGAACTTATTCCATGGCAAGACAGGGAGTCTTTGCTACTCCTGCCAAGTGGAATTGCTTAATTGCTGTGAATCACTGATGGCTGAGTGTTTCCCATCCTCTCCTTTCCAAATGGGAGTTTACTGTGGTAGTCTGTTCCTTTTCCATATTGTACATTTAGGGCATACCAATTGTCCTTTGGTTTATCAGCCAACAGACCTATAATGAAACAAACAGACCAACAACTTTCTGTCTTTATCCGATGGAAAGACTGCATATTACTCACAGTGCCTATATTTTGAGCTGGATGCAAGAAATGCAAGAGACTTTGAGGTTATCTCACTTGAGATGTTCTTTGTCTAGAAAGAAACTGGGGGGTTGATAAATGTTTAACAACCACCCGAGATAGGGTTGCACATATTTATATATATACATTTATTATAAATTTTACTGATATAAAGGATGCATGGCACATAATTTACAAATAATAATAATATATACAATATTCTTTATTGTAAATTTCTTATAGCCAATTGATTCTTACGGAATGCTTTTTTTGACAAAGCAGTTGTAAACAAGTGTAGTTCCCATATGAATGTTGCTCGATGTATTTGTTTATGTTTTTACGAGTAAAATGAAAGTGAAGCAATGAAGATGTATGTCAAAATCCCATTTGTTCATCTATGATGGAAGCAACTTTTTTCAGATCATAGTTTTCAAATACTGGAAAAACATTTCCTCAAATTGTTTGTGCTATTTCCATTGTAGGAGTTGCTGCTGCAATCTACTTTTAAGTTTAATTGGCATTAGTAATATTTTCTTCATCAATCTATGTCTAGACAATCAACAAAACAACAAATCAAGCCCTGATTTATAGTATTTGCTGATTCCTGTGGTGTAAATACTCCCCCTGTGGCTGATTTCAAGATACCAACATGATGTCACTGAGGGCAGAATGGGGCCAAATACATTTTATCACACCATTTTAAAGTATCTTCACCACATGGACATGACAGATGCAAACTTCAAGAGCATAGATAACAGTAAAATGTAGTAAAATAATTAGGAAGTGATAGATTTTCAGTATATATTACCTTTGTTTTTAGTATAATTCATTTATTATAATTACACATTTACATAATTTAATTCTTAATAATGATTATCTCTAACAACGAACTCACAAAATTCCTGAAATTTTAACAATTGGCTTTTGTGAGCTGGTTATCAGCCTTATTTCCACACCATAGGAAATTAGGAAATAAGGGTGTATTTGAATGACAAGTAACCAAAGCGGTAGATTGTGGCAAACAATGCTAGTTGACTGCCCCGTAGCTATCTTTCTATTTTTCCTTACTAATAAAATCTGATTCTATTAGATGCAGCATATAAATGATGTATTAATAGCTTAGCCTTCCATGAGGATGGGGGGGGGGCTGTAACATATCTCTGGATAATAAGTTAATGACTTTGGGTGAGACTATCAGAAAATCTCTGTAAAAGTGGGTGGGAGGAAATAGATATGTGCCTTTTGTCTTTTGCCTGTTCAGATTAGGCTACATTATGCAGCATCAAAAATTTAATCTCAAAACATCATAGGCTTAACACAACAAAAGTTTATTTTTCACTTCACGTCCATTGCAGGTTGCTGTGGCAGCTCTGATCCACGTATTTTACTTAGTGTCCCAGGATGTGGCAGCTTCACCATCTTGTAGCTGTACCATCTAGAACACGTGGGCTGTCAGTTGTCAAGACTGCTCTTCTATGCTTCAGCCCCAAAGTGAAACATTTCATTTCCTCATACACCCCATTGGTCAGAATTATTCATATGGCTCTGTCTAACTGCAGGGTGGACTAGGAGTGTACCTTCATTATGTGGGAAAAATAAAACATCCAATTTGTTTAAGGCCATTAATTTTGGATCTCTGTTATAATCAAATGCAATTCCTAAGTGATACAGTTGGTACTAATTTTTATAAATTTACTATAGATACAGTCAATGGTATATAGAGTGTGTTATATTCTAGTCCTACTAGAAGTATATACAGGCATAACTCAGGAGATGTTGTGGTTCGATTGCAGACCACAGCAATAAAGTAAATAACACAATAAAGTGAGTCACATGAATTTTTTGTTTATACTGTACTGTAGTCTATTAAGTGTTCGATAGCATTATGTCTAAAAGAAAATGTGCATACCTTAGTTTAAAAATACTTCATTGCTAAAAAATGCTAACAATCATCTGAGCCTTCAGTGAGTCGTGATCTTTTTGTGGGTAGAGGGCCCTGCCTCCATGTTGCTGGCTGCTGACGGTTGCTGCAGGCTGGGCTGTGGCAATTTCTTAAAATAAGAGAACAATGAAGTTCGCTACGTCGATTGATTCTTCCTTTCATGAAAGATTTCTCTGTAGCATGTGATGCTGTTTCACAGCATTTTATCCACAGTAGAACTTATTTCGAAATTGAAGTCAATCCTCTAAAACCCTGGCACTGCTTTATCAACTAAGTTTATGTGTAATGATAATCTAAATCCTTTGTTGTCATTTCAACACTGTTCACAGCATCTTCACCAGGAGTAGAGTCCATCTCAAGAAACAACTTTTTTTTCTCATCTATAAGGTGCAACTCCTCACTCATTATAGTTTTGTCACAAGATTGCAATAATTCAGTCACATCTTGAGGCTCCACTTCTAATTCTAGTTCTCTTGCTATTTCCACCACATCTGCAGTGACTTCCTCCACTGAAGTCTTGAACCCCTGAAAGTCATCCTTGAGGGTTGGAATCAACTTCTTCCAAACTCCTGTTCATGTCGATATTTTAACCACCTCTCAATGAATCACAAATGTTCTTAATGGCATCTAGAATGGTGAATCCTTTCCAGAACATTTTCAATTTACTTTGTCCATGTTGATCAGAGGAATCGTTATCTATAGCAGCTATACCCCTATGAAATGTATTTCTTAAATATTGAAAGTTGAAATGACTCCTTGGTCCATAGGCTGCAGAATGGATGCTATATTAGCAGGCATGAAAACAACATTCATCTCCCTGTGCATCTCCATCAGAGCTCTTGGATGACCAGGCACATTGTCAATAAGCAGTCATATTTTGAGAGGGATCTTTTTCTTTTTTTCTGAGAAGTAGTTCTAAATAGTGGGCTTAAAATCTTTAGTAAACCATGCTGTAAAGAGATGTGCTTTCATGGAGGCATTGTTCTTCCATTTATAGAGCACAGGCAGAGTAGATTTAGCATAATTCTTAAGGGCTCTAGGATTTTCAGAATGGTAAATGAGAATTGGCTTCAATTTAAAGTCATTAGGTCCATTAGCCCTTAATGAGAGTCAGCCTATCCTCTGAACTTCGAAGCCAGGCATTGACTTCTCCTTTCTAGCTAGGAAAGTCCTAGATGGCATCTTCTTCCAATAGAAGATTGTTTCATCTATACTGAAAATCTGCTGTTTAGTGTAGCCACCTTCATCAGTGATCTTAGCTAGATACCTCTCTCAGCCTACATAGAATTGAGGAGAGTTAGGGCCTTGCTCTGGAGTTAGGCTTTGGCTTAAGGAAAGGTTGTGGCTGCTTTGATCTTCTCCCCAGACCACTAAAACTTTCTCCATATCAGCAATAAGACAGCTTCACTTGCTTATCATTCGTATGTACACTGGGGTAGCACTTTTAATTTACTTCAAAAACTTTTCCTTTGCATCACAATTTGGCTAAGTGTTTGGCACAAGAGGCCTAGCTTTCAGCCTATCTCAGTTTCGACATGCCTTCCTCACTAAACTCCATTATTTCTAGCTTTTGATTTAAAGTGAAAGACTTGAGACTCTTGCTTTCACTTGAACACTTAGAGGCCATTATAGATTACTAATTGGCCTAATTTTAATATTTTTGTGTCTCAGGGAATAGGGAGGCTTGAAGAAATAGAAAGAGACAGGAAACAGCTGGTTGCTGGAGCAGTCAGAACACAGACAACATTTGTCAATTAAGTTCATCTTCTTACATGGGTGTGGCTCATGGCATCCAAAACAATTATAATAGTAACATCAAAGGTTGCTGATCACAGATCACCAAAACAGGTATAATAATAATGAAAAAGTTTGAAATTTTGTGAGAATTACTCAAATGTGGCAGAGACATAAAGTGAGCGCATACTGTTAGAAAAATGGCCCCGATAGACTTGCTTGACACGAGGTTGCCACAAACCTTTCGTTTGTGCAATATCTGCAGAACACAGTAAAGCAAAGAGCAATAAAATGAGGTATCCCTGTATAAGACCAGCAAGTGAAACCAAGTGGAAGGGTATAGAACTGACACTTAGCCGTCTTTTGGCCAGGAGGAAGATACACATTCTAACAAGATACTATAGCTCTTGTGTACGCCTAAGGCAGAGTGAGTCACAAGGGAACATTTTTTACATGAGAAATAATTTTAAAAATTAATGTGTGTCTTTTTTTTTTTTTCCTGTTGCCTTTCTGAGTACAAAACCTTGACCCTAATCTGTCCTGGGTATCTACCTGTCTGAGAGGAGATTAGAAATTAAAGCAGAAGGTAGGCGAAGAGAAAAAGGAGGTAATTTTCAGCTCTTGATACTAGCTTGGATTGTACAATAAGACCCTACCCTGCAAACCAGGTCGTTTATTTAAGAAAGGATTTTTTCAAATTCCTGTATGCCCCATTTAGCGTATCAAGGCCAAATCTGTCTGTAAGGTTGATCTGCAGTCAGAAAGAAAAAAGATGTGACATAGAATTAATAGGAAAACCCACCCATCTGGTCCCTGAAAATAGTAGGAAGAGAGGGAAGGAGAGGAAAAAGGGAAGGGGAGTGTTGCGACCAGACAGGAATGTCCTGGTGTTGCCCTCTGGGTTTAAGACAAAGGGAAATGTATTATTAAATCAGTGATGACATGCTTGAAGTAAAGAAGAGTCACTGTCCTCGCTGCCCTGGGGCGTAACAAACAGGTTTAGAGAGGAGCCCCTGAAGTTAGCATTCCCAAGCTGTTCTTAGTTCTTAGGTGGCAGAGATATTGAGTTGAAGCCACTGGGCATTCCATGGGATCTGCCATGACTGGGCACGATGCTGGGGGTGAGCTGTCAAGTCAAAGGACTACAGAGATGACACAGCTAGAGGGAATGAGTGCAGACGTGAGGCACAAAAGGACACTGGCGTCTGGAGTCACAAGAATGGATTCGAAGTCAAATCAGACATACGGGGCAGCCTCCAAAGACAGCAGGGCAAGGATTACACAGATGAGCGAAGAACAACATCCCGGAGACCGGCTGCATTCTATCCAGCACACAGGAGCAGCAGCCCGTGTCTCTCCCCACACAACCTCTCACTTCACAAAGATGCACGGGCTCCCTTGCCCCTAAGCCATTTTTAAGAGAGGGGAGGAGAAAGGGTAGACCCTTTGAGGACACAAACTTTATTTTTCTTCCCCCAGAGAAACTAAACTTTACTTCAAGGGACTACTTATATTATTGGGTTGAACTAAATTTGATCTAGATCATTATTAAGTTCATTTATATTCCTACTAACCACTTAATTTATATTGATCTTCAGGAGAAGCACAAGCTATAACTTTGTGACTCTAGACAAAATAAAGGAACTGGCTATTTTCAGCAATGATGTTAGTTAAATCTTGTGACCTCATTGCAGAATGTTTCTTCTGTGAGCCTCTCACAATAAGCATATTTTGGAAGGTATGTTTGCTAATGCCATCAGGGTGTCAAATAAGCAGATTTGCAACAATGCAGGGTCTGGTCTGTCACTGGGAAAGATGTTCTATTTGGCCTCATATACAGGTAGTTTATAGATTTGGTACCATCCCTCCGTCCACTCACTCCAATTAGCTGGTGAATTTTCTGGGATATACCAATAAATAGCCACACTCTGCCTTCAAATAATAAATAGGGTAGGGATCCCTCCTCCTCCTAATACATATACATATTCAGTGTCTGTGTGTGTGTGCATGCATACCTGCAGGACTGGCTACAGAATTTGCAGGGCCTAGTGCAAAATGAAAATGCAGGATTCCTTGTTCAAAAATTGCTAAGAATTTCAAGATGGCTGCATCAGAGCATTGAACTAAGTGTGGGGGTCCTTCTAAGCGCAGGGCTCTATGAGACTGCACAGTTGTGCGTCCATGAAGCCACCCTACGTGTGTATGCATGTGTGTGTGTGTGTGTGTGTGTGTGTGTTTTGCTGGGGACTATGTGTGTGATTCTCTTGGCGGACTGTGTATTGTGAAGGTATCATTGTCTTTTATTCTTCTACCTCATTTTTTAGAGTGTAGATGGATCTGTGTATAAGGGCCTGACCTTTTGTAACCCTTTTAAAATGGTTTTTAGCCTAGGATAGTGGTGAAAACATGCAAACCCTGGTTCAAATTTCCTCTCACTAGTTGTGGGATTATGGATACATTACTTATTTTCTCTGTGCATCAACTTGATGCTGTCAGATTGTCAAATAAGCAGATTTCCAACAATGTAGGGACTGGTTATTCACTGGCAAAGATGTTCTCCACTTGCAAAATGGGATATAAAATACATTCAGTCATGGAGTTATTAAGGAGATTAAAATAAATCAATTATTGGTGAAGTGCTTGGAACAAGTCTTGCCATATACTAAGCACTATGTAAGTATTTGTTAAAATAAAAATTTTGGAGGTTTTATTATGTGAGAACTTAAACATAAATCCCCTCCCCTGTTCAGTACTCTGTAGGCTGTTAACCACTACCCCCCTCAGGGGAATCACTTGTGCCACAGGGCTATCTGGGTCAAGAAAGGCTTGTTGATTTGGGAGTGTCCTAAGGTGCTAATGGATGCAAACAAAAGACTTCCCATCTGGGACACAAAGGACACCTGGGTTGGCCACCCTCATTCTGCACTGATGTTTCCTGCTTTTGCTAAATATAAAGTAAACAAATCAAAATAAACAAAATGAAAGCCAACAACAACAAAATCAAAATACCAGTACATTCTTTTAGTTTCCATGGCTTTTTAAAGGACTGGAGAATGGTAGGGAAGACAAGACCAGTTGGCTCATACACTCTTAAGAGATTTATCAATGTCATGGTGCAGGAGAAGAGCTAAGGAGTCGTATTGCCTAATTCAACAGTGTGGAAACTGGCGAAGCTGTGTCTTGCAGTCTGGAGAGGGAAGAAGAAAGTCTATGGCTTGAAAGAAAAAGAGAGAGAGAAAGGCTTAGCATTTGCTGATGACATGTGCACGTGGAGTGCAGATGATTGCCTTATGTATTTTATTTGGACCTTCGTGCACCCTTTCATTCCCGTAGTCTTCCTCAGATTGGCGTCTGGTGTCCTTGATTTGTGTCCTCATTTTGTGTCCTCCCTTCATCTTGTCTTGGGTCTTCAAAACCAACTTTCTGTAAACTCACTGTTTTTCCTTAGCCTTCTCCTGAGCAATAAAATAGAGTCCATGAAATTGTGGTTTTGATGACTTAATTTTTCCCTAAAAATTATGTTAAATACGTCACTATTTGATTTTTTTAAAAAAGTTTGTCCATTTATCTTCCAAAATCTCTTTAACTGCTGTGGTTTTGATCTAAGAGATGTTAGAACTGACAGAAGTTAACACAACTCCCTGGGGCCCTGAAGCAAGAAGCTTCATAAGGAGTGAAGGGGCAGGGGGACCAGGAAGGTGCCGGCCACTCTCTAGGAACGGGATGTTGGGAAGCTCTTCTCTCCCCTTTCTCTGTGAAGAAAGCAGATGGGCAAATGGTGGGGTGAGTGTTCAGTCAGGGCTAAGAATTGGTAGGAGGAGTATCGGGTAGCAATGAAAAATAAATAACAACAAATAAGGCTGGACCAAATAATGTCTAACTATTGACCTAAAATCTCAGCAGCAACAACTTGAGGACCTCAGGAAGCTGCTGAGCCCTCACAAACCCTGACCCTCAGAACCCTGCTGGAGTAGGCGTGGTGGGAGATCAAGAAGTTCAGAGGTTCCAGTGACCAAGAAACAGTGGCATCAAAAATGGCTTGGCGCGGGATCCATGCTGCCAGGAAGACCAGGGGATCCACAAGAGGCTGAGAGATCGGGAGGAGGAGGCCTATGGGTCAGGATGGGCTGAGGAAGGTATTTAATGGGTGTGGATGAATGAGAAGATTAATTAAACAAAGTAACACACACACACACACACACACACACTCCTTTCTTCTTTCCATCTGAGATTCTTTTAAAGTCTAGAGACCTTCAATTTGATTTTAAATCCTCTCTTAAAAAAAAAAAGATAAGGACATCCCTTCTTTTGACATAAGTGCTACAAGGCATAAGAAGTTCCTCATAAAAATTTACAGTCTTTTTGAATGAATGTTTTTTAATATTTTCAATTATGAATTTATGGCAGAATTTTTCATAGGCCTGAATTGTCTGTTTAACATTAAAATGATTCTCGTAGGGAGCCATCTGTTACATGATCAGGCATGGAAATTCTTTACAGGGCTTTACATCAATCCTCCTCCAATGTTTGTCATGCTTCAAATATCCTCAGGCACTTGTGTTTCCATTTAGAGGAGCAAGGTGAGGGACTTAGAGGCAGGACATGATGTCTCCCTGATTATTCAGTGGCTGTTACTGAAAACACTGTGTTCAGCATATGGTTTGCTAAATTGTCTTTTTCCCCAAACCATGCTCAATGTTTTGCTTTACTATGACAAAACAATATCCTGAGAAAAAGGACATTTTGTTAATCTCTGAATTTCCTATCAGAACGAGCTTTGCTCATTGCATTAATCAACTCTCTTTTTCTTCAAAGCTGTTTTAGTCTTTCTTTTTTTAAAAAAATATACTTCAGTTCACTTTCCCCCTGAGTACTATTTCCCTGAATGCTGTTTTATTTGAGCTAACTCTATTTTCCCAAATGGATTTCATCTTAAGTGCTCACTTTGAATCACTGGGCTGGGAGCTGCCTGAAAGCGTGTTGAGAAGGATTTTGAGGCTGTGTTCAGGCTCAGTAAAGAGTGCTACAATTGATAACTTCTGTCTGCTACGAGTGTAGAGGTAGTGAGTATGGGCCGTGTGTGCCATTTATTTGCCGTCTCCAGACTATAGTTTTCCTCTGTCCCCCTATCACCGTACTCATTAATGAACAAACATACAGAGTCATACATTTAGGCAAACATACAGAGTCAAATTAACTTCTCTAGCTGGGAAATGAGCTTGAACCTGATCTCACCATAATATGAACAATGATAATAATAGCAGCCAAATTTGTTGAGCATTTGCTATGTTTATAAACACCACTGCAGGTAATTTACAAACATTAAATAATTTCATTTACTCATCACAGACATTTTATAATAATCATTCACCCAATTTCAGAGAGAAGATGACTAAGGCTCAAAGAGGTTAAGTAACTTTATTGACTTCACCCCTTTGCTCAAAGCATCCTCATAAAATCTTTTTATTCTGGATAACTAGAACCACCACGTCCTTCCACACCCATTCAATCATTTTCCTTCTTACGTTCAAATCCTAGCTCAGTCTCTTCCTTTGTATGTCTCCTCTTGCTGGAAGACTCCTTGATAAAGCAGAGGGAAATGCTAGCCTCAGCTCAGCTCAGTTGGACATTCTCTGAGTCAAGATGAGTCATCTCTGTGGCTATAATACATTACCCCATATGATCCATTTTTGATAATTCATCCAAACCACGTGTTAATTTTTAAAATTTCCTTTTTCATGTTTTCATCAATTGTTTACATTTTGAATTAATTTAGTTGTTATATATCTCAATGAAGTAGTCAATTCAAAACACAAGTGGATCCAACCTGAGCTTTTCAATAGTTGGTTGAAGTAAATAATCAATGCTAGCTACCAAATGGTCCTTCCATGAAAATTAGTTGTGATCTTTAGTGGTGATAGTGTGGTGAAATGACCTATGTTTTTATCCTTCTATACATGAGTGAAATAGACAATAATAATTTCTAAAAGGTGGCCGTGTCCAGTTCCCTAGTATAGTTCCCAATGCCAAGAGAGCCCAAAACCTGGTGCTGTTGTTGCTTTAAATTTCTCCAGCATAGGTATGAGTCAGTCCGTCCTATGGTCACATCTAATTTGCCTGGTGATGTGTAGACTTGACCTTAGCTTCCAATCACACCTTGTCAGGAACCAACAATAGTTTACTTCCTCTTGAAAAAACTAAACAGAAATATCAAAAGGAAATGTCCATACAGGTTGGAGACAGGATTGAAGGAGTGGAGCTCTGTTGCTCATATGCAAATAAAATAGCAGGAAAGAAAACAATCAGCCTAAGTTAATACTCTAGGTTCTGTTTAGTGTGTCTGTTTTCAAGGCTGTTCATGCTATTTTGCCTAAGCAAAGCTTTTGTTTGCCTTGTTAAAGTTTACTTTGCTTGGAGACGACAGCACATGAAAGGGTTTGGCAAACGTCTCTCTGAGGCAAAATCTGAGAAGTGAGAAATTCAAACACTTGTAAAATGTAAGAATATTTGCTTTTACTAAAATCCATTCCAGGTCTAATCTAGGTTCACTCGCTTTTACCCAACAGTTGCCTGGATCGAAGTGTGAGCCCACCCAATTCACAGCCTAGCTCTTCCGGCTCCCAGGATAGACATTACGCAGTATTTGAGCTCCAGTGCTCATTTTCCATTACCATTAAGAAGGCCAGTTCTCTCTCTCCTCTGCTTTTTTGTGAGGAGAAGGAAATTATCGTAAAGAGGGTGGCATCAATGCTTCTCTCTATTTCTCTGTGTTGCCCAGAATAATATATTTTTTGTTTACCACTTTAGTGGTGCATTCAAATTCTACTATCACAATGACTTTGACTTGAGTTTCCCCGCTCTTACCGAAAGACACCTTTTCTTAATTTCCTATTATCTAGCTTAGAATAATTCCGAAGCCTTTCTTGTTTCTTCTCTCCCAGTTCTAGGAATATATAATTCTCCTTCCAGATCCGAAAGAAACATGCTTACCACTTTCTTTTACCTTCCTCTTGCTTATATCACATCTTTGGATCCTTAGCAAGTGTGGGTCTTATTTTCAGACAGATCTAAGATCCTCTTTCCTTTCTGCACAGCCCACACACTCATTTTCCACTTATCAACAAGTGTGTTCAAGTCCTTTCATCTCCTCTGCTCACATTCTACTTCCACGTTCTGCACAAAGTGTGTTAAAACAAGATTTCCCACCTTTCCTGCCACTTGGATTGTGTCGCCATTTTTTTTTAAGATATTAGTGATATGTCTAATTGTTTCCACGTGAAAATCAAATTCTCTGCTTCAAAGTTTTCAAAATTATGCCCTTCACCCCCACCACACCATTCTAAGTCCCTCTGCCTGCCTTCATTTCCCTTTAAATTCCACCACCAGACTGTTTCGCTGCACAGGGAGGGGGCATTGTTCCCCCGAAATCACCTTGACCTCTCCTGGTATGCATTCTTACTTACATGCCAATTGGAATGATATGAAAAGGATTTAGCATGAATGGGGTCTCTCATTCTTTCCATGTTCTTCAAAGCACTACTTAAAGTTAAATAATTTTTGAATTTGTTTAGTGGCAGCCACTACTCAAAGATAGACTTAAAATTCTTCAACTTATTTTTATCCCTAATTCTCTTCCATTAAAACCTTTGTATAATATGTTAGCACACTTAGTACATTTTCTTGACTTAGGAACTAGTTTTAAATGTTAGAAATTAATTTTAGGATATGCTGCTCAGGGCCGGCAGTATATCACTGTAGGGAGACAGTATGTCCCTGCCATCCCAGAGAGCAGGAAGAGTCTGTAAATTTTTTGTGTCCCCTACTTCATGCACCTGAGACAAGCCAAAATAACCCCTCCTTTCTCTATGCCACAGAGGAATGTACCCCATGTAACGAGTTCACATTCACAGACTTTAAACTGGAGAACAAACTATCGGCTCAGTCTCTACATTTTGCTTCTTCCCTGTTCCCCACAATTGAAATCAGAATTATTTCATAGCTTACAGTTCCATTTGTACTCTCTCTAATCAACTTGATCAGTCTCCTTGCTAATGCTGATAAAATGTCTATCCTAACCCATCTTTAGTCATTCTTCCCACAGGAACGGGTAGAGGCCAAGAGAAGGGATTAAAAAAATTCTTTGAATGCTAATTTTTAGCAGCTTTAGGAAAAGGTTTGGTGACCTCAGTTCCACTCAAAAAATTATCTGTATGTGAAGCATTTCCCTGTTGGTTGTTTCAACTAATCTCTTTAAGCTTTATATGGACGTTTGTCTATAGATTTCTTTTTTTTATCTCTTGTTTATCTCGATTTTCAGAGGCATTGGTTAGATGGTAAGATACTGTTTGATTTCAAAATAAGTCACCTTCTAATAATAAAAGTAGAGAGAGTCAAATGATGTAGAAGAATATTTCTAGACACAATGCTATTCAGGATATATTCAGTGAACAATGTTATAAAGAACTTGTATGGATCAATCTCATTTTTCTTTATCTATTACCTATGGATCTATCAATATTTCACACACAAACATGTAGAGGGAACTATGTAAGGCAATGCACCAAAATCTTGGTAAGAAGTAGGATTTATGGCTGATCTTCGTATTCTGTGTTTTTTACATTTTTTTTACAGAGAGGATGCATTATTGGTATTAAAAGTATTTTTAGAAGTAAATAGTATTTTTACTCTCCTTAATCACATGCTGTGGATTGTGACTAGCAGAAAGATATTAGGAAGCTTCCATTGCAAATGACTTTGAATGATTAAGATTGTCCTTTATTGCTTCCATTTTTAAAAATTTTAACTGGTAATTTACCAAAATCAACAAGGAAAATGGGCTAACAGAAGGACAAGGGAGAGTCATTTCACTTTTCAGAAAGTACTAAACAATTAGAGAACACATAGCTGTCTGCCAGCTGTCTGCTCTAGCAAGTGTAAAGAGATGCCTGTTCTGTTCCTGACATGAAGAAAAGGTACATCAGAGTTGGAAAAGACTTAGAAGCTTCCTCCCCTATTATTCTGGAGTCCCTGCCCTTAGAAATTGGATACGAAGCTAACATTTATTGAGCTTACTCTGTGTATGCACTGTTCTTGGAACTTTTTATGTGTTAACTCATTTAATCTCCTCCAAACCCTATATAGTGAGAACTACCATTACTCCCATTTTACAGGTAAGAAAACTGAGGCACAAAGACATAATAATTTGCCCAGCGTCTCATCCAGTAAGCAGCACATCTGAGGTTTGAAGCAGGGAGTATGGCTCCAGAGCTTGTGCTGTTAAGGGCTGATTCTTACTGCCTCTCATTTGTTCCTGCTGAAATACAGTCCAGTTGCTGTTTAAGCACCTCTAGTAATAAGAAATGCCTCACCTTCGGTGATGGCTAATTCCACCTTGAGACTCTGTCCTACTTAGAGTTGTGCCAAGATGTGTGGGTGCCCAGGCAGCAGAATAAGTCAAGAGGTGGCTCTATTTGTATCTACTCCTTTCCCAAAGCAGATCCTGGTTGGAGGACTTGGGTGCAGGGAGTTTTCTTGGAGGTGAGCTTGGGACGCAGGAGTGAAGGAGTGGGGAGAGTGAGACAAGGAAAGAAGATAAAGCAATAAAGGGAATATTAAGTTTGTTGTGGGCAACTGAACCCTGATCTCCCCAAGGATCCTCTGAAGTATCACAAAGAATCAGCCTCAGAACTGGGGAACCTTGGCTATTTATCCACAAAAAGTCATCCCTTGTTAACTGAAGGCTTTCCCTGAAAGCCACAAATCCCCAGCACTTCCTGGCTGCTCTACAGGCAGGCTGAGTGAGATGGCCTGGTGCTGGAAAGAGCCCCCAGGCAGAGAAACAGAGACGCTCAGGACATGGTGTACAGGAAACCGTCCACCAGAGCTACAAGAGAACTCAGAAGTGGGCCAAGAGTTGTGGTGCCAGGCCCCAGCAGTGCCTCCTACAGTGTGGCCCTTCGAACCAGTGCTGGCTAAAGATTCTCCAGTATGTTGTTAGAGGAAAGACTGAGGAGGAGCTGTGATCTCAAAGAGTGGGGCCCAGACCAGCAGCATCAGTACCACTTGGGAGCTTGTTAGAAATGCACATTTTCAGGCCCTTCCCAGGCCTCCTGAATCAGAAACTCGGACAGTGTTGCCCAGCAATCTGTTTTTAAAAGCCCCCAAGGTGATTCTGATGCACGTGAAAACTCTGCAAACCACAAGTTTTAAAGATAGAAAGTGTCCTGTCCACAAATCAATTTATCTTCCTAGTGAAGTTTGAGATAGAACTTTTCCAATGTGAAACATCTAGAACCCAGGTCTCCAAACGCTAATACCCCAGGGTAATGATTCAGACATTCCTCCTCTACCCCAGGTTTGTGTATTAGTGAGGGCAAATGTTAAGCTGCTGTAACAAAAAGAACCCAAAGGACAGTGGCTCAAATAAGACAGAATTTTATTTCTCTTGCAAGTAATCGTCTAGCCAATATAGGCTGGTGGGGGCAATTCTCTCTACAAAACCATCCAGGGACCCACGGTTTCTATCTGTCTTGGCCCTCTGCCTTCTGCTTGAGTAGTGTCTTCATCTGGGTAGCCAAAACCAGGTTGCTGTCTTACTGAATACTGACCACAGGATGTGGGGAATAGTGACAAAGTCCAAAGCCAGAAGTTCATCTTAATTTGCAAGTGAAACAGTATTTGAACACACCATATACTCTAATATTCTTTTGTTCCAAACTTAGTTATCTGACCACATGTAACCACAAGGAAGGCTGAGAAATGTAATCTCTGGCTTGGTAGCTTTGTTTCCAGAAAGAAAAAGCTCTAGAGGACAACCAGCAGACAGTCACGGCACGTGCCACAGTATCAGACTTTCACAACACTAGAAGTGTGACTGCTGTTGTTATTTTTCGTTTTGTTTGATGTTGTGTTTACCTATATCCCACTTTGTTCCAGTAAGGTATTAAGGCATCTTCAATATGAGAATTAGACAATCTCAGTCAGATGGATTATTAAGACACACATATTACCTTGAACAGGGGGATGTATAATCCACCAGTATCTTTTAAACAAATCCATGCTCGGGTATAACAGACCAGATACCTGACGTGCAATAAAGAGTAAGTTACTGTGAGAATGACACACAGATCAGAGTTTTTCTGAAGGGAATAAAGGTGTACAACAGCATCCAAATTTCCAGATACACGTGGGTAGGAAAGGGGCACAGAAAGGATGAATCCAGAGGAAGATGACAGTCAAACCTATTTGAACTAAAATTTTTTCCCAGGCTTGGCAGGGTCAAGGGATGCATACGTCTGGTCCTCACGTATGACTTCCAAATACACCCAGCCAAGGCACTTGTCCAGCCAGTTAATTCCAAGGCTTGGCTCTTAAGGGGCTGAAACTGAGTGACCAAGTTATATAATTCTTGGCAAGATCAGTAGGAGCCAGAAGACTGAGTCAATGCTGAAATGCTGTAGGACTCCAAGGATCCCTGGACAAAAACACTAAAGACCTGCAAGTCCAAACGGTAGAAGTATGGCTAAAAGCAAGAGGAGGCAAAAGCCAAGTAAAAGACCAGGTAGAAATGGAGCAGAATAAAACAAGGTGGAAAGTAAAGTGCGACGGATGATTTCTGAGAACAGAGCTGAATAGTCTCATTTCTGGTGACAAGTTCTGTGGGTGACTTAGAATATCAAAAAGAGTCAGGGTTGGTGTGGGAAAAGAAAGCACAGAAACAATGCTTTTCTGAAGAGTATAACTCTGAGCGCTAAAGGCAGAGAACCAAATCCCTATTATTTGTCGAGTAATATGTCACCTCAACACACTCTCTGGGCATGGATTTAAAATAACAATTTAGAATAAAATCATAATTAGAAAGCTAATTAACTGAGGCATTATGCAATAAAAGACATAGGCCTTGAATTGTGCCCCAGAAGCCAGCTGACTTGTGCTTTTGTGTTTTTTTCTTCTAGGAGGAGGGACTATAGATTATATCTAAATATATCTCAGTAAACCTAACAAATAAGCATGAGCGCAATTAATCCACTCTACATAAAACAAAGAGCCTCACGAATGTCATGAAGCAGCAGCAGTGTCCTTTTAAATTTAAAGCTTCTATAAAGCCTAAAAGGAAATACCAATCAGCAACCCTTTATCCTTTTAATGAAGGCCAACAGCTCTCATATTTTTATCTCTCTTTGCTTTACAATACACAGAAATAGCCTCCGAGTATGTTGTTTTCTCTCTGCTCACCACGAAATTAGCAGAAAATTGTATATCCAAAACTATTACTTTCTAATCCTCATCTTTTCAGAGACAAATCTTCAGCACTATTTAATCATGCTCACCTGCAACTATAACATGTTGAGTCTCAGATATGCAAAAGAAATAGACTTGTAGATATTTTAAAGGTCCTGGCACACTTCAGGGTTCTATTGCTACGCACAGCTTATCCTTCACACATCAGCCAGCTAGACAGAGGTCATCTTTTGTACCCATCCTCTTCTTCCATATTCTGTGCCTTCCTCTTCCACCTTCTGCCCACGTTGCTGATGCTTTCTGATGACGTGTGACATGTGTGATCTAGAAGCTTAGACTCCGGAGCCATGCTGCCTGAGGTCACACTGTAGTTCTGCCACTGATAAACTGGGTCAGGCAAGTTACTTAAGTGCTCTGAACTCCATTTTCTTCATCTATGAAGTGAGCACGAACCTTCATAGATTTGTTGTGAGGATTAAGTGATTAATATTGTAAAGCCCTTTAGAACAGTTCCTGGCACATGGTAAGTACCCAGTGTGTGAGGCGTTTTTCATTATTACTTCTGATTGCTCAGTACACACAGCCCGGCACCCTAACCTTGCCTGAACCATGAGGTCAGTATCTAAGCCTTCAGATTGTCCTGACTGCCTTGTCTTAAGGTTTAATTTCCTCAATGTTCTTTCCTCCACCAGCTGACAGGGGAACAGGTTGAGCATGGATTAGAGCAGGGCTTCTCACATTTGAATGTCCAATCAAATCATGTGGGGTCCTTGTTAAAATGCAGCTTTACATTAGTAGGTCTAGAGGAGAGCTTGAGATTGTGCTACTGCTGCGGGTCCGTGGACCACATGCTGAATAGCATGAGGTTCACATCATCTAAGTTTGGGTTCTAATCCACTCGAGAGCTCTTGGACCTTGGGCAAATTTCTCAACTTCTGTCAGTCTATTTAAGCTACAAAGATACTTCAGTGGATCAATGTGGAAATTAAATAAATGAATGGATACAAAATGTTCAGCAAAGTGTCTGACAGTAGTAAATTTCCAATAATCAGTCACTATTAATTTGTTAGGATCAGGTTATTAGACATTAATTCCCAAGGGAATTTGCATTTTAAAAGGGAGACTTAGACCAGCTGAGTTTAACTGCTTTAATTCACAGTTGTACTATCAAATAAGGAAACTGTAAGATACCCCTGACCACTGGTGCTACTGCAACCACCTTCAGGCCAAAGGCAAAATTGTACAAGGAAGGCTCTATAATTTCTAAACAAAATTTCAGCTCTGCTAACAACACAGAATTTATAAACCTTGAATCTCCTTTCAGCCAGCAACACAGAATTCTTCCACTTCAAAACTTCACCAGTGACTTCTACTTCTGGCCAAAATGAAGTAACCTGGACAGTTATTTTTCACCCGAAATATTCAAACAAACAAACAAAAAAGATAATATATGTAACAATTTTGAAGACACTCAGACAATGAAAGAGTGATTCTTGAGGGAAGGAGAACAAAGAAGGTGAGACCTATAATTAGTTGTCCATCTTTCTGGCTGCCTTGAGAGAATTTCCAGGCTACAGCACAGGAAGCAAGAACCCAGGTGGAGCCCAGGAGACTCCCACTTTGTGTTGAGGAGACAGAGCTAAGAATCAGGGCAGCTTGAGTTTTCAGAACAGAGTGCCAGAGAGGAGTGAATTGTGCAGAAAAAGATCTCTGGAAACCTCCATAAGGTAATCCTGGAGAATTCAGTGGAGTACTGACTGGTACATGTCCATGAGGAAACTACCAGAGGCTGGGAAAACAACCAAGTGAGAGGATTGGAAGGCACGGGGCTGGCTTTCTCACAGGGTCAGGAGTAGGGACTATTCCCACAAGCCAGACTGGAAAACCAAATAACTCATGAGGCATTGGGTAGAATACTCAGAAGGTCTTGCCTCAGTAATGGAGAACAATGATCCTTAAACTAAATACTGCTTTGGTGCCACCTAATGCATCTTAAAAAGCAAGACCTAAAAAGATCAAACTATTTCCAAGTAATTTAACTGTATCACAGAACAAAAATATTCAATACCCAACAAGGTAGATATCACAATATCTGGCATAGAATCAGAGATTATCAGGCATGCAAAGAAGCAAGAAAATATGACATGTAATTGAGAAAAATCAACCAATGAAAATCAATTCAGAACTGATGTAGATATTAGACTTAACCAAGAAGAACAGTTATTATAACTATGTATTAGATGTTCAAAAATTTAACTACAGACATGGAAGATATAAAAAGACTAAAATTGAACTTTCAGAGATGAAAACTATAAATACCTCAGATGAAAAATATGCTGGATAGGATTAATAGCAAATTATACATTGCAAAATAAGAGATTAGAAAACTTAGACGTCTACCTACAGACACTACCCACATTAAACACAAGAGTTCATGTTTAAAAATGAGCAGACCATCAGTAAGTTGTGGGACATCTTCAAATGGCCAAATGTATGTATAATTGGAATTCAGATCTACACAAGGGAATGAACACCAAAAATGGAAACTATATGGGTAATTATAGAAGACATTTTCTTATTATCAGTATCTTTTTAATGATACTTGACTATATTGACAGAATAATAACAATGTGTTGTGGAGTTTCTAACACATGTATAAATCAAATATGACAACAATATAGGTCTGGAAGACAGAAATGAAAGTAAATTTTTATAAGGTCCATATATGTAAATGGTATGACATAACTTGAACATAGACTGCAATAATTTAAAAATGTATATTGTAAGCCTTGAGGCAATCACTAAAATAATCAGTGTTATAGCTAGTAAGCCACAAAGGGGATTAAATGGAATCATAAAAATATTTAATTAATCCAAAATAAGCCAGAAAAAGAGGAAAAGAAGAATAAATAATCAATGGGACAAATAGAAAACAAATAGCAAGATGATAGACTTAAGCCTAAACATATTGAAAATTCCATAAACATAAGTGGTCTAAACCCTACAAATAAAATGTAGAGATTATCAAATCAGATAGGAAGCAGGACTCAACTATGAATCAAAGGGAAATTAGAAAGTATTTTGAGCTGAGTGAAAATAAAACACAACATTACAAAGTATGTAAGTGCCACTAACTCAATACTTACAAGAAATACATTATTTAACACCTATATTAGGAAAGAAGGAAGATCTGAAATCAATGACCTCAGCATCTTCCTTAACACTAGAAAAAGAAGAGCAAATTAAACCCAAGGAAATTAGAGGAAAGAAAATAATAATGATAAATGTGGTAATCAATGGAAAAGAAAAGAGAAATCCCTGAAATAAAAAATGAATTCTTGAAAAGATCAATAAAATCAACAAACCTCATCAGGCTGACCAAAAAGAGCGAGAGAGAGAGAGGGAGGGAGAGGGAGAGAGGATGAGAAATGGTGGGGGGAGCACACAAATTACTATTACCAGGAATAAAACAGGGTGCATGACTATTGATCTCCCATTAAAATGATTAAAAGACATTTAAAAAGTAAGATGGAATATTATAAAGAACTTCATGCTAAGAAATTTGGCAACTTGGGTAAAATGGGCACATTGTTAAAAGACACATTACCAAAACTCACTCAAGAAAAAATAAATAACTGGAATTGCCCTAAATCTACTATAAAAATTGAATTTATAGTTAAAGACCTTCCCACAGGAAAAAAATCCAGGACC
>NW_012149764.1:1993793-1998082 GCF_000956105.1 Propithecus coquereli
AGGCAGAGGACCTGAATAGATACTTTTCCAAAGAAGACATAAAAACAGCAAACAGGTATATGAAAAGATGCTTAACATCAGGTGCTAATCATCAGGGAAATGCAAATCAACAACGCAATGAGATATCACCTTATACCTGTTAGGGTGGCTATTATCACAAAGTCAGAAGATAAAATGTTATGGAAGCTGTGAAAAAAAGAGAATCCTTATCCACTATTGGTAATAATGTAAATTGGTACCACCATTATGGAAGACAGTACAGAGGTTTCTCAAAATGTTAAAAATAGAATTCCCTATAGTGATTTTGAATTTATCTCATTGTACGTTGCTTGAATGCTGGACCTTGTATTACATGATATATATGTAACTTTTCATAGACTAACAGTGTCATCATTTACCAGTTGAGAGAGAAACATTGCCTTCCTTTATTACCCTTTACCCTCTCACATTTGTAATATGATTACCTAAAATATTTCCTCTACATACTTTTAGAATTGCATCAGTGTTATGATTTTCCCTTCAACAAACACAATTTAGGCCAAGTGCAGTGGCTCATGCCTGTAATCCTAGCACTCTGGGAGGCCAAAGTGGGAGGATCCCTTCAGCTCAGGAGTTCAAGACCAGCCTGAGCAAGAGTGAGGCCTTGTCTCTATTATTTTTTTAAAAAAAGAAAAAAATATGAAGAACAAACAAAATTTAGAAAACCAACAGGAAAAAGAAAGTCTGTTGTAGTTAGCTTTTTATTTTTATTTAGTTGGCATCTGTGTTCTTTTATCCCTATCAAAATACCAAGTTTCTTTTTTTTTTTTTTTGGCAAAAATTGACAAGCTGTTTTAAAAATTCATATGGAAATAAAAAGGACTGGGAATAGCCAAAAGAACTTTTTAAAAGAACAAAGTTGGAAGGCTAATACTAGCTGAATTTGAGACTTATTATAAAGCTACAGTGATAAAGATACTATGGTGTTTGTGCCAAAATATATCAATAGAATCTATCAAAGAGATCAATGAGACAGAATAGAGAATGCAGAAACAGACACACACTTTTATGGACAACTGATTTTCAACAATTGTGCAAAGGTAATTTAGTGGAAAAAGCCTAATGTTTTCAACAAATGGTAATGGGCCAATCAGATATTTTTGTGCAAAAAACAAAAAAGAACTTCAATTTGTACCTCACACCAGATACAAAAATTAACTCAAAATGATAATAGGCCTAGATGCAAAACCTTACAACTATAAAACTTCTAGAAAAAATAGAAGAAAACCTTTGTGATCTTGATTTAGGCAAAGTTTACTTAGATATGACACCAAAAGCAGAATTTATAAAAGAAACAATTGATAAATTGGACTTAATACAAATTTAAAACTTCTGTTCTTTGAGAGACACTGTTAAGATCATTAAAAAAGCAAGCTACTGACTGGGAGAATATACTTTCCAAGCATATATCTGTTAAAGGACTTGTATCCAGAATATGTATAGAAAAATAAATTCTCAATGCTCAATAATAAGGAAACAATCCAATTTTTAAAATGAACAAAAGATTTTAACAGACATATCACTAAAGAAGACAAAGTTGGCCCTTCTTATCTGCAGGTCCCCTATTTGGGGATTCAACCAAACTCATACCGAAAATATTGGGGAAAAAATAATAAAAACAACAACATAAAAATAAAAAATTATACAAATTTTAAAATAAAACAGTATAATAACTATATATCATTAGGTATTATAAATAATCTAGAGATGACTTAAAATATAGCACTTTAGAAAATAACTTGATAGTTTTTAAAAAGTTTTACTATATCATTCCACTCTTAGGTATCTACCCAAGAGAAAAAAGTGTACGTGTCCATACAAAGACTTACACACAAATGTTCATAACATTTTTAGTTATAAGAGCCAAAACCTGGAAATAAGCTACAAGTCTATTAACAGATGAATGGATAAACTCATTGTGGTGCATATACACAGTGGAATATTGTTCACCAGTTAAAAGGAATGAACTATTGATACATGTTGCAAACATTGATGAATCTTTAAAAAATAGTACTGAGTGAAGGAAGCCAGACAAAAAAAGAGCACATACTGTATAATTCAATTTATAGAAAATGAATCTATTTTAACAAACATTAGGGTGCATGGGGAGAGGAAAGACAGTAGGTAACGAACAGGGATTAGGAGACTTCTGGGGATGATGGATAAATTCACTGTCTTGACTCTGGTGCATACATATGTCAAAACTTTTCAATATGTACACTTAATGTGCAGTTTATTGTATACCAATTATATCTCAATAAAACTTTCAAATAAAAACACCTCACCTCCAACCCCAGTTTCTGATTGTTTGTCTTGTAGCTCTAGGACACTGCTGAGATCATGCAGAGGTGGGATGACCACACAACTTGGACAGAATTCACTGCTTCCTCTTAAGCCTCTAAATTCTATTTCTGAATCATGTCAAACCTCTAACTTTATCACTTGAAAGTGACTTCAGAATTACAATTTCACTTTACATCTCTGCCTTTAACAACAACAAGAAGGATGTCTAGCATTTTTTAAGACACTATCAGAGAAGAGCCCCATGGAGGCTGAGCATGAACCTAGTTCTAGAAGAAAAAAAAAAAAAATCTCAGCAAGGGCAGACTGTCTAAATGGTTTTAAACAAAATTTGTACTGACACACAACATAGCCAGGCAATACAGGCAGGCCTTGAAATTCCTTCTGGACTCTTGGATCTTCGTAGGTAGGTAATCTTTCCATGCATGTCTGATCAGCCCTAAAGATACTTCCCATTATCTTGTTCCATGAACTCTACGGAAAGACATACAAGATAATTCATTCCGTAATAATTCACAAGATAGTTTACATGTTGGATAAAGTTTACCTCTAGATGATAAAAGTAAACATCTTGATATTTGACATTAAGAAATGGGGAGTTAAATATATATATTTTTTTGTTTCTCCACACTGTTAGCATTTGATCCAGTTACATTTACTTTTATACTCCACTGTTTTCACCTTGATCCGTGCAACCATCACCATTCACCTAATGACTGCAGTAGCCTCTTAACTAGTCTCCCTGCTTCTACCTTTCCTCTCTTTAGTCTATTTGCAACCTGGCTGCCAAAGCCGTCTTTTAAAAATATAAGCCAGATCATGTCATTCCTCTCTATTGACTTAAGGTAAAATCCAAATTCTTAAGTGTACTCAAGGCCTTTATGACCCAGTCATCATTACATCTGCCCTCATGTCCTACCATTTTCCTCAGTCTCACTCCTCTTTGTCTTACCCGGCCTGGGCTCCATTCCTGGGACTGGCCGGGCACATTGCTGCCACAGGGCCTTTGCACTTGCACTTCCTTCTGCCTGCACAGCTCTTCCCACAGTCATTTCCACAGCCTTCACCTTCTTCAAGTCTTTGCTCAAATGGCTCAATTTCAGTGAGGTCCATCTTGACCATCCAATTTTAAATTTGCAAACTATGCCTCATTTAGCTTACTCATTAGTTTATTGTCTGTCCAGAATTGCAGGAACTTTGGTGTGCTTTGTTCTCTGGTATATCCCAAGCTGCAAGAAAATTGCCTGGCACCTAGTAGGAACTTGTTAAATATCTATCAAACGAATGGCTAATTCATGTATTTCTTGATGTAGACATGAATAAATATTAGAATGATCTTGGCTTGCCTATATGTAACCTTTCATGATGGTGAAAGAAACTGAATTCTGATTTCGGGTAGGTTAGGGTGAGTCTAGGTCACCTGTAGTCATATTTCTAGCAATTGGGGCAGTTCAGCTCTGAGCATGTTAACCATTCTCCTTGAATTGTTTTTACAGTTTTATTATTATGGCGACATTGCTTGTTCTGAGAGAGGCCCATCTGTCTCATATCTCTTCCCCACTCCATCTGTCTTCTCATTGCATGCTCTCTCCCCCACTTTCTCTCTCTTCGACCTTATGATTTGAATAAGTACAAAATGTCTTTGGCACTATCCAGAGTGAATTAAAAGCTGAAGGCTCTCTCTGTTGATACAACAAAGGGAAGCCAAGTAAATCAATTAGAGGAATGGGGTGGAAGGGAGTATGGGGTGAGAAGTTTGTTTGCTTGCTTGTTTATTTATGTGTGTTTGTTAAACTTCACTTCATTCTAAAAAAAGAATTTAAGCTGAGCCAAGGATATGGTTTGTTTTTTTCATCTTATTTCAGTCTAAGGAAGGGAATTAACATTTTTAAACATCTATAATTTGTGATAGGTGTTCTACACACACACATACACACATACAAATTAAA
>NW_012149764.1:1998132-1998823 GCF_000956105.1 Propithecus coquereli
AAAAAATCCAGGACCAGATGGGTTCAATACATTCTATCAAACATTTAAGGAAGAAGTAATACTGATTCTAAAAAAAACACTCAGAAGATGAAATAGGAGGAAATAACTCACAACTCATTCTATGAGGTCAGCATTACCTTGATACCAAAACCAAACAGAGACATTATAAAAAAAGAAAACTACAGATTAATATCATCATGAATATAGATGCAAAAATTCAACTGATAGTTTAGCAAATCAAACCCAACAATATTGAAAAAGAACAATACATCATGACCAAATGGGATTTATCCCAGGAATGCAGATTGGTTTAACATTTGAAAAGCAATAAATATAATTCATCAAACTAGCAAACTAAAAAAGAAAAAGTATGTAATCATCTCAATAAATGTAGTAAAGCATTTTAAAAAGTCAGCATCCAGTCCCGATTAAAAAAAAAAGTTCTCAGCAAAATTGGAATAGAAGTAAACTTTCTCCTCCAGTTAATGAACATCTATGAAAAACATACAGCTAACATCATACTTGAGAATGAAAAGACTGTATACTCTTCTTCTAATATTTAAGATCATGACATAGCTCTGTTCTCTCACCTTTGCTTTTCAACAAAGCACTAGAGGTTCTAACCAATGCAATAAGACAATAAAAATAAATACAAGGTATCCAGAGTTGTAAGGAAGAAGTAAAACTCTAT
>NW_012149764.1:2002513-2022913 GCF_000956105.1 Propithecus coquereli
AAGTCAATCAACAGAAGTAAACTTAGTAAAACATTAAATTTGTTGTCTAAAGAAATAAGATTTTTTCTCTTACAATACAGTATTCTTTCAGTGGCCAAACCACCAAGTGCAAAGTAATAACTTACTTTGTATCAGCACAAGCATTGAAACGCCATAAGAAACTGTTAGGGTGGAAAGCCTCGTAGGTGCTCATGGTGCAGATGGAGAAAGATTTCTCACGCAGAGATTAGGATACATAAAAGTAAAAAAAAATAGTAAAATGCACAGCTATAGTCATAATGTTTAACAATTGGCCATGTTTGTTTTATTTATCTAGATAACTTTTTGCTGAGCTATTTAAAATAAATTATAGGCATCATGCCATATCATTCATAAATATTTTAGCATGCATTTTAAAAAATTAAAGACATTCTCCTACATAGCCACAATACCATTAACACAACTAAAAAATAATTCCCTAATATCCTATCCATATTAAAATTTCCCTAATGGACCTCAAAATTTATCAAACCAAGATCTAATCAGAGGTTACACATTCTTTTAATTGTTCTGTCTTATATCTCTTATGACAAAGAATACTTCCCTTCAATTTTTCTTCTTCCCGATGACATTAGTTCTATGAAGAATTGAGGTCAGATGTTTGTATCGTTCCCAAGCCTGGTTGTTCCATTTTCA
This sequence comes from Propithecus coquereli, assembly GCF_000956105.1. NCBI lineage: Eukaryota > Metazoa > Chordata > Mammalia > Primates > Indriidae > Propithecus > Propithecus coquereli. The sequence goes on from NW_012149764.1 coordinate 2,003,189, forward strand.
GTGATGCTACATTTGATCAGTGGATTAAGTTTGCAACAACCAAATCTTTCCACAGTAAAGATGTTTCTCCCTTTGCAACTGGCAAGCAAGTATTCATTATTTTATCAGTCTTTTACCTAATAGTGTTAGCAATCATTGATGACTTTTGTGTAAAGCAATTATTTTGTTAGAGAGATTTTTTTTTTTCTAATGCTATCATTCTCTCTACATTTATTAGCTGGCTTTTTTTTTTCCTGTAAAGAAGAGATTACTCTCATCAAGGGCAAGGGCAGGCAGGATAAATGTTTAATTCTCTCTCTCTCCTTTTTTCTTTTCTTTTTTCAAGACACGTTCTCTTGCTCTGTTGCCCAGGCTAGCGTGCAGTGGCATCATTATAGCTTATTGCAACCTCAGACTCCTGGGTTCAAGTGATCCTCCTGCCTCAGCCTCCTGGGTAGCTGGGACTACAGGCATGCACTACCACCTCTAGCTAATTTTTTTTTTTAAATTTTTTGTAGAGACAGGGCCTGGCTTTCTTGCTCAGGATGGTCTCGAACTCCTGGTCTCAAGTGATCCTCCCACCTTGGCTTCCAAAAGTGTTAGGAATACAGGCATGAGCCATGGCACCCAGTCAATTCTCTCTCTTTAATAACCAATTTTCGAATTAAGAAGTTGTGTAATAGTCATTCCAAAGGTGTCAAATGAAGTTCTTTGCTTTTATTTTGCTCTTTTTGAGTATCATGTAGACTCATAAAGTTTTACATGTTCACTGTGCTTCAGTTGGTTACGATAATTGTTCTTTTTGATGTTCAAATTATCTCAGATTTGGCCTGTGGGAGCTTCTAAATTCTGGCTCCTTTTATCATTACTCGATTATAATCATTAAATGCTTCTTAGCTTTCTAGCCTCAAAAATGTCCCAGCTTACCTTGTACCACCACAACCACAGACCAGAAATCGTGTTTCTTACAGGAGCACTGATTCCTTTCAGTAGGAAATAGTCTTTAGAAACCAAAATCCGGGCATCAGGGATGTTTATTACTACTGTGATGTCATTGCTTCTGGGGCCTTTCAGTGGTCAGATCTAGGAAATGTATTTTTAAAATAGCAAAAATTAATAATGATATTTTCATTTCCCATTTGACAATCTAGAGTTTTTGCTTAACTTTTGGTTTTGTCTTTTACCTATGGTTTACCTTTGGTTTGTCTTTTACCTATGACATCTTGATTTCTAATAATTTATTTGCTTTATTTTATAATATTCATAAAATGGTTTCCAAATGGGCAATGCCAATATTACTGTCAACAATGAAATTAATGAATAAAGTTGGAGATTTCCCAGCAGCATTTTTTTGTGTGTCCTTAGATATGAGAATATGAGCATATTAAGAAGTTAAGTAACTTGCTCAGACTTTGATCAATAAGGGGCAGAGCTGTGACTCTACATGGATTTATTTGCCTACAACTCTTTCCTCTCTGTCCACTCTACCAAAACATAGGCAGAGCTGGAAGGAAACAGATTGACAACTAGTGGCAACTAGGAGCAAAAAAAAAACAGGAAGGGACTTGGAGTATAAGATGGGCCTGGGGCTGGTCAAAAGTCTGGTAGGGCATGGGTAAATTTGAAAAAGCCCATGAATTGATTACATGCCCACCCCCCAGGCTTCCCTCTTCCCCTACACCTGTGGTCCCAAATAAGCGTCAGCACTACCCGGGAGCTTGTTAGAAATGCACTGCCCTAGGTTTACCGAATTGGAAACTCTGGCAGGGAACCCAGTGATGTGTTTTCACAAGCCCTTGGGAGCTCCTGATTCACGCTCAAGTTTGACAGCCAGTGTTCCACACCTGAAGATCTCTGCTCTAAAAAGTAAAATTCCCAGAAGCCTCCTAGGAGCCAGAAAAGGACTTTTATAATTTTCCCCCTACACTACACATATATAAACTTATCCATAAATATAATACATAGATTTTTTTTCTATGTTATAAATGAGCATACATGACTTTGTTCCACACCTCTCATTCTGCTCCTTACTTTTTTCACTCAACACTACAGCTGCTATACATGAAAGTAGTGCCTTTTGTGGTAATAAAAGGAATTGGAAATGGAGGATGAGAAATGAAGAATAGAAAAATAAAATGAGAATAACTTGCATGGATCAGCGGTGACCATGTGCCAAAAATTAAGTGGTATGATCATTCTTAAACACCTAGTCATATTTCAGTTTTTAAAATCCAGTTGCACAGAAGTTTATTCTCAGTGTCATGATCAGGTTATAATATGCCTGGAACTCAATTCTTATATCTGTAAAATGGGAATAATGAGAGCCTGCCTTATGAAGCTACTGAGAGAATCTTTTGAGAGTTTATGAGCTGCAAAGAGCTATATAATTGTAAAGTATTATGAGATGTATCCGTTTAAAAATAATTTTCATGGAGTGAAAGCTGTGAGGCACATAGTTAAAAGTCAGTTTTCCATGCAATATCAGAATCAAGAGACAAACAAAAAAGGAAATTTGCTCTTAATGAAAAAGCACCTCCCTAATTTAAAGTATGTCAAGGATCAGGTTAGTAAAACACTAAGGGGGCATTATGGTGGACTCTTAACGTGCTTATTTCGCCCTTTTAAAGCACCTGTATTTTATTGTGATGAGAGTATTGATTGTGTTGTCTTGGCTGATACATATTTATGTTGCTTCGTTATGTATTCTGTTTTTGCTATACACAACAGCCATTGGCACCCAGAGTAGTACGACTGGTGAGAAAAGAAGACACTCTGACTGTCTCAAGTATTAATATCATTAGGCATAAAGTCAACCTCCTACCCAAAATCAGCAGTTACAAATTTTTTGTCCTCAAAACTCTTCCACTACACTTTGTTGTTGGGGGCAGGGTGGTCATTTAAATCATGTGCATGATGTCAACTCTCACAAATTTACCTCTCTGGTCCATACCTCTTTTCTTGGACCTCAGACCCACATATCTAACGGGTTGGTGGACATCTTTGAGATCCTGGGACCCATCAAACTCAACATATCCAACACACACCCATCTTCTGCTTTCCAGAGCCCCCTACCCTCTGGTTTCATTAATTTTATAACGTCACTCTTCTACGTGGCAAGGCCAGCTCCCTCTTGGATCACCCACTGGTGATCAAGTTACTGCCATTCTATTAACACCTTTAAAATGCCATCCATATACAATCTCTTCCTTTTCATGGAAAAGCCTCTGTCTGGATTAAGGACATTTTCTTTTATTGCTATAGCTTAACTTTTTTCCTTGACTTCAACCTCTTCCCACCATATTTCTTCTTCCAGATAATATATGACTATAACAGCAAGCATTCATTGAGTAATTACTATGTACCAACCACTACTCTAAGCATTTTTCATGTAGTATCTCATTTAATCCTCACACAACGCAGGTATTAAATAGCTTTCACTCCCCTGCTCTAAAACCTTCAACAGTTCATCAATGCTTTCCCCATAAAATCCAAGGCTTTCATCATGCTCCCAGGGGAAGTCTTCACACAAATCTCCTACCACCCCTTGCTATATTCACTACATTGCTCCCAAACTGTGTTGCTTGTCATTTCCCTAACACATCATGTAATCGCCACTCTGCTTTTACCAACACAATTGCTCAGCCTTTCCGTTCTTCACCACTGCTCTCCTCTTAAACTTCAGCTTAAACACTGTCTCCTCCACCAAGTTTTTACTATTTTCTGTTAAAATAATTCTCTCATCATTGTTCTTTCCTTTGTTATTTATTTAATAGATCTTCATTTCCTTCATTGTTCTTTCAACAGAAGTTTTACTGCTGGGCTTGCATGGTCCCATAGCACTTGATATCTTTTGTACAAGCCTTGGAAATTTGTCTTCTAGTAAAGATAAGATTAACATGCTTATTTCCTCTCCATGACTATAATCTCCCGAGGTTAAAGGCCATGTGCTCATTTTTGTAGCTTAATCTACCACCCCTTTGACACAGTGCTTAGAATCCATTTATGTAGGTATTTGTTCATTCAAAAATGTTGCTTAAAGGCCTACTACATTCCAGGACCTAGGGATGAACAACAAATAACACAGTCATTCCCCTTTGGAGTTTATAGTTTGGATGGTTATAAAAAACCAGTTTACAAATAAATAGAATGCAATGTGATACATGCAGGGAAAATAGCAGTTAATCATGCTTACTTAGGGCAAAGGTAGGTGACAAGGGACATTTGAGTCAGGTCTTTAAGAATGAGTAGGAATTTATGAGGGGAGGAAAACGATCCAGAAAAAAGAATCAGTATGTTAAGGAGTAGAGGCGTGAAACAGCATGATGTGTTCAAGCAAAGGTCAAACAATCTTAATCATTAGAGCTCAAGAAGCCAGTGGAAGGAGATCAAGCAGACAGGTAGACCGCAGATCATTAAGCCTTTAGATGTCACACTATGTGGAATCACTGTAGGAAATTTAAGAATTTAAGGTAACATTGAAAAAAATCTTTCTTGGATTGAATAACATATTTTTAGAGAGCTGAAGAATATTTTCTCCCCGTTTGTGTGGTTCTAGAATCTTATGCCACTTCATAAATCAGTTCCTTTTTTCCACTTATATTTGTGGCTGAACCCAAATATTGCAGCCTATTTTCTGGCTTCACATGGTTCACATGCACAACTCACATTCATTAGCAAAAATTCTCGTAAACCTAAGCAGTCATTCTAAGAGGGGAAGGGACATGTGAGATGCATGAAATCAGGAAAAGTAACTTTCTCTCCACCCAGGAGATTCTGATGCAATCCTCTAAGGAAGATTGTACTACGGAGAACAATGTAAATTATGTCACCTTTTTACATGCAAGGATTTTGTTTTGCTTCGTTTTTATTTTTAATGTGGGAAGAGCTCGTTCTTTAAAATTGGTTGAATTGTCAGTGAAATTATAAATTTTCCTTAGCAGCATAATATGCAAACAATCTAAGTTCTAAGCTAAACTGTTCATGCCAGCATTATTTTCTCAAATTAATTGTTTGAGCCCAAATCTGCCATTTTAAGAAGAAAATCTAGAATCAATCATTCGGTACACATCCACTCTTTTCTTCCTGCCACACACCCATACCTACAATCTCAAAGCACCTCAATAACTTATTTAGACTTAGGAGAGACTTGGTTGTCCTCCAGTCTATAGCATCAAGCTTCAGCCAGAGCTATACAGTGTGGTTGCTGAACACTGGTCATGCTCAGCCCAGGGGATGCTTGGTTAGTGGAAATGCTCTTGCTCAGACATTGTAGTGAGCTCTACAATTAGGTCTATGGCTCCTCAAATCACTACTCTATAACCAGGCCCAGAAGAACTTCCGGTTGTAGCCACATACTGTGATGGGATCAGGCTGGATCCCATCTGGATCCCATCTGGATCTTAGGCTCCAGATTGAGTTCATTCACCAAGAGAGGCTAAATAATCTGCCTAAATTTACACAGCTAAAGAGGGCAGAGGTTGGATGCAAAGTCAAGTTTCAGATTCCCAATGTTTTCTCCGTTAAAGCTTGCTACCTCCAATAAGAAACTTGTTTTGGTTTTAGGGATTGAGTACTGAGAGGCAAATCTTGATTAAGTTACTAAGAACCTCATATCATGCTCAGCTGGTCTTCTTTTGAAAGGAAAAATTCCCAGAGTCTGGGGTGGATAATTGTATTCTGAGTACATGACCTTTAGTTTGAAGGCATTTTGGACATGTAGTAAAACACTTTATGCAAAGCTACTTTTCTGCCACAGTGGCCTGCTGGTATTATGCAGGGAGAGCCTTTTTAATGCTACATTTGCTCAATCAGGACATGTAGTTCCTATGGACATGATGGGTGAGCAAACATCAAGCAAGATATAAAGATTCCAAAATGCGCCTTATTTGTGTGAAAAGTCTCAGAAAATACTTGTAACAATGAGGCATATAGGACAAAAATTCTTAGTAATTTGTTCAGCTACACAGTGGAACATATCTACCACTCACAGCGAAACCCAATCACACCAATATAATATTATGACAAACCTTTTAAATTATAATGTTTTATATATAATATTATAACTCTTCATTAAAACATGTAATAAAGTAATAAACATAGATGGATTATGTGGTTAAAACCAAAACCATTTTTTCTAATTTGAAAAAGAAACTTTGAGAATTATATAAATGTTCCTTCAAACTGAGTTGTTTCTTAAATTCTTACCAATGTTTCATTATATCCCCTCCCCATCTCACTTCTTATTCAACAATTTACCTGATCCTCCCAAGGGTGGTGTGGTCTCCCTCTCCAAAAATGTGGTACATTCCACATGCACCAAGGAAGGCAGAGTGATGTAAAGGATGGGCAGCTGGACTGGGAGGGGACAGACCCCTGTGTTTAGCTGTGCTGTGTTAGAAACGTCACCCAATTCTAGGTTTCAGTTTTCTCATTTACAAATCCGTTGGAGGAACTGAATTAAACAACTTCTAAGATTCTTTCCACCTTTGAAATTTATGACCTCTGACAAGCTGATTAAATTTGCTGAATGCTAGGCTCCTCATCCTGAAGGTCACATAAGGAAATGATGGCTCAAGTCTGCTTGAGCCCTTGTCATCCCAGTGAAGAGACCAATATGGCTGTCCAAGAAGCTGAAGCACACATTTGGGATATATATATACATTCTCATTGTAAAAAATTTAACTTAGTTCACTTTTTTAGAGATCATCTTAGTCCATTTCCTAGTGCTATAACAGAAGGCCACAGACTGAGTAATTTATAAAGAAAAGAAGTATATTTGGCTCATGATTCTGGAGGCTGGGAAGTCCAAGAGCATGGCACCAGCACCTGGTAAGGGCCTCCATGCATCGTCCCAAGGCAGAAGATATCGCATGATGAGTGAGTGCACAAGACAGAGAGGAAATGGGGGCAAAACTTATCCTTTTATCAGGAGTTATCCTGAGATAACTAACCCACTCATCTAATAACAGCATTAGCCCATTCACGGGGGCTATTCAGCATTAGCCCATTCATGACCTAATCACCTCTTAAATTCCTCACCTTCCAATACCATTACATTGGCAATTAAATGTCAACATGAGTTTTGGAGGGAACATTCAAACTATAGCAGAGGTAAAAGCATCCCTTAGTCTGTGATGACTATAAAGGGGCAAAGGAGAGGGAATAAATTCAACAATTGAACACCCTGTGTACACCAATCTGAGAGATATAAAAAATACCTCCTGTTTAAGCAATGAACACTTAAAAGCCAATAGTTATGGTACACAAATGACTGATAAGCTAAACTGTATTAATAGTATAAATTGTTTCATATTATACCTCATTATAACTCTTTCAGGTAGATTCCATTCTGGTTGATTACAAATAGGCACTTGGCATTACCACTTTTATAATTGGATGCCTGGTGTGTATACTAAAAATGTCTCACCCTCCCCCGGCCCCATTCTTCTTTTACAGTAACAAATTTCTTCCCTCATCTGCAAGCTGACAAAATACAGTGAGCTTTCTGGCTCACATGTACCACACACTAGTCACACACAGCTGCTTACAAAAATGCAGACTTTTGCTGCATAGAAGAGTATTTCAGCTGGTACTCAGTTATAGACAAGTAATTACCTTTACATTCTGATTTTAAATTTGGGTTACACAAGAAGGTTGATTTATTCTTCATTACTCTTTCATAAACCAATACTAAATATATAGCTAATCTGAAAGAAAGTTACAGATTGTGTTTTACTGAGTCCACTGAATTCTTTAGTGTGTCCCATGAATAACACTGTGCATGTCTAAGAGGTCACAGCACAGGTATAAAATAGTGTAGGCATACACATTTCTTAATCTTTACCAACAGAGATCACCAAAATGAGACTTGTTTAGAGAGGGATAGATGCCCCAAGTCTGAAAGGTATGCCTGTAATACAAATGAAACAGGCAGATGGGGGGAGAAAAAAGCTCTTTGCCTTGCTGGAGAGAGAGGAGCCATCCCAGGGGCTCGCCTGCAAGGGAAGTCTGTGGCTCTAGCTGCATTTCAATGCAGTGCTTAGTTTATTCACCAGGGGTCATCAAAGGTCTGGATTTTCTTTGTCTACTTGTTGACTCTTACATGTACACTGTACACTCAAGAACCACTGAATTCTTTAGAGTTGTGCATCGGGAGATGTGGCTTGCTATTCCTTCTCTCCACCACGCCAGGCCCACCCCCACTACTTAGCGTCAAACTATTACTCTTTATAGATTTCTACCAACACATTGCAGCAAGCAAATCTGTTAGATGCATCATGGAAATGCCTTTTCTAACTAAACCAACTTATTACAAAAAGGAGAAAGAGGAAACATGGTATCTAATTAGTTTTTTTTAAATAATCATTTTTTCAGAGTTAGAAAATGGAAGGCTTCTCAAACTATTGTTTTTAGATTCAAGACCCAAATTGCATGCTTGGAAAGCAAGTGGGTCACAATTCACTCTTGTCAGAATCCACTCAGTAACTGGGTTCCTGGAGGACCAGCTCAGGTCAGCAGAGGAAGGAGTTAACATTATTCTGGGAGACTTTTTTGGCCCTGCTGTACAAATACATAATGAAAGTTTTCAATGAAGATTTTGGCACTGGCATGAAGAATAAGGATCTCATAAGTCTTGGTGATCCTGATAATGTCTGGATTGAATATCTCCTTTTGAGCAGTTCAAAGAACCTATCTCAGTTTTTCTGTGAAGCACCCTTAAATACTTTTAGTATGAAGCTATTGTAGGTAGTTTGATTCTTCTTACCTGTACTGTCTGAATAAACCAAATTGTATCCTCTGAAAGCTTAAGAGTGAGACTTGCATCAGCCACAGTGAGGGGAGGATTCAGCTTATAGGTTCCCCTCTCCCCTGGGCTGCGTAGCTTCTGTTTAAGAGTCAGCACTGGCTCCGAATACCCTTCCTCCTCCCCAAAGTAAGCAGAAAAACAGCCTTGTTATTCGGGTGGAGGCCTTTGCTCCACATTCCTTTTAGACTCTATGTTAAAGTGCACTGTTAGTGCCTAAAAGTCACCTGGCTGTAGAATGTGAGAGCTGGAAGTGGCCTCAAATCTAATTCAATCCTCCTACCTCACGTTTGGAAACTGAGCCCCACAGAAGGTAAGTACTGCTTCAAGTCAGTCGCTGACAAAAAATGGATCTATTCACTTTATTCTGCTGCTCTCGGCCTCTTTCCAAATAAAATGTGGAGAAAACATCCAATACAAAATATATAAGGTAATACTGCAGGAAAAAAGCAAGTGAGACCATGGAACGAAGAGGGCGTCAACTATGACAGATGGCACCGTAGATAAGTTAGCTCTGAGCACGCTGAGAGAACACAGGGCACATGGTAGCACTTAGGACTCCAGACTCCTGAGATTACTGGTCATTTTCCTATAAGCTTGTCAGCGATGCTATAAAAATATTATGGGACACACGGGGACCACAGTTGCATCAACGAAAGAAGAGCGTTTAGTAAAGCTCGTTATTAAGAGAGGGATTTTGAGAGCCGATAGAAAATGGGGGAATGGTTAGGCAAAGCCCTCTCAGAATCCAGAAGCCTTTGGAAATCTCCACTCCACACCATTCCGGAACAAACGTTTTAGCAAAATGTCCAGCAGTGCAGGACCCAATTTTTTTAAGTTAAAAAACCACTACCTATGACCTGTTAACCTCCTGACAGAATATTTATTTTATAACCATGAAAAAAAAGGGGAAGGAGAAGCCCAAGGCAAGGTCAGTTGCTTTTCATTTACTCTTGGCATAAAATCTTTCTTAAAAGATGAACTAGAAAATCCTTAAGAAGCAGGACTTGACCACTGACCCTAGTCTGTTTTATGTGAAATCACATAACCCAACATCAACTCCTGCAAAAGCACTACTTTTTCAAATCTTCAAACTAAGTAGCTGGGACAGTTATTTCAAAGTGACATTTACATTGTCAGTGGGGAACTGAATAGCTGAAGGGTAGGATAGTGATCAAGAGAAGATTTAATCCCAGGACAAAGGGAAGGCAAATATCTGTGAAAGAGATAAGAGAGCCTGGAGCTACCCATAGTTTCTTATATTTTTAGATGATTGGGAAACACTGCAACTTGCAAAAGAATTTACTACTTGGGGGGTGCGTGTGTGCGTGTGTGTGTGTGTGTGTGTGTGTGTGTGTGTGTGTGTGTGTGTGTGTTTTCAGGAGAAACTATTGACTCGGTCCAATATTTCTTATTTGTTTCTCCATTTCTCATTCCTCTGATGGGTGGTTGATTTTTCTCATGCTCAGATGGATCAGTTTTTGCTCCACTCTCCCCATATTCAGGAAATTATCAGTTAATAAAGATTTTATTCAGTCTAACAAGTCACAGATCCTGTGGGGAATGTGATCTAATTTTCAAAGCCATATGTCTTATCTCATTTTAGTTCTGGGGATTTAAAGACTTTGGACTATGTTTCAAAATTCTGCTCTCTCTACCAAGATGTTGTGAATTTGCCTGTTTGTTTTTGTTTTGAAGAGTATTTCTATGCATCCTATTTGAAAGAGATTAAACATTTTTAAGGGGATTTAAGGAAAGATGAGGAAAATCTGCAAGTTTTATGAAAAGAAGAGAAGGATGCAGAGGGCACAGATTGTAGCTATTAACTATAAAAAGTGTAATTATAGCAGATGATGTCCCTCTGTTTCCTGTAAGACTGTGGTCCCCAAATCCTGGGGTGTGGGCTGGTATCAGTCTGCGGCCTGTTAGGAACCAGGCTGTACAGCAGGTGAGCTGCTGTGAGCAAGCTAAGCTTCATCTGTATCTACAGCAGCTCCCCATGGCTTGTATCACCACATCACTGCATAAGCCCCATCTCCTGTCAGATCAGCAGCAGCATTAGATTTTCATATGAGCACAAACCCTACTGTTAACTGTGCATGAGAGGGCTCTAGGTTGTGTGCTTCTTATGAGAATCTAATGCCTGATGATCTGAGGTGGAGCTGAGGTGGTGATGCTCGCTCTGGGGAGCGGCTGCAAATACAGATCATCATTAGCAGAGAGGTTTGACGGCACAATAAATGTAATGTTCTTGAATCATCCTGAAACCGTTCCCCCTCCCCCATCCATGGAAAAATTTTCTTTCATGAAACCAGTACCCAGTGCCAAAAAGGTTGGGGACTGCTACTGTAAGACACAGAATAATGAACTGGTTTTTTGCAAAGGAGACTGTTGACAATATAGAATGTGTCAATGAGCAATTAAGAGGTCTAGGAACTACCTGAAAAGAAGAATAACTGAAAGAACTGAGGACGTTTAGCCTAAAGCCGAGAAGGTGTTAAGGCAACATATTAGCTTTCTTAAATAACCACAAAGGCTATTAAGAGAAAGTTCAGCTCTCTAGAACTATAACCCAGTAGGTGGAAGTTTTGAATAGGCAGGGGCAAAATCAACACAGGGAAGTCTTTCCCTTCAATGGAATGGACTGCATTATACCTTCAATACTTTCTTACAAAGTGTTTTAGCAGAGGCTGATGACCATGTTGCAGAGATATTGTAGGATTCCTGAAAAGGACAGATAATGCATTAGATTATCACAAAGCCGTTCCTACTCAAATAGTGTGGACTCAACACAACAAAGTGAGACATAAATAATCTACAAAAGCAACCTACTGAGTACATTTATACTCAGAGCTGAATCACATATGAATCAACTAAATATGACTGCCTTGCTTTTTGTGATTCTACCTAAACTCGAACCAGAGACTCTTTTCCTCCTTCCCCATCCCCACACATTGCTGCTCTACTTTGCCATCCTCGAAGTCCAAGGCAATGAATAAAAATACACTTCAAAAATAAATAATAGATTTTTAGCAGAATATAAAGGGTATATTAGAATTATGCTATTACACCAGAAAACCCCCAGATAATGGTAGTTTTAATGGGATAATTATTTGTTTGTCTTTCATATAACAAAATCCAAACGTAGGCATTTAGAGACTGGTATGGGAACTCCATGGTGATGTCACGGATGCAGATGTCCGCCTTTCTTTGCACCATCTCAGTATGTGCTTTTTCACCTCGGGGTCCAAGATGGCTGCTGGGGCTCCTGCGTACATCTCAGATAGCAGGAAAGAGGAAGGAAAGAAAAAAGGCATACTTCCTCCCTTTGAACTCTCACAAAACACTTTTACTACATTTAATCAGCTAGATATAGATTCAAAGAAGGCTAGAAAATGTAGCTATTTAGCTGGGCACTGGCCCAGCTAAAACTCAGGTATCTGTTACTATGGAGAAAAAAAGACTAGATATTGAGAAGAAACTGACATTTTCTCCTGAACAGAGTTTAGGTAGTATATGAAACAACATAATGTTGTCTTGATTTGTTTCCCTCAATATTTTAAAGTGAATCTATTAATATTTAAAGCAGAAACCAAGCTTTTATAGTAAATGGTAAAGGAAAAGTTGTGAGTGGAATGTTACCTTGAAAAATGATACCAAAATTGTGAAAATATATTTATTTTATTTTATATTTAACATTATTTAAGTTATAATATCAATTATTCATTAGGTTTTTTCTCAAGAATGAATTGAGTGCTGATTATTTAATTTGATGTCATTTTAATGAGAAAATAATATGATTTAATAATAGGACATTCTTTGTTTTTATTTCATGATCATGGAGAAAATCTTTCTGTGAAAATATGCACCACTTTTACCAAGGGCCTCTCTTAGGCCTTTGATATCCAAATCATTCTTTTAAAGAGCCAATGCTAGCATAGAAATTCCAGATGTTTTACTTCAAAATTGTCATTGGTCTTCCAGACTCTCATTTGTCAGGGGCTTTGAGTGTGATATGATTAATTTGCCAACAGTACTTTCATTAACGTCATGAAATCTACCATTTGTAAGATTTGTAACCTCAATTTACAATCGTGTTTTACTACCAGATGTTCACAACTTACTATCTGGTAGAGACTCATCTACAATTATTATGATAGATGTGTAGGAAGAGATACTACTCTTTAACAAGGAGGAATGTTTAAACAGGTACTAATATTATAATTGGACAGTTCATTGGTACATAGTTTTGTTTTAGGAAGACTTGTTTCCATAGCAATCTTACAAGCACAGGATTTTAGATAACAAAGTTTTAGATAATGAGGACTTTCTAGTTTTTTTTTTTTTGGCCTTATATGTTGTATTTAAATTAGGAAGTCAGAAAAAAGAAATAGAAAGGGATTTGCATGTTGAGCACCTATCAGGCGCTATGTTAGAAGCATTTTGCATACTAGTTCATATAATCCTCACAGCAAGTCCATAAAGTGTTAATTTTCATTTATAAGTCAGAAAACTTGGACAATCTAAGTAATCTACAAGTAAAGATGGCATTGTACAGCCCTCATTTGAGTCCAGGACTGTCTGCTTCCAAGGCCTGTGTTCTTTTCCCTTGAAATATGTTATGTTCCAGGTTTTGAGCAATGTCTTTTTATGGATTATCATCATTAATGGAAAGGAAAGGCAGGATAGAATAGTTCTTTCTGGTTAGCTAAACATTTATCAGGCTTGAAACTTCCTGAAAGTCAGAAAGCCTTTACATCTTTATGTGTTTCTCAGCACCCATGCAGATAAATTAGCATGCTTTCAGCTGCAGGTAATTGAAACTCTTGACTCAATGGACTTTTAAACCAGTAATTATCAACGTGTGACCCTGGTACCAGCAACATCAGCATCACCTGGGACCTTGTGAGAAATGCAGATTCTCCATGTCCACCCTGGATACACTGAATCAGAAACTCTGGGGGTGGAGCCCAGTAATCTGTATTTTAACCAGCCTTCCAGGAAATGCTGATGAGTACTAAACTTTGAAAACCACTACTGTAGACAATAAGGAAATTCACTTTCTCACTAAATAGGAAGTACAAAGACAGGCTTTCCCTGGGTACAGCAGGATCATGGCTAAGTTCTGCTTCTCCATGACTCTTACTTCTGTCCTTCCCCACATCTTAGCTCTTCCTCAGGCAGACAGCCCTCATGACCACAACACCCAGAGGCAGAAAATGAGCCACTCTTTGTTGTGTTTTCCAAGGAGTGGAGACACCTTTCCCAGAAGTCCTCCGAAGAGGCCTGCTCTCATGTCTCAAAGGCCAGAATCCTATTACCTGACCATGTCTTTAGCCAATCACTAAGCTGAATGGGACCAACACAACTGGCTGAAACCAATCAAGACCCACTCTCTGCCAGGTGGCCATACCAAGGAGGGAGCATAACTGAGTGTGATACGATTACCAATGAACTGTGCCATTATAATACTAGTACCCATTTAAACATCCCTCCTTGTTAAAAAGTAGTATCTATTTCTGCACATCTATCATATTAATCATAGGTGAGTCTCTACCATACAGTAAGTTGTGAACGTCTGGTAGTAAAACACAATTGTAAATTGAGGTTACAAATCTTACAAATGGTAGAAGATTTCATGAAGTTAACGAAAGTGCCCTTGGAAAATTAGTCATATCACACTCAAAATGAAGTTCTCATTGAAAGAAGAAAGCAGAGCAAGGAGGTGGTACAGAGAATGGATATTTCATAGGCTACCAAAGAGTGTCAGCTGCAAACATGAACATGGTTGACTGACACTGCCCCAAAATCTTTCCTCTATGAGGATTTCAACTTGAAATCTGTAAATTTGTTTCAATAATCTGATCATTCTGCTTTGTTAACCTTTTAAAATTTCAGGTCAAAGGCAGCAACCTAGAGATCACAACATTTTTAAGTTTTGGTGATTATGGTCTGACATTTAAAATCAGTTAGGCATAATAATATATTAAGGAACCTTTTAGTAGCATCCTTTAAAGATCTGTTTCATCTATTTTATCAAAATGTTCTATATTTTTGTACTAGAGCTCTCAGAGATAATTATCATTAAAAGGACACAAAACTATGACTAAAAATATATATTTTCCTTCTACAGCCTTTGTGCTTCTTCAAATGACAGGTGTTGCTTAAGAAAGAAAATTCTATTCATTGCTGTCTTTGCTATCTTTTCTATGGCAAAGAAAAAAATGAATTTTAAATAATGACTTTTTAAAAGAGAGAAAATCTGAAATGATGAATAGATTGCTTTGATCACTGCTTTACTGAACAACTCAGACAGTTGTTTGGAGACAGGTAGGAATACAGCAAACATTTAATTTTTGCTTGATTCACACATGAAAGCATCAGTTGGGAAGATTAGTAATTACCAAATCCTCTACTCAATCAGACGCGAATGCCGCATAGCTCTGCAATCGTTTAGCTGTAATCTGAATTGATCTCAGCAGATGTAGTAAACTGTAGTTCATACCCATGGCAGTCTGAAAACTATTCACGCAGCCTGCATTTCATTGTTGTTCAGCACTACAGGGCTCCTCAGCCCTCCCATTTCTTGAGTTTTTCAATTACGTGCTTGCCTCATTTATATTCTACATCTGATCAAATACCAAAAAATGTGGATTAGTCACATTCCTACATAAATTTAAACATTATGTAACAAGAGTCCCAGCAGTTTGAGAACAAACCTCAACATGGCATGTTGGAAAGAGCCCTGGGCTGGAAGGCAGACACCCTCTCTGGCTTTCAACCCAAACTCTACTACAGATCTGCCGGGTAATTTGGGGTAATTCACTTTACACTTCTGGGCCTTAGATTTCAGTGGCCAAAATTAGGAGATTGGCACTTGTCTTTAAATTCCCTGCCATTCTACTGTCCTGATCGGAGAAAGATCAGAGGAGAGGCAGCTCAGCACAGGGAGAAAAACCCTCAGGTTCACATCTCAGCTCAGCTACTTATTAACTGTGTGACCTTGGGCAAATTATTTAAAATCTCTGTGAGTGTTTTCTCATGGGTAGAATAGAGATAATATCAACCTCCCTCTCAGGTTGTTATGAGATTTTGAGAAAAATACATTGGTAGTAGCTAGCATTGTTAATGCTGTCCTTGTAACTATAATAATTTAAATGGAGGGGAAGAATTCCACCTTATTTTCCCCCCTTTTCTTCCCTCCTAAAATTCTTGGGGCAAAAGAAGAAAAAAGAAAAAAAGTTAAAAGGTAGTGTCAGTATCTTCTGTCTCTACTTTTGTGTCACCTACTTATTCATGAACTCCCTACTGTCAAGATGACAGCTGACATTTTTCTACCCTGCACTTGTCCAGTGGTTCTCAAACTTAAATGCGTTCAGAGTCACCTGCAGGGCTGTTAGAACATGGATTGCTCAGAGCTCCCGACACAGCAGGTCTGGGAACGCAGATTTCTTACACCGACACGGGTGCTGCTACTGGTCTCCCCGCTCTGAGAACCACAGAACTGGCCCACATCAGGCTGATCAGCAGAATTTCTTTGAGAAGTTTACAAAAGAGTACAAGTTTCTAGACCTCCCCTTGGAGGTTCTGATTTAGTAAGGCTGGCTAGCCCTAGGACTCTCTAGTTTTAAAGCTCCCCAGGTGATTCTCATTTAGCAGGTTTGGGAACAGCTGCTCTAACCATTCCCAGTTTCAATGGTGAAACAAGGAACCATTCCTTGTTCCCAAAGCCTCCTGGTGGTTTTGTTGATGCCACAATTTCCTTTTGTGATTCTTAATGCTTCTGGGCCTCTCCTCGAATTTCACTGTCAAATATCATCATTCAGAATCACCTCAATTTTCTTGATTTCTAGATTAATGTGATTTCTCCTTGTTTTGATCCCTGCTATTAACAGAAGCTGGAAATCCTAATGCCTTATAATATTGTGTTTTTGCCTCTCAAAACATGTACCTCCTACGTCTTTTATTTGTGTTGTTTATTCTTCCTCGCTTCAGCTCCTCTCCCCTATACAGCTAAAAAGGTCCTTGAGGGCAAAGACTGTGCCCTATTCGAAGAATGCTCTAGCATAAAAACTTGCAAATCATAGGTGATCAAAACAAAGATGTCCAACTAAATTTAATCACACAAGAAAGCTGGTCACCACCACCTCCACCACCAATTGTCATAAACCTCTGTTTTCTCCCAAACGTTTCAGTAGTGACTGCTAACATTTATTAAGCTAACTTTATGGGCTTTCTGAGTGTGAGGCACTATTCCAAGTACTTAGTCTGTATCAACTGGTATAATTCATTTAATTAGGTCCAGGCATCTTGCAATCAAGTCATTTTTCCCCCCGAACCACTCCAGCAGCCGCAGCCATCCCTAGCAGGTAAGCAAAAACGAAGAGACCAGATGACAAGTAAATGAGGAAAAGCCAGAAGTCATAGCTGGACAAAGACACTACATCCCTGTTCTATGAGTCAGCAAATCCTAACCTCTGCAGTGCTGACCCTGCAGCCCTTACTGTAGTCCCTTAACACAGCCTGAAAAGATTGCTACACTGATGGAAACAAGCCTGTTCTTCTTTTTTGTAAAATAGACTTTGTTTTTTTGGAGGAATTTTAGGTTCACAGCAAAATTGAGAGGAAGGTACAGAGATTTGCCGTATATCCCCTTTCCCCTACAAACCCACAGCCTCCCCAGTTATCAAAATCCCCCACCAGAGTGGTGCATTTGTTACAATCGATGAACCTACATGGACACATCATTCTCCCCCAGAGTCCATGGCGCACATTAGGGATCACTCTCTGTGTTGTACATTCTGTGGGTTTGGGCGAATGCATAATGACGTGTATCCACCGTTAGAGTAGCATACCCAGCAGTCTCACTGCCCTCAACATCCTCTGTGCTCTGCCTATTCATCCCTTCTTCCCCCAGCCTTCATGTTGGCATAAAATGTGAGCATGGGGGCAAAATTCTAAACCAAGTACAAGAAAATATGGGTCAATACCACTAATTACAACACGTGTGAGTCACTTAACCTCTGTGAACCTATTTCCTTACTGGCAAAAAATTAAAATAATGGTATCTCTCATTGTGATGATCCAATGAGACAGTGTATCTTGAAAGAGAGCCATTTTAGTAACCACACAAAATTCAAAGAATTCGGCACGTGCAACACCGTTAGGGGTGGTTACAACGATTTTTGGCGCCTACGATCTGGGGAGCATTCAGTTGGCGGGGGTCAGAGATGCTATACATCCTGCAATGGGCAGGCAGTCCTGTACAATGATGAATTGTCCTGCCGCAAGTAAATTTTCTAAAGTCAAAGACTTTTCAATTTGAGAAGCCAGACATTTCTGTAAGTGAAACACTTGTTTATAATAATCCAAGTGTAGATCCTTACTTGATTTAACATATAAACACCAAGTAGTTTTGCATGGTTGTGACATACATTGAATTTTCCAGATAAAAATTGCCATGTCTATCGAAGAAATATGGAATTTAGTTTTGTTCTTTTGTTCTAGAACTTTTCCAAGGGTTACTTGTCATTTTGTAATTTATGTCATTGATGTATCTTGTGGTACCTGAGTCACAAATGCAACACATCCATTTCAGTTTGTGTTCAGAACTATAGTATTCACAATTATTTATATACTTATATAAGTGTATGTACACATATGTTCATGTCTATACACATGTATGCATATATACACATACATAAATGAATGCGTATATGTATTTACATTACCCTTATCTGAAAAATGGTTTAAATGGAATGATACTAGTTGAATGTTAACAATTTCATGCTTATGAACTTTGGGTATATACGAGCATTTGACTAGTTCATTATTCTCTTTAGTGTGGTTGTACCTACATATAGGCACATTGACATACACAGTATTACTGTAATAATTATATAAATTACTTTTCTCTCCATTGCCCTTTATAGTGCAGTTAAAGCATTATACTAATGTTTTTGAAATTATGCTCGTAGATAAGCTATTTTATCTATGAAGTTAGTTTCAGAATAGTGAAAGGGCCAACACAAAATATGTAGTCTCTAAAGGGAGAGCTGAGACTGAGAAGGTTGAGAACTACTACACTAAAGAGATGTGAATAATTGCTATTTGTCCTTGGTTTTGCACAGGAGACTGACTGAATGACAATTAGCTAGGGATAGATGTCTCTCTGCTCTTTGTGATGTCAAGGCTGTTATATTAAGCATCTCCCTACTTGCTTCCTTTGTCCTCTAGTGTGTGCCCATTAGTAATGGCTTGCTGGGGTAATCTATGGACAGATCACAGCCAGTTTTCTGCAAGATAAGTGAGCCATGGGTGTGAGACGTAATCCTAAGGAACAATGGCTACTGGCACAACTGGACCCTTAATTTGCTATCCACATGTGCATTTGTGCCTGGGGGCTTAATAAGAATGCTGCAGTGTCTTTCCTCAGCATCTCTGCTAAGTGCCAATTACAGCATTATTCTAATGTGGTTATATCCTGGGCTGTGTTTAAAATATTATTCTACTTTCAACAACTTACCGAGGAAGATTTTCCATCAAATGTGTCAATAAGTATGTCGAAACGTGTCTGAACATTTGAAGAGACCAAAGGGGACTTAAGCCAAAAATCAAGAATGAGACTCATTTACTTACCCTTACCCCATGCACTAGGCACTTCTACAAACAATACCTTATTTATTCTTAACAGTCATTTTATGAACTGACTCATCACCACTATTTACAATTGAGGATACAAAAATGAAGACTAAGGGGCACATTTGAAGCTTGTAGGTAAGTGCAAAATTTGGGACTCAAACTCCTGTCACTTGATTGTAAAGCCAATCCTCTCTCCAAGATATTTCCATACTTTTTGTCCTCCACATACACAAATCTGTTTGTTTATACAAATAGTCTTTGAGCCCCTATTGTGGGAAGGACACAGCAATGGATATGACCTT
>NW_012149764.1:2025398-2027378 GCF_000956105.1 Propithecus coquereli
AGGCTGGAGAACATGTTCACTCCAAGGCTAAGTTCAGGACCCTTGCCAATCCGCGCGCCACCGCACATAGTCGAAAATGCTTTTAATGAGTCCCATCTCTTCAGTAATGAATAATATTAGGGCAAGGATGACAGTGTGTTTCAATGGTGCTTTCTTTTTTTCTTTTTAAATCTTATTATAAAAAATGTATTAGGAACTGGAAGGGGAAACATATGGGAGGGCACAGAAGTGGTAAGCAATTATTTTTAAGTTGGATATATTCAAGCCTCACTTTGGCTAGGACCCAACCAGTAAATATCACTGTGGGAACGCTAACATGGAAACTGGTTTCATCTTTGTTTATTTTGTATTTGATAAACATTTATGGGGAAGCTGTACGCAGGGTATTGTGCCTCCTACAGACCTGCTCATCCATCTGCCTGGTCAACCTTTCCACAGAGATGGAGCGCCAGGACTGCAAGCTCAGCGAACGAAACTCACTCATCTGGCCCCCAAACCTGTTCCTCCGCCTGTGCTTCTTATCTCGGTAGATCACATCACCGTCCTGCCAAATATTCTGGCCCCCACCCTCGGAATCAGCTTAAGCCTTCTCCTCCCTCCCAGCTCCCCACAGATCCCATTGATGGTCAAATCCAATCATTTCCTATTCATCCTCGTCTTTCTATTTAATCTTTCTAGTAGTTTCTCGCCCAATCTGCTTAATCGCCTCCTAAGTGATCTCCCCATTGTAAAGGGGCAACGCTTGTTTTTTGCCACTAATCACCTAAGCATTTACTTATGGTAAACCAGTAGAAGTTTAGTTGTTCAGGAGAGAAACTTCTGCTCTCCTGGATTCAAAGGTGAAAGGGTGCAAGACCCAGAGCTACTAGAGGGGTTTTACGACCATGACCTGAGAGACGCTCCACTGAAAATGCAGCCGGCACAGAGAAAGTGCTCCTGGGCCTAATCCCCTGGTGGGGACCCAAATACAGTAGGATACATACTTTTTTTTTCCCCACTTCCAAGCTAATCCATATATCATAGCTTATTATTATCCTATCAGAAAGTTCTAGGCTACTCCTCTGATTAAAACCTCTAGTGACCCCCTATCAGGTAAAGAATAAATTCCAAACTTTTTAACATCACATAAAATCCCTTTATAATCTGAGCTTAATCTAATTTTCTTCCACTTTCTGATTTTTTGAAAAGATATTTTAAGTATTTCCTACTAACAGTAAGTCCTCCAAATAGGCTCTCGACTCTCATGCTTCTATAATTTTTTTCCTCCAGGCTTTTACCACTATTTAGAATGCCCTTTCTCCCATATTTCTGTCTGCTGAACTCCTGGTCAAACTGGGAAGCCCATTTCAACTGCTGTTACCAGTATAAAGCCTTCTTTGCTCCAACTCCTTGTTTCCAGGCTTAATTAGTCGCATCTTTCTCTGTGCACATGAAACCATTGTAACACGTACCATGTTGAGTTTATTGGTACCCAAACTTTGTTGTTTGTGAACCCACCTTTCCCCCTATACTACGAGTCTTTTGAGGGGATGAGCCATGTCTCTTATCTTTTCACACCCCAAAGTCCTCCGAATGTTTGTTGAATTAATAAATCAACAAATGAGTAAGTAAATAATCCTATTTTCCTTCCAATATATCAGCATTCTGATCTTTAGCAACACCTGATCCTAGACATTCTTTTGCTTTTACCATAACAACAACAGTGAACAAACACATATATAGTACTTATTATATGCCAGGCACTCTCTAAATGCTTTAGGTTACTTAAATCATTTAATCTTCATGATAATCTATGAGATTGGGCATTATTACTTAATATTGTCCAATTTGACAGATGTAAGAAATGAAGCACAGAGAGGTTAAGTAACTTTCCCATGGTCACACAGCTAAGCAGTAAGCTGGGACTTTAACTCAAACAGACTAAATCCAAAGTCAGCACTCCTACTATACTGCCCTACTGCTCATGATACCGTGAGAAAA
>NW_012149764.1:2027498-2261865 GCF_000956105.1 Propithecus coquereli
AGGCTGGAGAACATGTTCACTCCAAGGCTAAGTTCAGGACCCTTGCCAATCCGCGCGCCACCGCACATAGTCGAAAATGCTTTTAATGAGTCCCACCTCTTCAGTAATGAATAATATTAGGGCAAGGATGACAGTGTGTTTCAATGGTGCTTTCTTTTTTTCTTTTTAAATCATACATATATGTATTTACATTACAATTATTTTTAAAATGTGAAAAATAGTTTAAATGGAATGATACTAGTTGAACATTGTCATAATTTCAAACTTACAAATTTTAGATATATACAAACATTTGATATATGCTTCTTTATTCTCTTTAGTGTAGTTATACCTACATATATACATATTGTAAATCACTTTTATAACCAGCAGCAGGCTGAGAAATAATCAGAGAATATTGGGACCAAGGGTACCACAGAACGACAAAAGAGCAGAGTGACTGCAAGGATGGCTGCCATCGGTTCCTTCTTCCCCATCTGGGCATGCCACCTTTTCCATCAAAAGGTAAAGTTCATCTTCCCTCTCCTTGAATCTAGGCTGCCCCTGTGACTTGTTTGGGCCCATAGGATTCATGGAAGTGCCATCATGTTGTTCAGTACCTAGGCCTTGAGAGATCTGAGAGCTTCTAATTATACTCTCTTAGAGCCCTGAGCTACTCTGAAAAGAAGTTCAATTGCCCTTATGGAAAGTGAGACTTTGTCATCCTCCAGATATCCCAGCTTCTCCAGCTCAGGCACCAGACAAGGGATGAAGCTGTCTTGGATCCTCCAACCCCAGTGGAGCTGCCCCCAGCTAAAACCACGGGAGCAGAGATAAGCGATCCCTACTGAGGTCTGCTTAAATCCTGACCCACAGAATAATGAGCAAGAAAATGCTTTTGCTTTAAGCCATTAATTTGGGGATGGTTTATTCTATGGCGATAGACTTCAGAGATAAAATCACCATGGGAATGCCTAGAGGAGAGAGAGGCTATTTGGGGTCATCTGAGAGGGATTCAGAGAAGCAGAGTTTGAGCTGAACCTCCAAGGGATGAGTGGACTCTGAGGAAAAAGTTTCCATAATCCTCCCCTCTCTGCTTCACCCCACAGGGAACATCTGTGCTATCTTAGAAACAAAACACAACAGATGACAGTTTATCAAAAATACAAGAAAAAGGCTCAATGGCCAGAATTTTTGCCTTGGAGATGAGGAAGAATGACTCCATTCTGCATCAATCTGAAAGAGACCACTGAGGAGCAAAAGGCCTTATTCCATCCAAGTGTTCAAAGACAGTCCTGCTGTTCCCCATGCCCCAGCTCGATGTTCATTTGCCAGCTTTCCTCTACAGGAAGGTCTGGCTCCTATTTCTTTTCAAAGGTCCCCCTCAACCACACCAAATTCCTTTATTAGCAACCATGAAAACATGCTAAAATTTCCCCTTTAGTCTCGTAATTTTTGTGACTTCTAAAGGAAGCACTTTCCAGTGTCTTTTCCCCAGTAGGTACTCTTGAAACTGGTATGGAATTATTAATATACGGTACTCAGTGTGCAATTAATGTGTTACAGAGAAAAAATTTTTTTTTTGCAAAGGAAGCAATACAAGCCAATGACTTTTGCTAAATTTCTTCTCACAATTTCTAATGAGTCAACGTGTGCTAAGAAGAAGAAATTAGTCAGAGAAAAATGTATCCTATTATACAGTTCCACTTTTGTAGAGATGAGTCAGACATTCCCTTGTTTTGGTGCTCTGAGCACCTGGCTAAGATGATTAGGGTGAAGGGGAAAAGAGAATCTTTTTCTTGAAAACTTAAAAGGAAACATTAGCGGAGAACCTTTCAGAGTTCAAATGAGAATGAAATAAACCATAGCCAGACTTTGGTTCTATTACTATGAATGAATGAATGAGATTGTTTTCCCCTACCTGGTAAATCGTCTCAACTTCTAATTGATCTGGGCAAAGCTGCTGCCCCACTACACCAGGCAAGATAAACACTCAGCATGGAGCTGTCATAGCAGACCTGACCACATAAACCATTGTTTTTACCAGTCTACTTCCCACGTGTTTTATTTGAGAAACTTTTCTGCACAAAGCACTGAACTAGGCTAAGGGAACCCAAGGTGAGCAAAAGTCCACCTGCCTTCCGAGGGATTGATAAGTCAGTGGAGGAGAAAAACCTGCAGATAACGCAATAAGGGGAGTGCTGGGGGCTGGAGGTGGCATGAATTTGTGGAATGCAGTCTGAAGATGGAATATGCCAGCCTCGAAATACTTCCAAATTGAAATGAGACATTTTTTGTCGGAGATACCTTTAAACCCCACTCGAAGAGTGCAATTGAGGGCCAGAAAAAAAGAATACAAGCTCCTTTCTTATATTTGGACAACCACGTCTATACCGAGTATATTCCCAGAACCAAAAATGGAAACCCACTATCTAACATATTCTTACCAGGCAGACTCTTAGAAGCATGAGACTGTCCAAGGGTTGCAGTAGCCACAGCACAGTGAGGCTGGAGAACATGTTCACTCCAAGGCTAAGTTCAGGACCCTTGCCAATCCGCGCGCCACCGCACATAGTCGAAAATGCTTTTAATGAGTCCCATCTCTTCAGTAATGAATAATATTAGGGCAAGGATGACAGTGTGTTTCAATGGTGCTTTCTTTTTTTCTTTTTAAATCTTATTATAAAAAATGTATTAGGAACTGGAAGGGGAAACATATGGGAGGGCATAGAAGTGGTAAGCAATTATTTTTAAGTTGGATATATTCAAGCCTCACTTTGGCTAGGACCCAACCAGTAAATATCACTGTGGGAACGCTAACATGGAAACTGGTTTCATCTTTGTTTATTTTGTATTTGATAAACATTTATGGGGAAGCTGTACGCAGGGTATTGTGCCTCCTACAGACCTGCTCATCCATCTGCCTGGTCAACCTTTCCACAGAGATGGAGCGCCAGGACTGCAAGCTCAGCGAACGAAACTCACTCATCTGGCCCCCAAACCTGTTCCTCCGCCTGTGCTTCTTATCTCGGTAGATCACATCACCGTCCTGCCAAATATTCTGGCCCCCACCCTCGGAATCAGCTTAAGCCTTCTCCTCCCTCCCAGCTCCCCACAGATCCCATTGATGGTCAAATCCAATCATTTCCTATTCATCCTCGTCTTTCTATTTAATCTTTCTAGTAGTTTCTCGCCCAATCTGCTTAATCGCCTCCTAAGTGATCTCCCCATTGTAAAGGGGCAACTCTTGTTTTTTGCCACTAATCACCTAAGCATTTACTTATGGTAAACCAGTAGAAGTTTAGTTGTTCAGGAGAGAAACTTCTGCTCTCCTGGATTCAAAGGTGAAAGGGTGCAAGACCCAGAGCTACTAGAGGGGTTTTACGACCATGACCTGAGAGACGCTCCACTGAAAATGCAGCCGGCACAGAGAAAGTGCTCCTGGGCCTAATCCCCTGGTGGGGACCCAAATACAGTAGGATACATACTTTTTTTTTCCCCACTTCCAAGCTAATCCATATATCATAGCTTATTATTATCCTATCAGAAAGTTCTAGGCTACTCCTCTGATTAAAACCTCTAGTGACCCCCTATCAGGTAAAGAATAAATTCCAAACTTTTTAACATCACATAAAATCCCTTTATAATCTGAGCTTAATCTAATTTTCTTCCACTTTCTGATTTTTTGAAAAGATATTTTAAGTATTTCCTACTAACAGTAAGTCCTCCAAATAGGCTCTCGACTCTCATGCTTCTATAATTTTTTTCCTCCAGGCTTTTACCACTATTTAGAATGCCCTTTCTCCCATATTTCTGTCTGCTGAACTCCTGGTCAAACTGGGAAGCCCATTTCAACTGCTGTTACCAGTATAAAGCCTTCTTTGCTCCAACTCCTTGTTTCCAGGCTTAATTAGTCGCATCTTTCTCTGTGCACATGAAACCATTGTAACACGTACCATGTTGAGTTTATTGGTACCCAAACTTTGTTGTTTGTGAACCCACCTTTCCCCCTATACTACGAGTCTTTTGAGGGGATGAGCCATGTCTCTTATCTTTTCACACCCCAAAGTCCTCCGAATGTTTGTTGAATTAATAAATCAACAAATGAGTAAGTAAATAATCCTATTTTCCTTCCAATATATCAGCATTCTGATCTTTAGCAACACCTGATCCTAGACATTCTTTTGCTTTTACCATAACAACAACAGTGAACAAACACATATATAGTACTTATTATATGCCAGGCACTCTCTAAATGCTTTAGGTTACTTAAATCATTTAATCTTCATGATAATCTATGAGATTGGGCATTATTACTTAATATTGTCCAATTTGACAGATGTAAGAAATGAAGCACAGAGAGGTTAAGTAACTTTCCCATGGTCACACAGCTAAGCAGTAAGCTGGGACTTTAACTCAAACAGACTAAATCCAAAGTCAGCACTCCTACTATACTGCCCTACTGCTCATGATACCGTGAGAAAAATGTTCTGGCTCACTTTCGTGCCATGCAAAAAAAGACAGTTACAAATGTGTGCATCATTTGATAATGCCATTTAAAAAAATCCGACAAGTCTAATTGTCAGTCAGGAAGTACAATGACAGGAACACTCACTGCTAGTGGTAGCGTAAATTGGAACAACTACTTTGGAAAACTCTTTGGCACTATGTAGTCAGTTTGAAGATACATAATACCTGGGATTCATCAATTCCATTCTCCCCAGTAGCTACTGTAGATAAATCTGTGTCCGTGTTCATCAGTGTAAAATGTATGACTGTTCATGCCAGCCTTGTTTGTAACAGCCCAAACATCCCAAATGGACTTCAGTGGTAGGATAGACGAACCTATCATGCTAGATCCACACAATAGAACACTACTTAGCAATGAAAATAAATGAACTACAAGTTCACCCAACCCCAGGGATAAAATTCACAAATAAAAGGCTGAGTGAAAAAAGCCAGATACGAATGGATACATAATGCCTGATTTCATTTATAGAAATTCAAAAACTGGCAAAACCAAACTATACTGTTTATGGATTCATATTTGGATGATAAAATTAAAAATTAGCAAGAGAGTGATTATTACAGAAGTGAGACTAATGGTTCCCCTGGGGAAGGAGAGAACTGCAATCTGGAAGGGGTATAATAGGAAATTTGGGGGCTGGCAAAGGACTATTTCTTGACTGGGTGGTGGTTATACATGTGTTCGCTTTAAAATAATTGGTTAAACTTTAAAGATAGCACTTCTCTGCACGTCAGTTAGATTTCTCTATAAATAATGAATTTTTTAAAAAGAGAAATGAAAGGGGTGCGCAGAGAGAGCGAGAGAGGAGAGGAATTTGGGACAACATTAAATATCTCTTGTCCCTTTGTCTTGTCACACTCAAGATCCCAAGACCTAGGAGACAGCATCCTATTGGGTGAGACTACGCCATGTGCCTATAACCGCACCAGGGCAGGGAGAGGGAGGGCGGGGCCACAGTGTGCACCCCCCAGAAGGCACATCAAGGAATTGAAAGGAAGTAGGATTTGGATGCCAGAAGGTCCCGACCCCCAATATCCTGTAGAATACCTAGAACCTTCAGAGTTTTTTCTTCACCTATTAAATGGGGAGTAATAGCCCATTCATCATCTCATCTTGGTGAGATAGAAGACCTAAAATTTCTCTGAAAATCTGAAAGTTCTGCATAAAACATGGAATCCTTTATTCGTAATAGCAGCCCAGAGAGGCCAGCCAAAGATGTGCTACATTTTATTTTATGGTAAGCCTTCGAGAGGGCTAACCCCGTTTCTAGAAACAAGGTTGGGTTGTGGCCAAGTTGGAAGAACGCACTGACTGGAAAATCACTGTGAAAACAAGCAGGAGAATTTTTAAAAACCCGTCTCATTCTCTCTCTCTCTCTCCGCAGCACAGGACAATGAGGCCACAGGCCGGTAAGTTTTGGCAACTTTGCTACAGACCAAACCGCAGGAGCACATTGCCTTATGGTGGTGGTTGTTTTGAAAGTTGGAACCTGCTGTAACATTCATTTCAAAAAGCTTTCAGGGCTTTTGCTTGTTTTGTTCTCCCTTTCAACAAGAAAATCAGGGCACAACAAAATTCCACAAATTCTTTCATATAAATTATTGACCAGCTTTTAGGGTAACCTTTGTTAGCTACAGTCTTTTCGTACCAATGCACATCCTGGAAGCCAAACAGAAAGAAATCTGCTCCTAGGGTCACAGCTTGGGTACAGGCATCGTCCCCTAGTTAGGGGGGACTGGAAGCTTCTCCTTCCGTGTTTTCTATTAAAAGGAAAATGATAACATAGATTCAATAGCCCTCAAACGATGTCAAGACTTGTTTGGGACTTTTAAAAAGTTTGCAATTGTTTCACTTTTTCTTTATTTCCTCTTCACTTGTTTTGTTCTCTTGTCTTGGGTAAACTCAGCAATCTGGCTGTAGGAAAGAATTAACACCAAGACAAGGTCATTACCCCATTTAGAAGGAATGTGATGAGGAAGAATATAAAAGGTTGGCAGTTATGAGGCTTATGTTTTTCAGATCGTATCAGAGCATAGATAACAACAATTTTCCGACAAATAATATCCCTCATTGAGCAAATAGGTGCAGTTTAAGCATAGAATAGTGTAACAACCTTTAAATGATGACAAGTGTTATTATAAGAAAATCATAGATGTGTTTCAGCGCTGTGGGTTAGTTAGCATTTAAAATTCTTTATTTGTTTGCTTGTATTATAAAAAAAATGTACGCACACTGAGGAATTTGAAAAATATAGAAAAAGAAAAAAGCACATATGAGAATAAAAAATCACCATAACCCTGCTACCCAAATAACCAGTTAATATTGTCATATACTTCACCTCCATAATATTTGCTATTTCCTATTTCAAATTCTGGTCATTTACCTTATCCAATATATTTCACCAGAAGTTTCAAAATATGCCTAAATAAAACATTGGAAAAAGCCCAAATTTGAACACATTAATTCATGCCATTATAAAATTCACAGAGAGTTATAGAAATGAAGTCTCTGATCTAGTTCACATTAATAAAAAATCAAACTATAATACTTCCCCTCCTCAATTTCGCATTCTGCTCAGTCTCAGCTAGTGGGTTCTCGTTTTAGGCCTAGAAGGATCAGAGCTTTGACTGACAGTATCCTGAGCTGTCTCTGTCTTCCACTGGAATGGGCAAAGCTCCGCCAGCACCTCCCAATTTTCAAGGCCCCTGGATTCATGTGTTCAGGAAGTGCAGGCCAATTCCCAATCGCCCCAGCAATTAACCAAATGGCCTCCCACCCCAGCATTGCTGTCGTCTGTCTGGATCCTAGCAGATCTTAACGCCATCTGGGGCAAAGCGGGGGACAGTTGTCGCAATTACTCCCCCCTCCGTTGTATGGTGTGCTTTTTAATCTGGTTAATATAGTTTCTGGAAGCAGAGGGTTTTTGTTTGTTAGTTTGTTCTTACAGTATGTATAATTAAATCTATAGATACTTTCCTCTGTGATTTATTCCATTGCTTAAGGTTTTTCTTATTTAATTTTTATACAAGTTAGAAAATATATATGTCAGGGGTGTTGCTAACCATATTCCAGCCCAGATGTTTCCAATTACTCAGTTCAGTCCTCTCATCACCACCAACACGGGGATTCAGCTCCCCACCTCCCCAAGCACTCACCTATCAATCTATCAATCTACCTATCTATCTATCTATCATCTATCTATCTATCTCTATCTCTATCTATTTTTACAGTACTTTGAGTTGCTGTTTTAGCCAAACATGATTTCTGAGCTGAAAAATATCTTGTGACATTGCGGGGAGGGGGTGTCCATACCGAGCAGTATGACAGGGACCTAACTTGGATGACATAGATGACACACCTCCTGATGCTCAAATAACTGGTGAGGTTCCGCAGGGGCCAACTGCCCCGCACCTGCTGGAGGACCCTCCGGCTGGGCCCGCTACTCCGGCACTAGGAGATTCCTACTCTACGGTCTGGGAAGTTGGCTGGTAGACACGAGGCTCTCCTAGCCATCTGAATAGTGTCCCTCAAAGTGGCCCTTCTTGTCTTCTTCCATTTTGGGGGGCTGCCTTCCCAGAATCAACTCCAAGAATCTTGGGACCTATCAGATGACTTTCCTGCTTGCCCCTTCTTGCTCCAGTCCATTTCCCAATTCTCACCTCCTATGCTGAGCAAAGAAACTGGCTGTCTCGCTCTCACTGAATCTCGAAACAATCGCTAGCAACAGGAAAGCCCCCTCCTTTAGAGTGTCATCTTCATACTCCTCTAGGGGAAAGTATTTGCAGGCTAGCCTGCGGGGAGTGCTGTTCCCTTCCGTCACTTGAAATGGGTTAAAGCCTTCCAGTGTTGCAGATAACAAAACAAAAGGAGGAAAACCAAAATGAGTTTGTTTTCACATTGAAATAAGTTGAAAAAAAAATAAAACTCACCCATAGAGTGGAGCTGCATTGGGTTCTTCTCTAAAGTCAACATTAAAAGTACTTTAAATCATCCAAAGTAGAGTTTACTTACATTGAACACACTAAAATTTGATATTCATTTTGTAGAATAAATGAAGAAATTAAAGAATAATCTACATGCAGATGTCTAGTCGTTCCAGCTATTCTGCCTTGAAAGTAACAATGAAATCACTAACAACAAATTGTGGAAGGAGTAGAGAATTCTGAAGTGTTTCTGCTTTCCTTCAGGGTACATTCCACTCCGTTTTGATACTAAACCTATAACCTTAATCCATGTTAAGAGATGTGTTTGTTGCTCTGAAAATTAAATGAGATGGGGGAGTGGCAGTTTAGCAGGAGTTAAATTACCAAATAAGTAAATATGTATTTTCAAATATACATCTCTCAATAGACAGATAATACAGACCCTACTGTAATCCTACTAACAGAATATATAACTACTGTTAATATATTGATGGTTTTCTCTCACATTTTATATATACATGCACGTATCCATGTCTATACCTAAATACACACACACACACACACACACAGTTTGTATATCTTGTAACGACCCTCCTGTAGATAAATATTTTCACACTCCCTAATTATTTCTTAGATTCTTTATCTTTGGAATGTGTATGCTTTCTTTGCAACAAATTTAAATTAAAAATTTTGTAGTCCAACTTCAAAATTTTTAAATTTATGGCATTTTTCTTGGTGCATTGTTCTTTAAAAGTCTTTGAATTCCAAAATAAAATTAATATTAACCTGTACTCTTCTATTAATTTATCATATCATCTTTTTTTTTCATTCATGTGTTTAACCCTGCTAAGATTTCTTGTGGCATAAGCTGTGTGGTAGGGAATCAACCTTTTTTCCCTAAAATGTTAGCAGGTTTTGTCACAATAAAACCTGTTCTTTCTCCACTATTTGAAATGTTCCTTATATTATAAATTAAATTCTTATTCTATTCTTAGAGGTTTATGGTATTCCAGTAATCTGACCGTTTATTCCTATACCAGGATCACATTGTTTTAATTACCAGAATTTTGTAAGACATTTTATTATCTAGAAACTCTATTTGTTTTTCCTGTGTAAATATTTTTTTCCTACATTGTAAGCTTCTAACAACAGGGTCTATATAATTTAAGTACTATACTTATTGAGCCCATACATGGATCCAACACAATATTAGGCAATAAAAATATCTTTTATATGTAAAATATTTTGGTTTTCAAAGTTTTCTTTATATACTTTTATTACAAGTTCTTCACATTCCAATTCCCTTACCAGTATAATACATGTTACACTAAATGGTAAAAAGGTCCTTTATGCCCCAAATACTGACACATAGTAGGTCTTTATAGAATTCTCATTGGTTTTTTAGTCCACATTGCCTTTTGTCCTACTCAAGTAAGAAAAGCTGAAAAACAATGAGAACCACTATTTATAGCCAATGACTTCACATTTTGATGAAATGAAGTGTAAAAAAGTTACACCCTAAGCCTAAACAAAATTTGAAACCTCCCAACTAAGACTGCTAGGAGTGTTGTCCTGAACTGTGATTTTCCTGAACAAATGCACAGTGAGTATGATGTCTACAAAGCAACACAGAGGCACCATATGAGTGTATTAGCTTCCTATTGCTGCTGTAACAAATGAAAACCAATTCAGTGGCTTAAAACAACACACATTTATTCCCTGATAGTTCTGGAGATCAGATGTCTGAAATCAATTTCACAGGGATAAAGTCAAGGGCCATGCACACTGCTGAGGTTCTAGGGCAAAATCCATTTCCTTCCTTTCCTTCCTTTCTCTAGAGCTGCATTCTTCACATTTCTTAGCACCTGGCCTCTTCCTCTACCTTCAAAGCCAGCAATGTAGCATCTTGCTTCCATCATCATGTTGGCTTCTTCTTCAGTAGTCAAATCTTCCTCTGCCTCCCTCTTATAAGAATACTTGTGATTACATTTAGGGCCCACCCCAATAATCTAGAATAATCTCATCTCAAAATCTTTAATTTACATCTGTAAAATCCCTTCTGCATATAAAGTAACATTCATAGCTTCCTGGGTTTAGAACCTGGATATCTTTGCGGGGGTGCGGGTGGGGGGCTACAATTCAGCTTATTACAGCGAGTGGTTCCAGGCCCTTTGAGTCATTGTTTCAATTAATGGGCCAGGAAAATATATTGTTCCCCCAAGGAGGCATCTTCATCCAGGGAGAGCTTCTTCAGTCATTCATAGAATAGGATATGAGCAGGTACTGAGGTTACAAAAATTGACATGGTCCCAGCCTTCGAGGTTTGTTATTGTTGTTTAAAAGTAGACTATACATCTGGGGCAGTAGAATCCAAAGCAGTCCCAAGTTGTTTAGCCTTCAGAATTTGTTCTTCCCTCTTATTCTTATGTATCTGAGTCCTGCTCTCCTACAACTGCCATTTTATTAGTTGTTGGAGAATGATCACACACACACACCATTAGCCAAAAATATGCATATAACATAATACATATTAATAAGTGCTGTTTCTTAAAAAGTAAGGTAAGGGAAATAGAAAGTGTCAGAGCAGAGATGGTGGTACTATTTTACATAGGGTGGTCAGAGAAGGTGTCTCTGATCAAATTGTATTTCAGCAAAGGCCAGAGGACATATAAGGGAGCAAGTCAGATGTCTAGCTCAGGGAAGCGTATTCTAGGCCAGGGACTTTTAGCTCAACAAACCTTAGTGAAATAACGTTTATCTTCCATCACTTCTTCCAATATATTTCCTAGTCACTCTCTCACAATTTATTGGCTCTAGAGGTCCAAACCCTCTTTCCTTTGTCTAGTCACTTTCCCACAATTTATCACTTTTTATTAAAATGATATGCAAGACTCTAACCACTTCTTTGGGTTTTCTGTTCTGTGAAACCCCTCTTCATGCAAACATATTAACATCAATAAAAAGTGTATGCCTTTTCTCCTGTTATTCTGTCAGTTTAATTCACAGGCCCTGGGAACTGAACCTAAGAGGGTAGCAGAAAAGTATTTTTCCTCCTCTACACATGCCATTATTATTATTATTGAGTTTATTTCTATTGATTACCTACTATATCTAAACCACAATAACAAATTTAATTTCCTTTAACAAATGGGCAAATTGAAGCAGGAAGCAGTTAAAACAAGACGGAGCTGGGGTTTGAATTCAGGTAGCTTGGTTCCAGAGCAGGTCCACACTACATCTTTGCCTATCATTCCTACAGACAACAAAGCGTTCGTTTGTCTTTCCCTAGAATGCTTTCCTCCACCCCTAGGACCATCCTTAAGATGCGGCCTTGTGTTATTCCTCAAAATTACTCCCCTGAGATTTTCTTCCAACTCCCATGTTCTCCTTCTCTGCAGCCCCATGGCATTTAGTTCTGTTCATTATGTTTGGGTGGCTATTTGTCCTTTAGCTCCATGTGTGATAGTCTTATCTGCCCAAAGGGACCAAACATTCTCTGACACCAGGGCCATGTCCCACACTTCCACTGAAGCATCCAGAGGGGCAGGCACACAAAGTGCTTGGGAAATAATTGTGGACTAATGACTACTTTTCATCAATTTGAAGATGCACGATTTGTTACATTTAACATCTCTGAAACCATTCAATTGATGATGTGTCAGAGTTAATTGGCAGTATTTTTTTTCTTTCTTAGAAGCCTCACAGATTTGATAAAATATAGTAATTAAAAATCTTGACCTTGCCCCTTTATTTGGTGACTTGAATTATGAGAATTTACTGAGCATGGTGAAAGGAAGAGGAAGTGATCTTGCTCTTTTCTGACCACATCAGTGCTGTGACACAGTGGTCCCCAACCTTTTTGGCACCAGGGACCGGTTTCATGGAAGACAATTTTTCCACTGACTGGGGTGGAGGTTGGTTTGGGGATGATTCAAGTGCATTAATTTATTGTGCAGTCAAACCTCTCTGCTAATGATAATCTGTATTTGCAGCTGCTCCCCAGCGCTAGCATGGCCACTTCAGCTCTACCTCAGATCATCAGGCGTTAGGTTCTCATAAGGAGTGTGCAACCCAGATCCCTCACATGCACAGTTTACAGTAGGGTTCGTGCTCCTATGAGAATCTAATGCTGCTGCTGATCTGACAGGAGGCGGAGCTTATGCAGTGAAGCAAGTGATGGGAGCGGTTGTAAATACAGATGAAGCTTTGGTTGGTGGCCCACCATTCACCTCCTGCTGTGCAGCCTGATTCCTAACAGGCCATGGACCGGTATCAGTCTGCAGCCTGGGAGTTGAGGACCATAGCTGTATAGAAAGCTCTTCGATACTACTGAAAACAAACTCAGTAAAATTCCATTTATTAGGCTATTCATGTGACTTCTGAAATAAAGAAAAAAAAATTCACATGTAGAAGCCAGTGATGGAAAAAACTCAGGACTTTTGTTAAACATCCAAGGCCCACGTTACAGACTATAAAAAGAGGAGCCCATTGTCCAATGGGGAATGTTTTTGAAGTACACAGATAATGCCGTCTATAATTTATTTTCCCTGCTGAAAAAAGAAACTCATGCAGGAAACATTTTAAAACCAAGTAAATAAAACAGAGATGCCCACAATTTCCTGCAAGTCTGATTAAAAATAGGAACTCTGCAATCATGAAAGTCGCTCATCTGGCAGCTGCAAGGCCGTACCTTGGGAAGCCGAAATCGCTGGCAGCTGCAGAAAGCGGTGTGTGGCAGGTGTTCATACATGCCCTTTGGGGGAAGAAAGGCTACATTTTCAGAGGCTTATATGGGCAAATATATAAGCAGCTTCTTAATAATAAAAAGTAGGTGTTAAAAATTATTTAATTTCTCTCCTTCTCATTTTCATCCCCACCCCAGTCTTCCAGTTCTGCCCAATGCATGCTGTCCAAAATAAATTCCAAATCCTCGCCCCCGACAGATAAACTGAAGTTCCCACCCTCCAAAAGAGGGCTGCTAATAAACACCAGAGTTGTACTCTCCCTTCCTTTTCCACACCAAAAATATCACAAACCAATGCAGATATTAGCTCTGTTACTAATATTTATGGCTGTCTTTTTATTCCCCCCTGAATTACAGGCACAGGGATTGGATCTTCAAAGCAGCATACAGGGTTTAAGCTGAGCAGTTCTCATCCAAGTCTATGGGAGGCACACAGCAAGAATCCTGTAATATCTCAGAGGATTTATTCCTTTTTAAGTTCTTTTATAAGAAGCCTTTGCTAAGGGATTTACAAGAACTAAAGATTATTTAGTGATAATGGATGAGAAATGTTGCTGGAAGTGTAAAAGGCAGCTACATTCCCACCAAAAGAATTCCTTATAAATAATGTCATTATGGTACAAAGAATACCAAATGAATTTAATCATTAGCTTCTAATTGAAGGACTCTGCCAAATTTGCTTCTCCTTGCTACTTTAGCTGTTTTCTGTTCAGTGGGACTCTGTCAAATGTAAACAAAGAGTAGGTGAAGGAGCATGATTAATCACAAAGCCGGTGAGACAAGCCCGGACTGGCGAATTGGTGGTGGGAATTGCATATTACATCCTTTATTTCCCTCTTGCCCCCACACTTTCTCCATTAACTCCCCGAGGGGTCTCCTAATCAATGGGTTTTGGCCAGTCGAAGTCAAATGGAGGCTTATTGAGGGATGCCAGGGCAGGATTCTCTCAAACAAAGCAAGGGCCAAATTAATGTTTCCAGATCGAAAGAGAGCACTGTCTTTGAATGAGTGTTTTCACTGAAAAAAAAAAAAATGTCATTCAATTACATACCACATTTTTAAGGCAAGGATTTATAGCCAAATAAACGTTTCTAGGAATTCTTAA
Organism: Propithecus coquereli; assembly: GCF_000956105.1. NCBI lineage: Eukaryota > Metazoa > Chordata > Mammalia > Primates > Indriidae > Propithecus > Propithecus coquereli. The sequence goes on from NW_012149764.1 coordinate 2,041,778, forward strand.
AGAGGGCGTATGTATACACAGCTTTATACATGAACTCTCATAAAGTTTCAATTACTCAGAAAGTTCATGGCCCAAATTAACAGAATTGTGTAATTAATTAAATATCAAACCCAACTTTTCTCATTGAAACCACTATAACTGAATAATTTTTGTAAATGCATTAACCCTCTTTCATGTCTTAGTGTAATAGTAGAGTGACCTCATTTGAATTCTTTCTTTTGATAATTGGAGATCTTCTAGTTATTTAGGTTTACCTTTTTGAACATCAGATCTATTTCTGCAGAAATAGAGATCTAGAAGGTAAATTGATTCCAAGAAATGCCCTGGAAATTGTTTTAAAATCCATGATATGAGTTCTTAATATTTTACTCCTGGTTACCACAGACAGTGACTACTTATTCATAATTCGACTCTCTTCCACTCACCCAATTTTTGTTTGTTTTTTTTGTTTTGTTGTTTTTTTTTTTTTTTTTTTTTAGACAGAGTCTCACTCTGTTGCCTGGGCTAGAGTGCCGTGGCGTCAGCCTAGCTCACAGCAACCTCAAACTCCTGGGCTCAAGCAATCCTCCTGCCTCAGCCTCCTGAGTAGCTGGGACTACAGGCACGCGCCACCATGCCCGGCTAATTTTTTTTATTTTTTTAGTTGTTTGGCCAATTTCTTTCATTTTTTTAGTAGAGACGGGGTCTCGCTCTTGCTCAGGCTGGTCTCGAACTCCTGAGCTCAAACGATCCACCCGCCTCGGCCTCCCAGAGTGCTAGGATTACAGGCGTGAGCCACCGCGCCCGGCCTACCCAATTCTTGTCTGCACAAAACTACAGTTGAAAGTTTTACTTCAGGCTGTTCAAATAGACCACATTCCCATAACCATGAAAGGGAAAACGAAATCACTCAAATCTACTTTTATGAAGATACGGCACCTCCTAAGTGATTACTATTGTGTGAAATGGCCAAATGCTTTCACTTTTTCACAGCTGAAGCCAATGCTGAATGAAGGATCCTCTGTTGCTCCACATTTTGCAAGGCCTGGAATGTTTGTTTGTGGAATCTAGACAAGATGGCTGGCTCACTGACAGTTTAGGTGAGAGAACTGTGTGCCAAAGCCATCTGTTTTGTTACCTCCTCACAAGAAAAAGGGACACTCTCTTACAAGGAACACTCACTAACTCGATATACCCTAAGATGAATACACGTCTTTTAAGGCCTTCGTGTGGTGTTAGACAATAGTCCTTACTGTGTTCTCTGACAATCAAGAATTACTCACTTACAGAGTGAATTCACTCAGGCCTAAGCACAGATGGGCTTATCAGGAAAGGGCAACATCGAAAATGCAGGAGAAGGTTTAAAGGACCAGTGTTTCCAAAGTAATTCTCTTCAAATCCATCAGTATGTAGGAAAAAGTTTATGTAACACTCTATCTCAGAAATTTCCATCTAAAGCCACCACTCTGGATTCTCTGCTACTCCTCCATACTGTGGCCTTGCCAAAGAAGACAGAGTCTGTAGAGGTGGTCCAGTTAAACAAAAGGGGGTACGGGGAGAAATGAGCAACCCTCTTTCCTACTTTTCCCTTTTATTCAGAACCCAGGATAGTTGAACAGAAGGTCCCTTTTTATCCTGAGTACAGAAAAAATTCAGGGCTTTCCCAGGCTATCTCACCCATACTACCTACCTCATTTGGTTTCATCTATGTTTGGCTTTAACTTCACTAAACATAGAAAAGCCAAATATAACCTTTATTCCCTTCTTCTTGTGTGGTGGCAGTGATGTAAAATCACCCTTGGAGATCCAAAAGAATTTGGAATTCAAATGGAGTTGTTTTCAGAGAGAAAAGGCAGAGAGACAGATATAAGAATGTAAGCAGATCCTATGAAATCATTTACATTTATATGGGACTTTCTGTTTTCAGAGTGCAGGGGAGTTCAAACGTGTAAAGACTGCATATGGAAGATGAGTCACCAAAGGGGTAGACTGTGCTGTTGATCAATGTATTATCACTTCTCTTCTCCAAAGTCAGCCTCCTGTGAAAATGGAGCTTCCTTTGCTAGATGGCAAAATATGTCTCGTTTGTATGGTTTTTTCCAATTTTTTGTATTGAGATTAAACTTAATATAAAATTCACCATTTTAAAGCATGCAATTCTGTGATTCTTTTTTAGTATATTCACAATGTTGTATAATCATTACCACTATCTAACTCCATAACATTCCTAATACCCCAAAAATAAATCCTGTAACTGTTCACAATGACTCCCAATTTTCCCCTCCTTCCCCCATCCCCTGGCAACCCCTAGTCTACTTTCTGTCTCTATAGATTTGCCTCTTCATACAATATGTCAGCTTTTATTGTGGCTGGATTCTTTGACTTAGCATAATGTTTTCAAGGTTCATCCATGCTGTAGCATGTATCAGTACTTCATCCTGTTCTTGGCTGAATAATATTCCATTTTGTGGATATATGGCTGTATCACATTTTGTCCATCCACATTTTAATTTATTCGGTTGATGGACATTGGGGTTATTTCCACCTTTTGGCTATTATGGATCATGACGCTATAAACATTCATGTACTAGCTTTTGTATGAACATTTTTTCCCAATTCTCTTGGGTATATAAGTAGAAGTGGAATTTCTAGGTCATATAGTAATTCTATGTTTAACTTTTTGAGAAACTGCCAAACTATTTTCCATAGCAGTTATACCATTTTATATTTCAATCAACAGTATATAAGGATTCCTGTTTTAGACAGTTTGGGCTGCTATAGCAAATTACCATAGACTGAATGACTTAAACAACAGAAATTTATTTCTCACAGTTCTGGAGGCTGAAAGTTCAAGATCAGGGTGCCCGTGTGGGGGGATTCTGGTGAAAGCTCTCTCTCCTTGTATCTTCATATGGCAGAAAGAGTGAAGTACAGAGAGATTCCATATGCATTTGGGTCAAATTTTGAACATTTTATCCTATTCCACTGGCCTATAGTATTTGTCTATTCATGTGCCAGTACCACATTATTTTAATTATAGGAGCTTTATGCTATATTGTAATGTCTGATAGTACTGATCCCCCCATGTAGATATTCTTTTTCAATGTTTCCTAGTGATTCTTGCATGTTTGTTTTTCTATATGAACTTTGGTATCAGCTTGTCTATAAAATAGCTTCTTGATATTTTTATTGGAATTGCATTGAATTTATAGGTTAGCTCTGGGGGAACTAGCACCTTTTTAATCTTGCCATCTTAGCCAAGAACAGGAAATAGATTTCCAGTTGTGGAAGTTCGCTTCTGCATCTCTTAGGAGTGTTTCCAAATTGTCCTCCATATAGGTTTTTTCCATTTCTAGTTAAATGGGAAGCATTTAATCTCCTTCACTGCTATTGTAAGTGGATATTCCTTACCATTATGTCCTCTAACTGTTGTTTTATATATGAAGGCTACTGATTCTGTACATTAATTTTATATCCTGCCACTTCACTGAATTATTTAATTGTTTGAATTGGTTTGATTATTGATTCTCTGCGTTTTTTAAAGTGTACTATCATATCATCTTCCAATAGGGGTAGTTTTATTGCATCTTTCCCCATTCTTAGGTCTAATTGATCTCTCTTATCTAATGGCATTGGCTAACACATTTAGTACAATGTTTAATTCTTGTTGTTGATCTTAATGAAAATACCTCTAGTGTTTTCCCATTAAATAGAATACTAGGTTTAGGAGCAAGGTATACATATTCTATCATGTTACGGAAGTATCCCATGATTCCTGTTTCCCTAAGGATTTTTATCATGAATGGGTGATGAAATTATTCAAAGGCTTTCTTAGGATCTATAGAAGTAGACATAGATTTTTCCTTAGACTTATTAATATACTGTATTGTATAAATAGATTTCCTAAAGTTGAGTCAACCTTGCACTCCTTGAATATATCCTTCTTGGTCATATCGTATCATTATATTTAATGTGGTGATGGATTCTGTTTGCTAATATTGTGTCATTAGTTCCCTTAACTTTTGCCATACCTCAATAAAGACTCCATTTAATAAAGTTTCTTCCAAATCCCAGCTTGGTTGGAAATTTTTTGTTTTAAATTTTTACGTCAATACATGAATGATGTTTGTCTGTAGTTTTCTTTATACAGTCTTTATCTAACATATGCATCAGTTTTACACTTGCTTCATAAATGATTTAAGTATAGTTTCTTCATTTTCAGTTTTAGAATAATTTATAGACCATTAGAACAATCCCTTCTTTGAAGATTTGGTAGAAATCCCAACAGGGCATGGTAACTTTTTGGTGTGAACTAGTTCCATACTGACTTCATTTACTTTGTAGAAATTGGTCTGTTTAAACTTTTTTACTCTAATGGGGTCAAATTAGGTAATCTGTATTTCCGTAAGAAATTATGCATCTCACCTTCGTTTTCAAATTTATTTGCCATAGTAATCTGCAAAGTAGTATCTTATAATTGTTTTTAATTTATTCTGCTTCGACAGTTGTATCTCTCTTGTCATTTCTTTGTTGGTATTGTTGTGCTCCCTCCTTTTTTTCTCGATCAAGTTAACTAGTAGTTTGTCTATTTTGTTAATTTTTTTCTTTAAAATATTAACTGGTTAATCAGATCTGCTGTTTTTCTCTCCCTTAGGCACTCATGTCAGTCCCAAGAGGTGTGGCTGATCCCAGTCTTAACTGTCCCTATGTTTTTTAGAGTTCCCCTTACTTCTTACTGGCAATTCCTCATTATCCCAGAGCTCGTTTTAAAGATAATTCTTTATATTAAACTTTTCCATTCAAATGACTGTATAGTTTATGTGTCCTGATTAGACCCTAACTGATACATTCGACATCTCTTGGATTTGCTCCCTTCTTGCCACCTGCTTAACTACCAGCTTCCTCCAACCTGTATCATGTCAGGTCTGGATTACTGCAATAGTCTTGTAATAGCTCATTGATCTCCAGGTCTCCAGTTTAGTACCCATGTAATCTATCCTTCATAATGTTCTCAGATCACTCTGTCTGAAATGCTATTAACCTAATCATGTCACTGTCTAATTCAAAAGCTCTCAATTGGTACACTATCTTAAATACAAAGTTTAAACTCCTAAAAGTGGAACATAAGGCCCTTTATGCTCTGGCCCTTCTTAACTTTCCAAGCAAATCTCTTGTCCCCACCTCCCTCCCTTCCATTTGCATCTTAAGCACAATAGGTACTTCTGAAGTTCCTTGAACAATTGGATAACTTCACTCTGCTTTTTCTACCATTGTTAAACTTCTCCCACTGCATGGCATTCCGTCTCCAACTCCTATCTATCTAGTAGCCACCTACTCACTCTTCAAGACTTAATTCAAGGACACATTCTCATTTCTTTAAATTTATCTCCATCTTCTAGAATGCTAAATTTACTCCAAGACAGAAGCCGTGTCCTGCCTGTCTTGAAATTTTCAAATTCTTCCCCAAGGTAGACACTAATAAATATATGTTGAATGTTGGATGAATTTTTACAAATGTATTTAGACTTGGTACACTGCTATGAGGGGGAGGCACTTTCAGATATCTAAGAAATGGATAAGTTCTATCAAACATAAGAGGGCATTGTTATTCCAAGACCATATGTATTGTCCACAAGGTGACATGATGAGGGTATGGAGTTTGAAGTCCTGAGGCCAGTTCCTGGCTCCTCTAGATGTTCTGTGAAAACTATTCTGAGCATGATACTCTAACTACAAAACAGATATATTATTATAGTTACCTGTATGATTTAGGATCCCAACAAAAAATAGAAGGTGTACTCAGCTTAGATTGTGAAGAAAATTAATTACTAGATTCTTTATACAGATATGGCAAGTTTTAAGAAAATCATCAAGAAATGTCAGAGGACTTAAAACAACTATCAACAACAAGAAGCCATTACACCTAGAGAAAACTGGAGAAACTGGAGAAAACAGTATTCCTGGAGCTTGATGAGAACTGAGGCTAAAGAGAGGCTTCTTGGGAGGAGGTGTAGAATTAGACATGCAGTTGCTGCCAAACAAAGCACAAAGCAGCAACATTGCAGGGGAAGAAATACCCCAGCCTCTTTCTCCTGCCCTCCAATCCCTTGCCGGTGCTTCCTTTTGGCAGAATGCAACTATTAATAGAAGCTAGAGCTCAGGGGAGCCTGGGTGGTACAGTCTGGACAGTCAGCTTCCTCCTGCTCCAAGCACAGAGCAGTGTGGAGAGGGCCAGAGAACAGATGGGGGAGAGCAAGTGAACAACCACCAACAAACCACCTCATTTATTTTTTGTGGGGGTGAAACACATATGAAAGTGATATATAAGTTACAAGTTTTATGCAAAAAAGAATATTTCCCAAATTCAACATCAACAGAAAACACCAAATATTCAACAGTTTATTTTTTTTTTTTTTCTAGAAGGGCTGTTTGTGACAAAAATGGATCTCTGATTATTTGTGTCCAGTCTGTGGTGGGGCAGCTCTTTCAATTAGAGCCTGGTGTTGATGAGGCCATATTAAGAGGTTTAGGCATATGGGTGCCAGAGTTACGCAGACACAGGCTATCGTCCAGGCTTTAGCCCGATGTCCTGCTGTTATCACAAGGAGGTCTGAGCACATCCATTGCCACTGCCCCCAAATAATTTGTAGCAGTGTGTGTCCTACTATAGGTATATTTTAGAGGTGAGATACTCAAGTATTAGAAAGAATATTTCTGCAATATTTTTAAAAAGCTTATAAGCCATTCCTAGTAATTATTCAAAAATCACCCCACCACAAACTTCTATACTTTCTAGAATAAACAAGGTTTCACAGAGGGTGTCAGAGTGAAATCGCAGAGTATAATTTGAGGAACACCCCGAGATACTTCTCCCAAAAGGATTTGCCCTACTCATTGCCCCACAGTTCTAATGTGAGAATCCCTACAGCTCTCACACTGGAAACAGTGGGGGTTATTGGAAATAGTGTTAGTAGTCCCATCCTAAAATATCACAGGGTACTTAGGATTAGTGCCAAATTTGCACGCATCCCTATGGTTTCATTTATCAGGCCAGCTAGATTACTTGTTCACTTATTCAACAAATATTTATTGAGAGCCTACTCTGTGCCAGGCATATGTTAGGTGCATTTACACAAGCCATCAGAACAGCACAATAGCATAGGCTCTGTAGGGGTGGAGGAGGGTGAAGAGCACTCACAAAATGTCTAGAGCTAGAGACCTTATCAGAGAGGATACCACATTGTGTGCCTGGTTAATCTATTAATAATTAGGGAGTGAAGGGAGAAAGCTGTGGGATTGGAGCAGAGATAAATAATGTGAGCTCACTTTGAGTCTGGCAAAGAGACGTGTCTGAGGATATTGCATAAATAATGATACAATTATGTGAACACTTACTATGTGCTGAATGGTGTGTTAATATGTTAGAGATTTCTTTATCTCTAATTCTTTCCTTACGTGGTAGGTATTTTGATGCTCATTCTTTTTATGAGAAAACTGCGGTTCAGAAAGGATGTGGTTCACCCATGTCCAAGCAGCTGATGGATGGCAGATTAGGAATCAAATCCAATTCTGCCTTCGGAATCTGAACTCTCTCCTCTCTGTAACACCACCTTTCTGTGGTTTTGAATTAGTAAAACATCTTCTTCACCTGAAACTTAGCTATTTTAAAAAATTGCCTAGACTTTAGTATCTCTTGAAAAGAGAAAATACTGAAGGGGATCTCTCATCTTTACACAAGGCTTATCATACTTTTGCCTTCATCAGTTTTGTTTTCTGAGGAAAAACTAAGAAGACACTAACAGATTACTCAACAAATGTTTGGTGAATGAATCGCTCTATTATTAAGCAGTTAGAAGTCACGCAACACTTTATAACGAATAAAACACAAGAAGATGTCTCAATTCCTCTCTAAGAGTCCTTTCCCATTAAATCCTAATTTTCCACTTGATGAACTGCAGACCCTCCCAATATCAACAAAGATTAGGCAGTGTTTCCTTGCCAGGTGGAGGCTTTTCCTTGCTTGTTGTCAAGAAGCAAATTATAACAAATCAGGGCTGGACCAAAGAAAGAGCCCATGAATGAGTAAGTTTGCTCAATGATCTCCTACTTTCTTAGCTTGGCACATTCCATGGGGAAACAAAACAAGGCAGTGAAGATGACCAAAGAGTTTCAGGAAGTTCTGTCCCCTTTCTTGGAATTTGTCAATGGGGTTATTTCCCAGGGATGGCCTTTCTCTTAATTACACTTTGGCAGGCTTGGAACTATGAAGTTCCATGGGACAGGTGGGCTTACAGCCAAATGTTGATCCCTTTAGCTGGCTTAATGAAAATTACTAGGACTGTGCCCACCCAGATCACAACAGGCGAGGAACAAAAGGCCTAGGTCAGCTGCTGTTTCTGGACATGTGGCTGTTCCCACCCCCCTGTTTGTTTCCAGGACAAGGCTGATGTAATTCAGGAGCAAGTGTCCACTCAGTGTGAAAGTTATAGAAAGAAAGAAAACATAGTTTTCAGATAAAAATCAGCAAAGCCTGATGAAGCCTTCAAATCACGGAGAAGGACATTGTACTTCTCTGGCCTGGCTGAAACACCGTTTCTACTTTAACTCTGAAAAGCAGCAAATGGGTCAAGGGCTATCACAATATCCCCACCTGACACATCATGGTGAAAACATTTTGGATCTTTCTTGACTAAAGGTAGGGGAAAAAAAGAAACCAGGGTATACCCACTCAAGCCACTTCCCTCCCCTGCCTTCTGTCTGTACCTCATAGTCCCCAGCAGTGGATGAGTGTTCTTCTTGTCTCCAATTCCCATTGGACAGGCCCACTATGGTCCCAGCTTCTGTACAGTAATGCTGACTGCCAGGTTCCAGTATCACCACCTCCTCTTTTTGTCCTTGCAGTCCTAGGTAGTGGTAATGCTTCCTCTTGTTGCTAATCTCCAGGTTGCCTCACCATCTTATTTGGCTTCTCAGCTGCTCCATCACCTGTGTAACCAATTCTCTGAATCAATCCACTCTGTTGTCAACCCTTAAGGTGGTTCCTGTTTTCCTGATTAGACCTTGACTGATAGGTATGTATTCTTCCCTTTATTGTGATGGCACTACCCAGAAAGGCAAGACATCAAAGACAATTGTAAATCATCTATCTTCAAAGCCAATATTTTTTCATTCTACCTGGCTACCAGCCAGATTGAGTTCACATCAAATGTGCGAGAAATGGCAATGGCACTTAGAGGGCTCTCAAAGAATATCTCTTGTACAAATGGGTCTCTCTGGTATGTTGTGACATCCTGGGTTTTATGTGTCCTTGTGGTCAGCTTTCGGCCAGGAGGAAGGTGATACCATTCAGGGATGAGAGAGTGACTTCACCCACCTCTGTGACCTGGGGTAATGGAAGATCTTGGTATACTATAAAATACTCCATAAATGCAATTACTTTAGGACATGTGTTCATCAGGACACTGTCGTAACGTGACGGAAACTCGATCAAATTAATTTAAGCACAAAAAAATGTATTGGCTCACATTATTGAAAAGTCCAAAGGTAGCATAAGATTTAGGTATGGCTGGGTCCAAGGGTTCAAACAATGCCTTCAGGAATCTCCTATATCTCTCTCCATATTTCTGATTTTCTTTCCCTTGTGTTGGTTTCATTTTCAAACACCAATGATTACAACAGGACCTCCAACATCTCCAAGTCACCCTGAGTCTCAGAAGGAAGGACATTTTCTCTCTCCCTAGACCAATCTCTGTGTCCATGGTGTTTAGGATCAGAGACTGTGGGAGGTCAGTCTGAGTGAGGTACCTGACTTCATAGCCATCTGTATCAGGGGAACTAGAGTCCCTTAGCTGAAGAAAACAGGAATGCCGGGCAAGTGACGACAAGAAATGTGAATACCATGAAGAAGCCAGGCACCAAGGGAAAATATAGGCTTTGAATTAGAAGACTTGAAATTGAATTCTAACTCTATCATCAATTCACTGTGAAAGTCCAGAAAAAGTATTTCTCTAAGTCTTGTTTTCTTCATTTGTAAAATGTGTGGATTTGGCTTGGAACAGTAATTTGTAAGCATTTTAAATCACAAAATTCTCTATTCAAGTGAAGTCTTACGCAAAAGAAACAAAACCTTACCAAAGCTAGTTGAAGAGATACTGAGGGGTCTGGAACTACTTGAAACTTCTATCCCTTGATGGGGCTATTTGAAATTCCTATGGCTCCTCGCAACACAGTTTGAGAAACCTTGAAGTAGCTGATCTCCGGGGCCTCTTCCAGCTTGAACTTTAGGGAATTCTGTGTAGATTATCCAACCCTCTTTAATCTAATTTTTCTCACTTTCCCTCTATTTATTTTTTGGCTAAAATTATGAACTTTGGCTATGTGTGAGAGGCCACTTAGGAAAAATAATCATTTATTCAAATGCCCAGCCAATTTACTTTGGCCTATTTGGAGCTTGTTTTTCCCGACGAGGAGGGAATAAATTTCTAAAACACACTTTCAAGTTGGGGCTAGAAAAGGTGAGTGTACAAGTGAAGAAAAGTAGGCAACGGAAGTTGCCAAAGCTGAGCTGAGCTGGAAGCTGTGAATTCAAACAACCTCTGTCTCCCCCGCTCATGTCCCCCCTTGGCATCTAGGACCAAGTGTACTCTCTGGAACGGATGGCAGAGGAGGATGTTGTGGGTTTTGGCTTTGCCACTTGTGAAAACTTGCTCTTGGGGAGACACCTTCAGCTTCAATATGAGTGTGTTTGATTGAAATATAGCATCAGGGAGGAGGAGGGTGAGGAGTTGAGGACTCGGCCTCCATATAGCCAGAAGGCAAGGTAAAAGGAGTAGTTCTTTGATTCAGGCAGAACCATGAGTGAGAAATTAGTGCTGGGGTGAGGCCAGGACATTTGCTTCTCTTTTTCATATAATTGTCTATTCAGAAAATATCCAAAGGGAGGTATCAGACATTCTTTGGGGGTATGGAGATAAGTAAGTGATGATCTCTAGCCGTGGGACATTAGGATCAAATAGGGGAGGCAGGCAATCAATGAATAATACTGTGTAGGAAGGCTGCTATTCAGCTGGTGCACATGGGCTTGTTACAGCTAGCATCTGTTCTGGCTGGTCGGTCCAGGCTACACCAACTGTTAAATATTTTAATATCATCCCTGCTCTGTGATGTGCAAGAGGTACAACCAGATATATACGTACACTCCACAGTAGTAGTATAGAGAAGGGAAAATGACTCTGGTGGAGCTGAAGAGGATTTACTGAGGTGGTGGCTTTGGCTGTATGTTCTAATGGAAGAGTAGAACATCACCAAGAGGGGAGAGCAGAGGGAAGGGGCATTCTCGAGGACAGAGGGAGCAAGACCACACTCTGTGGCCTGAATATGCATGCGAAAGTTGGGAAGACAAACACGAGGTTTGGTGTGAACTGAGCATCTGTTGTTAGGGAGAGACTACTGATCCAGCTGGAGTGGACTGTGACAGGCCTGTAAACTGCTTATAAGTCTGGCCTTGACCATGTGAGCAGTTGGGAGCCACTGGATGTGAGCAGCTAAGTGACATGATGAGGCCAGTATTTGGGAAGTTCCCTTAGTCTCCAATGAAGCTGCAGGGGCAGGAAGTAGAAAGACCAGCTAAAATCAATCATAGTACTCAACACTTTGCCCTAGTACTCAACAATTTGCTCAGTTTTCTTTCTGTTTAATTAAAGCTGAGATTTGTTGAGGTTTAATCTGTGCCAAACCTTTGCAAATGGTTCCTCTTACAAAATCCTCAGCACATTCCTGGATCTCCTCTGATCCCAAGTTAAAGATGAAGAGACTGAGGCTTAAAGAAGAAGCCAAGTCTTGTTCCACTGGGAGGCAGTGTGAAGAGAAAGGAGTGACTTGGAGGCTGGTATGGAGGAAAGGAACATCCAGTGAGTGGTTACCACGTGCTGGTCCCCGTGGGACGTGCTTTACAGTTAATGCTCACAAAGCAGTCTGCACCGTGGTTGATAGCAGTTGCATTCTTCCAGTTGCTCAGGCCAAAAACTTTAGAGTCACCCTCTTTCTCACACCCTACATCCAGTCCATCAAAGAATTATGTCAGCTCACTCTCTTCTAAATATATTCAGAATCCAATCACTTCTTACCATTCAGTGTTGCCACCCTGGCCCAGCCCATTCTCCTCTCTCCCCTGAATTCCAGCCATAGCCTTGCAAGGGCATCCTGCCTCTCTCCTGCCCCCTGCAGACTATTCTCTGTACAGCAGCCTGGATGATTCATATAGAAGGTCAGACCTCCTAATGCCTCAAATTGTGCAATGACTCCCCACATCATTCACGTGAGGTCGATGTGTTCACATCTACCTCCAGGGACCAAGCTAATTCCACCTCTCCGTGACCTCCTCACCTCCTCTCCTACCCCTTTCTACACCGCTCACTCCACTTTGGCCACGTTCACCTCAAACCCACCAGGCATACTCCTGCCTCAAGGCCTGTGTTCTCGCTGTTCCCTGGGCCTGGAGCTTCCACTCTGCCTCTGGACATCCCCTCATCTAGGTCTATCACCTTCAAATCTTTGCTCTTGGAGGTTGTGCTGACTAATCTATTTCATTTTACAATCTGATCCCCCATCACACTGTGAATCTATCCCCCTCAACCTGATCTATGTTTTTTTCTCATAGCAATTTCCACTTTCTAATATAGTATATATTTTCTTATTCATTATGTTTATTGGCTGTCTTTTCTTGCTGGACTATAAGTACCATCAGGGAATATATCCTTGTCTGTTTCATTGACAAATTCCAAGTGGTCAGATCAGTGCTGGGCATATAGTAGGTGCTTATAAATGCTTATCGAATGGTAGAGAGTGGGGATTTAGTAGATTACCCAAATAAGTGGTAGAGCCAGGTTTTGGGCTCAGGTTTGTCCAATGGCAAGATCTGGGCTCTTGCCGCCTCACTTGAGTGGGAAAGAAAAACCAGCAGAAGTGTTGCTGGACAATAGTGCTGGTCATGGGATATTACACTAGTCACACTATGCGGGACAACACGGCAGATGCTGCAGCAAAGGAGAAAGCAAGCTTTCCTTGCTCAGTTTTGCTGCCGTAGGCTCCTTTTTTCTTTTAAATAATAAAACTCATGGGCTGAAAAGACACCCTGCATGCGTGTGTGTGTGTGTGCGTGTGTGTGTGTGCGTGTGTGTGTGTGTGTGTGTGTGTGTAGCCATTGGCCTTCATCCTAGAGCCTTACCTCATTTGGCAAGCATTTAACAAAGGCAGCATTATTGAATACCGACTAATTATCTGGCAACAGAGAGAAAGACCAAGAGATGGATGGGTACAGCACACACCTGACAGGATGAAATGTTAGTCATTCACAGATGTTTTTCGGGAGGAGTAGCCAAGGAGTGCTGCTTTAGGAACACTTTGTAGGAATGCTTTATTTCCTAAAAGGTTTCTGACCTTGAAAGGTGAGGCTGACTCTGTAGGAGAGAGCCTGAAAGCTAGGCAGTTCTGCCTGGACTCCACTGGAACTGCTGCCTAGAATCTGGTCCTGCCACCACCACCTGCCGCTGGGGTTTGGAGCTGGGACCAAGTTAGCTGTTCCTCTATACTCCAGACTTCCACTGGTCAATACCGAGGACTGGCCCCAAGGATTGAGAGAAAGCCACTATCATAGCAACACTGTGTAGAAAGAAGGCTGGTTTGGGAGAAGGCAGGGGACAAACACAGGCCAAGTCACCCTGGCCAAGGTAGTTAGATTCTTTACTTAACTTTATGCTTACTCTAATTATTAGGGTTCTGATGAAAGCTGGATACGGAATGCTTTGCTAAATGCATGGGCTCCATCAGTGCTGTATTCAGAAATGAACCACACCTTCTAGTTGCGGTGATGTGTTAAATGAGTAAGGCCACCAAGTACTCTCAGTGACCAAAAGAGATAAGGAGTTTCCTCCTAGTTTCCTCCAAATCACAGGCATCATAATAAGGTAGGAGGCTGTTGAATAAGCTCCCTTTTTTTTTTTTTTTTGAGACAGAGTCTCATTCTGTTGCTTGGGCGAGTGTTGTGGCCTCAGCCTAGCTCACAGCAACCTCAAACCTGGGCCCAAGCGATCCTCCTGCCTTGGCCTCCCAAGTAGCTGGGACTACAGGCACGTGCCACCATGCCCGGCTAATTTATTCTATTTTTAGTAGAGATCGGGTCTCGCTCTTGCTCAGGGTGGTCTCAAACTCCTAAGCTTAAGCAATCCTCCCACCTCAGCTTCCCAGAGTGCTAGGATTACAGGCATAAGCCACCATTCCCAGCCTGGATAAGCTCCTGCTATGACAGAATCTAAATTTATTTTGCACAGAAATCAAATGATTACTCCCCAAAACTTTTAAAATTACTAGACTGACAACATCCAAAGATGATATCAAAATTTGATCACCTGGGAAATTTATTTTCTTATAAAGTAGCTGCTTTACCATGGTTTCTTCCACAGAAGAAACATACAAATATCCCCCACTTTCCAGCTCACTTGCACTGATGTGCAGAATAGCACAGGGGTCTATTAAGTCCTAAGTCTGTTTTGGTTTCCACACTTGCCCAATATTTGACTTTCTTCACCACTTGAAATTTGCATCTTCTGTGTCATAAAACATTTCTAGAAGATATCATCCTGGTCTTATTATTGCTTTTTCACATTTCCTCCTTACAAATACTAATCATGGCTGCTTTATAGTCCACAATGATTTTGGACATCCTCTAAGCCAGTGGTTTTTGAGCTTCAGTTAGTATCAGAGTCCTCTGAGGGCTGGTTAAAACACAGATCGCTGCATCCACCCCCAGGGCTTGTGATTTCAAGAAGTCTGGGGTGAGGCTTGCAAATTTGCATTCCTGACAATTCCCCGGTAAAGCTGATACTGGTGGCTCCAGGATCTCACTTTGAGAACCTCTGTTCTGTTTGAGAACCTCTGTTCTGTGCTTCCTATTTTGATTGCTTCTTGAAGAAAAGAAACAAAATGCAATTGATCTAGAACCGAACCCATACAGGCTGAAGCAACAAGGGTATTTATTGGCTCAGATCAATGAAAAGCCTAAAGATGGTCTGAGTTCAGGCAGGGCATGATCCACAAGCTCAAGAGTTTCTCTCTATAACTCTGGCCTCTGTTTCCTCTCTGTTTGCTCCATCCTCAAACAGACTCTCAGATCCTGGTGGCAAGATGAACAAGAACCAGTTCCTCCCATTAGCCAAAGCCTTTAGGAAGCCTGCTGTTACAGCTGCTCGAGAAACACGGTCTGGGTGGGTCATCGCCTGTGATCTAGAATAGAGAAGAAGGACAAAGGGTGGACCAACCCACAGTCTATTAACCATAACAGCTCTTACTATTTCACCACTGAGGAGAGTTTGTGACAGTATAAAAATAGCATGGAACTATTTTTATTATCAAAGCTTTTCATGACCCAAACCCAACTTCATACAACTAAGAGAATGCCACTAAGACAATTTCCCTTGGGGGTTCTCACATAACCTTTATCTTTCTTGCCATCATTGAATGTGGAGTTTTTACTGGTGGGGCTTCATGCCAGAACCTGTCATGTTAGTGGGAGAATTTGCTAAGAGAGTGGGAAACTGTAACTATCATTTCCCCAGGTTCACAGTAACTTTTTCAAAGAATCCTTTCCTTCTGCTGTAAAACACCTGCCTAGCTACAGAGTTGAATAGGAGACTCTGAAGAGACGTAATGCTATTTTAAGTGCCATTTTTAGTCCTGTAGAGTTTTCATTTAGTTCTTCATGTAATAGGCACATGTACAAAAGCAATTAAACTAGAACAAAGCAGAAAATAACAGCAGGCAACTTGCTGCCTTCAGTTAGAGCGCTCCCAATCCAGAACACTGTCAGTCACTGGTGGGACTTGCAGAATTAAACTCCTTGGGAGAATTTTTTTTTTTTTTTTTGCTGAGTCAGCATCCAAATATAGGAATCTTTCTGAAGGATTGCAAGTTTCTCAGAGGGCTATGCTGGAGGCAAGGAGTAGATTGATTTTTTAAAGTCCACCCAGGAACGAAGAATTATTGCAAAATGTTACTTTCTGAGCTGTGGTCTGGAAAAATCATTTCTGGGCCCTGACACTTGCCTGCCTCTTTGAGACCCTGGACTGCATCTTTATTTCACTGGACTAAACCATCACAGTGATCACTTTCCTGGAAGAATGTAAGCTAAAGTATGTGTTGGGGTTGCATTTTAGTTAACTTAGGATGTAATTAACAGGGACTCACTTAGGCATTAGGGAGGTATGTTGGAAAGATACTGGAGATTAACATAATCAAAGGGAGAGAAATTGCTGGACCTTAGAAATTTGCTACTGCCAAGGCTCACTCACTTGCATTCTCCATTCTCCCCCTCACCCACCACCAAATCTCTCCATGTTTCTACTCTGCTTGACTTGATTCCCTTCTGCTGAAAACAGATTTTCATGTATGGTGGAATATGGTTACCAACCATTCCTGATTCATGTCCTCCAATTTCTGTGACCCCAAAAGGCAAGACACTCTATCCCTCTCCAGTTGGAGACAAACCTTAGAGAAAAAGGAGTCCACAAATGAGATGAGAGAGGGGTGACCTGAGAATAGGAGAGGACCCAACAGAGAGCTATGGCCACAGAAATCAGAGCAGGATGGAGTTTCAAGGAAGAGGCAATGATCAAAAACATCAGACACCACAGATTGATTAAGCAGAATGCGATGGGAGCATCCCTGACAAAGTTCATAGCACACACACAAAAAATTAATGTCAAGTGTATCTAAGGACATTGTATGTGGATATATAAATAAGCATATCACAGGGTTTTTCTTGAATATTAGTGCCTGAATGCTGTCAGTGGGTACATTAGTTTAGACAACTTCCTATAAATCTGTGGTTCCATGTAAAGATAGTTTTACCTAGTTAAAAATGGACAAGTTGTTGGGACAAATCTGCGTCAGAAAAACACAACTCGCCACCATAGACCCATGAGTGCAATAACTCATGGACCTTGAATTACATTTTAATAAACTGATGAGGGCTGAGTTTCAAGACAGGTGATTCTCTTATTGGAACTGGAACTCACGGTGAAGTCAGGGTCCCATGGTTTCCATCAGAAAAAAAAAAAGCTAAGGAGAGAAGTGCTCTGTTTTACTTACACAGACTGGTAGGGCAGACCTGCAGAGCTGACAGATAGCCAGCTGAGAGCTAGAAAGATAACTGTGTGGAAGTCACTGGGCTGAGTTAGCTGCTGCAACCTTTTCCTATGGAAGGACGAGCTGGAAATGCTCCCATTTTCCTGAGCAGAGGCACAGAAGCCCTGTGCACAGCCAGCACAGGAAGGGCTAGGCTGGGTTTTTCTGGTGGGCTAGATGGGCAAGAGGCACTGTCTGGAAGGCAGTGGGAGCTGGAAAGGACAGGAACAGCAGCAGCACAAGCCGTTCCATGTAGAACAGGTGTAGAAGCCACTATCCCTTTGTTCATTGCCTGCTAGGTACAGGCAGCCTTGGCTCCACAAATATAATGCTTAACCAGAAACTGACACAGGGCCCTATTTTTGAGTGGAGCAAAGATGTAGCCTTGTGTGTAGCAATGCTGTCTCAGCAGGAGGGGTAGGAATTGCAAGGGCATCATGTTTCAAAATGAAGAATCTGTTAGAGGAATACAGACAAAGGATCGTGCATTTGCGTGTGGCGATAGGAGAGAACACACCCTCCCCAAAGTCTCAGTATAATATCCTGTCATTCTAGAGAAAAGATCAACTCAACAATTGTCAAGAATGGGGGAAAAACTATCAAAAGTAGAGTAAGCCAGTCATGTAAAAAGTGAAATGAATTGCCACTCTCTGCAGTGGGGTAAAATTTCTAAATTGTCATCACAATAGAAAATAAATAAAGCCTATCAATGTCACTTCATGGAGAGACCTAACTCACCCAAGTGTAAGGTTTCTGCCTGCTTCTCCTACTTACCTGTTTTGACTACATATACATATTTTCATGTTGCAATTATGTTATTCGTGTGCAACAGGTTGGAGATCTCAGAGCCATTTCCTGTAAGGCACTGGGCTATCCAGTAACATTTGCTTGGTTATTTTTGTGGTTTTATAGACAGACTTACCCTGGGATGAATCCTGGCTCTACCATTTACTGGCTGTGACTTTGGGTAAGTTACTTAACCTCTGTAAAACACTACTCAGGAGTCCTGGAAAATGATGATTATATGAGATAATATAAAGTGTTATGCACAGCACTGGAACTTAGCAGGTGCTGAAAATTGTAGCAGTTCGTAGTTACCATTTTGGTTTTGTTTTATTATTAAATTACATTCCCTACCTTTGAACAGCTCACAGTTTAATGGGAAAAGCAGACGTGTGTGACTCATGCAGATATAATAGAACAGTTCTATAAGTATATATTGTAGTTATTTTCAGGTGTAAGATTGCTTTTGTATAGTCAGTTGCCTCTGGAGGTTTTTGTCCAGATAGTGAAAGCATTTGCAAAAATTCCAGGGAAAACTTACAAAGACTCTCATCAAGCTAGAAAAGTGTTCTGGATTCTAGAACATATCAAGATCTTTGTCTGATAGGAAAAGGCAGAGAGACCTAGAGATGCTAGCACTTTCAGGCAACTCGAAGCTCAGTGTTGGCTGTGCTAGGGGAAATTTTACAATTCCAGTGCCAATTCAACAAAGATGCCAAGACAATTTAATGGAGAAAAGACAGTCTTTTCAACTCATGATTCTGAAACAATTGAATACCCATATGAAAAACTTCATAACATACAAAAAATGAACTCAAAATGGATCATAGACCTACATAAACGAGCTAAAATCATAATACTTCTGAAAGAAAACATAGGAAAAGGCCTTCATGACTTTAGTTGGCCAAAGAGTTGACACAAAAGCACAAAATAGAAAATGTATATTTTGTATTTTATCAAAATTTGAAATGTTTGTATTTCCAAAAAACACCAATGAAAAAACAGAAAGGTCAGTCACAGACTGGGAGACAATATTTGCAAATCATATATCTGATAAAAGACTTGTGGCTGGAATGTATAAAGAACTCTTACAACTCAGTAATAAGAAGACAAACAATCCAATTTTAAAAGGGTCAAAAGATTTGAATAGATATTTCACCAAAAAAGATAAACAAATGGCTAATTTGCACTTCAAAAGATATGTGATATCATTAGTCATTAGGGAAATACAAATTAACACCACAGAAACATAGCACAGAACTACATATTTGCTAGAATGGCTAAAATTAGAAACCCTGACAACACCAACTGTGGCAAGGATATGGAGAAAATGGAACCCTCAATCATGGCTGATGGGAATGTGAAATGGTACAAATTGGAAAACACTTTGGCTGTTTCTTAAAAAGTTAAACATAAACTTACCATATGACTCAACAATTCTGCTCCTAGAAATATACCCAAGAGAAATGTAAACACATTTCCACACAAAGGCTTGTTACATTAATGTTCACAGCAGCATTATTCATAATAGCACCAAACTGGAAACAACCCAAATGCCCAACTGCTAAATAGATAAACAATATGTAGCATATCTATACAGTGAAATACTGTTCAACAATAAAAAGGAACACACTATAACATGGGTATACCCCAACAATATTATGAGATGTAAAAGAAGCAAATGCAAAAGACTACATATGTTATGATTCTATTTATATGAATTTTTACAGAAGATAAATTGATAAAGATAGGAAGAAGATCAGTGGCTGTCTGGGGCCACAGGTAGGAGAAAGGATTGATTGCAAACTGGCAAGAGGGAACCTTTTGGGATGATGGAAGTATGCTAAAACTAGGTCATGCAGATATCTGTACTCTCATGTTTATTGCAGCACTATGCACAATAGCCAAGATATGGAATCAATCTAAGTGTTTATCAGCAGATGAATGGCTAAAGAAAATGTGTATATATACAATAGAATACTATTCAGCCACAAAAGAGAATGAAACCCTGTCATTTGCAGCAACATGGATGGAACTGGAGAACATTATGTTAAGTGAAATAAGCCAAGCACAGAAAAACAAATACCACATGTTCTCAGTCATATGTGGTAGCCAAAAAAGTGGATCTTATGGAGGTAGAGAGTTGATTGGTGGTTATCAGTGACTGGGAAGGGTAGGGGGCAGGAAAGATGAAAAAAGGTTGTTAATGGGTGCAAAAATACAGGTAGACAGAAGAAATAAAATCTAGTGTTAGATAGTACAATAGGGTGACTATAGTTAACAATAGTGTATAATTCAAAATACCTATAAGAGAAGAATTAGAATGTTCCCAGCATAAAGAAAAGATAAATGTTTGAGGTGATGGGTATCCCAATTATCCTGATTTGATCATTATGCATTGTTTACATGTACCCCCAAAATATATACAACTGTTATGTATCAATGAAAAAATAAAGCTAGTTTGTGGTGATGGCTACCCAATTCTTTAAATATATTTCTTAAAAATAATTGAATTTACAATTATAGTGGATGAATTTTATGCTATGTAAAGTAGACCTCAATATAGCTGTTTTTAAAAATCCTATTGTCTAGGCTTCCCTCCAGATCCACAACATCAGAATTTTGGGGCCTGTGGCCCAGGCATGAACATTTATGAACGCTCCTCCAATTATTCCAATGGTAAGCCAATGAGACTCACTGAGGTTCGGATTAGACATACAGATGGAGAATTGTGGGCATATGGATTGTGACTGCAGCCGTGGAAATGACAGAGATTTTTGAGGGAGAATAATGCCAAGATTCTAGCTCTGGGAAAATCTTATGTTAAAGCATGCTATAGAGAAGGTTGGGCATTCATAAGCGACAGATAGAAACATATACAAGATTTGGATGAAGTTCCAGAAAATGTGATCCCATTAAGACCAAATGAAAAGATGTCATCCAGAAAAAAAAAAAAAAAAAGAGCATGGATTTGAATCATATCTCCACAACTCACCAGCTGTGTAACTTGGAGTATACTATTTAATCTCTCTGAACATTATTTCCTTTGTTTATTAAATTGATTAATTAATTAATACCTCATTAATTGTTTTGAGGCTAAAATGAGTTGATGAATGTAGAAGAATGCTGAATAGCATTAAGCTGAACAATTGTCTAGAACCTAGAATAGGGATGACAGTCACATGATGTGAGCCCAAGACCTGGAAGTCAGCCACAGGCTTGTCAAGAGACCCTGAGCACCAGACATTCTTATAGTAGAGAACTCTATGAGGGTAAGTTCCAGTGTATGTAAGATTACTTTCACCTATGTCAGTTTGGGACAATTTAATAGTCTCCCAAAGAGCATGTCAATGGTTTCAGGCTTCCAACACTAACAGCCTGAACTATCTAAAAGTTTTCTTTTGATTAAAAATATCTTGATGTCATCAGTAATTTGGGATTGTTTTGCAATTGGAGATAGGGTCAGATAGTTGAGGTTTTAAAACCTCAAAACCCTCAGCTCAGCCTCTCTCAGCTACTATAAAGATACACAAAATTTCTTGTACCAATCAGGGTGTATTCAGCTGCAAGTAACAAAATACTTGATTTTTATTGTCTTAAGTTATGATTATTTTTTATTTTAACAGGTAATTTGGAAGTAGGCATTCCAAGGTTGTTTTGGAAATTCAGTGGTGTTATCAAAAACCAAAGTTCTTTACATTATTGAACTTTGTAATTTATCCTCAGTCTGTGGGCAACATTTCTCATTATGGTAAGAAAATGGGAGCCAGATCTTCAAGCAACTCATTCTCACATCACAGCACCCCAAGCAGACAGCTGGGGGGCAGCTACAAAAAAAGATTTTCTCTTTCCATGCTTCTCTTTTATTAGGAAGGAATGAAAACCCTTTCCTCAAGAAGTCTCAAGAAGCCTTTTCTTTTTATCACCTTAGCTGAAATTGGGTCAAATGCCTACCCTGTTAGGAAGGAAGAAGGAAGAATGGTCATTAGGGAGGCATCCAAAAGCATCTGCCATGTTTCTTCTCTTCATATGGTGTTTTACAGCCATGCATATGTAGCAGACAGTGTTCTTAATTACAAGCAACAGAAAATGTTCTTGGCTAATTTAACCAGAAAATGACTTTATTCACAAGATTTTGAGTAATTCAGAGTTGTCAGGATGTCTGAAGAATGAAGCTTGAGGTTGAGCTGCCAGAAACAATGTCCAAAACCATGCCTGAAAGCCATTCTAATGAAGAAGCCCCTACATCTGTCAGTCTCCACACACTCGATATACAGTTGGCATCATTGCTGTTTCTCTAATGAGAACTTGATCTTGCTTCACCATCCCTGCCAAGGATATCAAAGAGCGAGAGTGAGTGTGTTCCCTGACCCTTGACTGTTGTGTCACTAGCTCCCTAGTCTAAGTGTACCATGAGAGCATCTGATTGGTGGAGCCTGAGTCATAGGATTTTGCTTGGCTGCAAGGGAGTCCGGGGTGGGGGGGTGTGACTAGTTGGCATTTTTGGTGCTTCTAAAGACCCATAAAGTGAAGAATTCTCAACTTAGAGCCTTAGAGACGAGGGAGCTATAGTGAATCACACATGGCCACTGCAATGTTAATTATCTCAATTGGTTCTCAAACTTTCTGCAAGTTATTCTCATTATATGGAAAAGCAAACTGAGGCTCAGAGATCTTTACCATGTCCAATAATATAAGCTCTACAGAAATAACCACACGAGTAAGCAACAATAGATGTCCAATGATGTTCATTGTGCGTTATTATAGCAAATTAATTGAAAACAAACCAGATGCTCAATATTAGATATTTGCTAAATAAATTGATATCTTTATACACTGGAACACTGTATAACCTTTTACAAAATGAACTAGATTTATATGTGATGATAGGAAAAGACATTTAAGATGTATTGTTAAGTGAAAAAAATACAAGTTTCCAAACAACATAGATAGCATAATTCCACAACAATTTTAAGAAACCCCAATTTTATGTAGATTTGAATATATTATGTATATTACATGTACAGATGATCCCAGACTTAACGATGGTTTAACTTAAATTTTTTAAGGTTTATGATGGTGTCCATACAACCTTTCTGTTTTTCACTTTCAGTATGGTATTTAATAAATTATATGAACTATCCAATAGTTTATTTTAAAATATATTTTTTGTTAGACGATTTTGTCCAACTGTAGGCTAATGTAAGTGTTCTGGACATGTTTAAAGTACACCAGGCTAAGCTGTGATGTTTGGTAGTTTAGGTGTATTAAATGCATTTTAAACTTTTGATATTTTCAATCTTATGATGGATTCATCAGGATATAACCCCATCGTGAGTTGAGGGGCATAGGCATATTTTATATACATATGCACAGCCATATATACCAAACTGCTAATAGTGGTTGTCTCATGGGGATGAGAATAAGAATTTTCACTTTTTTCTCTTTTATATATTTGCATTTTAAAAAATTTTCTACAATAAATACGTATTATTTTGTAAGCAGCAAAACATTCAGTAAATGCAATTTTAATTGAATCAAATGGATCATACATGAAGGTAAATCATCTATAATTCAACCGTAAAGGCAAGGGTACCAGTTGTTTAGAGAATGAAAATGAGGGAGGGGCCTTGTCCATCACACTTACAGGTACTTTTGCTTCTAAGACTGAGATATTGATAAAAAAAATTAATGAGTCACTCAAAAAATATGGTCAGTGGGAGAAGAAAAAGACAGGGAGCTCAGCTCTCCTTGAGAGGCTGGGCTAGCAGCAGCTGGGCTAGAGGGGCTGCCTTCTACTGAAGTTGAGGGAGGTCTTGGAATAATAAGAAAGTTCCAGGCGGCAGGATAATCAGGAACAAATGCTTGGTCACAGATTAGGAGAGGATGCACTAGGCTGAGATATGGTCAGGCAGAGGGAGTAAGACCAGTGCAGTGGTGCAAAGAGGCTAAGCACTGGTCAAAGACTGGGTAGGAGAAGTCTGGGAGGCAGAAACTGGGGCCAGGCCCAGGTGGCACCAGGGTCTGTTCTCAAGCACAACTTGGACAGGAAGTGGCAAATTACATTGTAGGATTTTTTTTTCTTTTTAATAGTAAATTTTCTGACACAACTTGTTATTGATGAAAACTGTTTATAGCTACAGAAATCCTTTTCCAATACCACTAAGGATATAATTAAATATACAAACACTGGAAGAGAGATAGTATAGCTTAGTGGAAAGAGTGTGGACTTGGTGATTCGGGTGGTATAGATAAAGAGTTGACCCTACATGTCTGCAATCAAATAGTTTGGCTTTTGGCAAATTCCCTTGGGAGAAATGACTTCAGTATTGATGGAGACATCCCAACCCGAGCTTCACTGTGATTTGTGGTGGCCTGGGCTTCAGTTGTGGGAATCGTGGGGTAGTAGGAATACACTATGCTCTAACTTTGAAATTCTCAGGCATTTGCTATAAAATAACAAAGAAAGGATGGGTACAATGAGCCGGACTCCAGTTTGTGCTGTAAGCCCTGTTGATGACAACATGGTGGACTCTTCAGCCAGAGTCTTCTTAGTAAGTCAGAATGCCTGACTCATACTGAACATGGGAGGACAAATGAGGAAGAAGACCCTGGATGAAGGGTCCTCTACATTGTCATATTTCCACTTGACATGATGAGGCTTGATGTTGGCAGCTCACTCTCCACACTCTCTGCCACATGTGTGATGTCTATCAATGCAGGTATCACAAATAATTGGTGAGAAGCTGGGATTGCAGAGGCAGATCTAGAAAGATCGTTTGAGCCAATTAAGGAGAAGTGTTTCCCGTGAAATGATCCTTCAACATCCATATGGATTTTTGGCTAAGTCTCCTTGGTTATTTCCCATGCTGAAGACATGACTTTGGTGCGCAGCATATAGAACAATCTAGTGTGTAGCTTTCCAATATCAAAGCAACTCTAAACCACTAGACATAGACCCTCCAAAGACTTCAGATGAATAATTTTTAGATGTGCTATCTGTAGTCTGTCCAAAATATTACAGTTGTAAAGCAAAGATATAAACGTCATCAATCCCTGCAGGCATTATAGCACAGCACTCTAGAGTGCACATTCAGGAGCCAGACTGCCTAGGATTGAATCATGACTCTACCTCTGAGGCAGGCTATTTAACTTCTTTGTGCCTCAGTGTTTTCATCTGTAGATTTGGTCACAGTTATAGTACCTATCTCATGGGGATGTTGTGAGGACTAAATTAGTTACTTTTCTTTTTTCATAAAAGGGTATATAGAATAATGCCTGGGATATAGTAAGTGCTTGATGAATGACAAGCATTGCTGTTATTCAAGAATCCTGTCAGCCACTTGTAGTACCTCATAGGGTGAAAGTGAATGAAGTCATCTTGACCCTTGAGCATTATGGTAGGATGCTCAGCTTTGTAGATCTAGGAATGTGATCTCCTTAGTGCAAGCACAGTTACATGAGCCCAGGGGATCATCCCATATGAACCACACTCACAAATTGACAAAAGAGTTTATTGCCCCTATACCAATGTGTTTATTTGTTGTAAGGTTTAAAACAGGAAAGGAGGCCACAAAATCTTCATATCAGCATGTCAGTGTATCTTTCCCTAGTATGAAAATCTACAAGGGAAGTCAAGTTGTCATTTGAAGGTTACTTGGAGAGCAAAAAAGTAGAGCTGGTAACCTCATGCTGTGCAGATTTAATGTGCTTATCCTCACTATGCAAATATCAGGTCTTACCTATATTACAAAAGGGAAAGAATTTTCTAGTCCTCTAGTCAGGAAACCATCTCCTGTGAACAGGGCTG
Source organism: Propithecus coquereli (assembly GCF_000956105.1). Taxonomy (NCBI): domain Eukaryota; kingdom Metazoa; phylum Chordata; class Mammalia; order Primates; family Indriidae; genus Propithecus; species Propithecus coquereli. The sequence goes on from NW_012149764.1 coordinate 2,067,528, forward strand.
AAAAATTCTGACTTGCTTATTTCCTTTTTCTCTAGCTTTATGCAGAATGTCCCATTGTGATACTATACTTTCTTATTGTGAGAATATCAAGGGGGGAAGTATCAAAAGCTTTAGATGAGCTTTACTTCTGGAAATATATTTGAGTCAGACCCCGGGTATATCTAAAACTTTTTTAGACATTTGGGCTTCAGATGAGTTTCTTTCAAACCGACCTAAGGCAGAGTGAAATTTTCAGCCCACTGAATGAGGAGGTTAAGCTTTTGATATATAGTAAAATGAAGAGATCTACGTTTACTTTAACTCTTCTAAAGGACAGCTGCTTATCTAGTTGAAAAATATTTTATAAGCCACTTGATGTCAATGTGGGAGGTGGTAGGGGGAGATCCTCCACCAAAAGACATGCTCAGGCAACAACAGATGGTCAGTAAACCACGTTCTAAGGACTACGGTTCTATTAATTACAGGGCTTCCATGTTACAAAGTTGGAAGCAGAGTTCAGACAAAAGAGTACGATGCTAAGGACAGGAAGAGAAGGATGACCTGATTACCTGAAGAGGTAACCAGGAAAAATGGACTTGGTGGATGCAGATGTTTGAGGCAGTCTGCTATGGTGGGGCGTGGGGATATGGAGTGAAAACATCATCTATTTCCCACATGCAATCCTCAGTGAAGCCTGACCTCTAAATCATAAAATGTAGGCTGTGACCCTGACAAGGGACAAAGGACTGCAAAGATGTGCCTAAGCCCACACAGATAAGAGGACTGCCGTGAATCTGGGCTTCACATAGAAGGAGCAATGGGGTTAAAAGTGCTCTCTTCCTTGAAGAGTCCTCAGAAGTCCTTCTCTCTTTTGGATTCATTCTTTTGTTTTGCTTTTCCCTCCCTCCTGTCTGAGTTTGTTTTCTGCTACTATAACAGAATACCATGGACTGGGTAATTTACAAATAAAAGAGATTTATTTGGCTCCTGGTTCTGAAGGTTGGAAGTCCAAGATGGAGGGGATGCATCTGGTGAGAAACTTCTTGCTGCATCATGACAGGGCAGAAGGCATCGCATGGCAAGGAGGGCAAGAGCAGATGAGAACATGTGCAACAGAGAGAAAAGGGGGGCCAAACTTCTGAGATAACTAACCCATTCTCCCAATAACAGCATTAATCCATTCATGAGGGCAGAGCCTTCATGGCCTAATCACCTCTCAAAGGTCCCACCCCTTAATACCATCACAATGGCAATTACATTTCAGCAGGAGTTTTGGAGAAGACATTCAAACTGTAGTACCTCCCATCTTTCCCCTTCCTCTATCCTCCCTCCTTCCCTTCCTTCCCCTCTCCTTTCCTTCCCTTCCCTTCCCTTTTCTTCTCTTACTTCCCATTTGGTTGATACAACAGGTGGACTCACTGTCTCCTTCAATCTGGATAGAAGTCTCTCATCCCTTTCTTGGAGGAACAAGATGAAACTAAAGTGGACTGTAGGAGAAAAACCATGGAGCACAGTGCTTATGCCTGCTTCTGGTCTAAAATTGTAACTAGAGAGGCAGTAAGGGTCCTTGAGACTCCCGTGTGTTTTATTTTCTAAGGGAAAAAACTAGGCAAGGATTCATTTACTCATCAGGCTTTTTGATGTTATACATTTCCCCTGGGAGCTGGGAGAGAGTGGTAAGGGAACGAAATTGGTTGGTGATTCAGTGGTTTACAATCTTAGCACTTTTTCCCTCTCTATCCAAGTTCTGTGAACACAAATACCTCTAGAGCTACAATTTCTCCAAAAATGGTACTTTTCAGTGGGTAGTGACATATGATAGCTATACATGACTTTGACTTTTAGATTTTTTTCTCTGCCACCCATCCTTCTTCAACAGGAATAAGGCCACCATGTTACTTCAATTATTTCTGATTTTCTAGAATCAATCTCAATCTCTTTCTCTCTCTCTCTCTCTCTCATATATAATCTAAACACCCACTCTATTTCAGAGGAATCCCTGCAAAGCCACACCTCCCCCAATGGAAAGACCCCAGCAAGTGGAGCTCTCACTAGACCCTGAGCAGGAAGAGAATTTCTCAGAGGGGCAGGCAGGGCAGGAACAAGCTGCAGAGCCAACAGTGTCTTTCCCGACTGTTCCTGTCCACGGATGTGCTGTGCCTACAGTGCCAATCGCCCAGCTTCGCTGGAATACTACTTATTTTTTGAGTCCCAGTCTCCACCCTTCCCAATAACTTTTGTAAGCTAAACTAATAGCTTTCCCATAAATTCCTTTTTAATTAATTAATTAATTAATTTGTGGTGAAGTTAATTAGAATTGGTTTCTGTTGTTTGCAGCCGAGAACTTTGAATGATACATTCTCACTCTCTCTCCTGTTTAAAAAAATATGCTCCTCTCTCTCTCTTTCTCAAGATGATTCACACAAACACACAACTGCAACACAGAATAAGTGAGAAAATCATTGTAAAGGGTAAAATTATGGTAAGAAGTATTGGATGAAACCACAGGTACGTTTAATATGTACAATTCATATGTATTTAATATGTAAAATACATTTTCATCTCTTTTGTTACAGGTGGGTAACAAATCTGAATCTAAGCTATCTAGTAGCCAAAGCAATGATCGGAACACAATTTTTCACACAATTGTATATTCATAAGAAGAAAAATAATCCAGTAGCTCCAGAAGAGCAAATCTGATACTGAAAGCAAAGAATGATTTCTTCTGTGAGTCCTCCTAGAGAGGGCACTGTATGAAAAAGTGAACAACATCCTGAACAATATCTACACAGTAAATATAATAGTTTCATAAAATCAAAGATCAGTAAAACTAAAGCTAAGGGTAGCCCTTTTACCAAAGCATCATTAGATAATATCACTTCTATGGAGGCTAAAGCAGTGTCTACCAGTTACCGAGCAGCTCCATGGTGGTCTGGCTTAATTTAGGACTAGTTTGGAAACAGTAAGCCTTTAAGCAGCTCTCATTTAATAATGTATGTTTCTCAACTAAACTTTTGAAGAGTACTGAGGTGCATTAAATTTCAGATTATACTCTGACAAGTACCTGGCATGCAGCTATTTAGTATTTTTTTAGTTCATTGCAAATTCATGTGCTATCACAGCTGAGGGAGCTGGGATAAGAGCTGACATTTTTTGTGCGATATTAAGAACCTGAGAAGGTGATGTGCTGGAAAGGAAGACCAACCTAGCTACCAATATTATCAGAGGTGGATCAAGGGAGTACCTACCAACTGGGACAAATCTTTTTCTTAAAAGGTAAATTAGGTGGGCAACCTTGTTCACAGCAGCATTATTCACAATAGCTGAAAGATGGATGCAGTCCAAGCATCCATCAACAGATGAATGAATAAACAAAATGTGTGTATACATATAATAAAATATTATTCAGCCTTAAAGAAGAAGGAAATTTTGACACATTCTACATCATGGGTAAAATTTGAGGACATTATGTTAAGTGAAATAAGCCAGTCACAAAAGGAAAAATATTGTATGATTCCTCTTATATGTGGTTCCTAGAATAGTCATATTCATAAAGACAGAAAAGTAGAATGGCGGTTACCATGGGTTGGAGGGAAACGGGTAGTGTGGAATTAATGTTTAATGGGTACAGAGTTTCAGCTAGGGAGGATGAAAAGCTTCTGGAGATGGATGGTTGTGATGGTGGCACAATGTGAGTATACTTAATGCCACTGAACTATACACTTAAAAATGGTTAAAATGGTAAATTTTATTTTTTTACAATTAGAAAAAGAAAGAAAGAAATTAGGAACACTCCAAAAAATGGATGAATGGCTCCCAAGTTCAACACCATAATGCCTACCCACAATAATTTTAATTTGAAAACCTTTAAATGTAGGCATAGACAAACATCCACCTTGGCCGTGAAAAAAAAAACGCAATAAATCTTCCATGTCTAAAATGTCTAATTTTGAGCAATGAAAGTTTTTGGTGAGCCCTCCAAGATAAACTGACTTTAAAACACACATTTGGGTAAATGAATTTACTGGCCTGCTGCTTCATGTTGTTCACGATAGTCAGTTGGGGACATCATCTTATTAATCTCTACAATAACCCAGGATGAGTCTGGTCCATTTAGCAGATGAGCAAACCAAGACTCATATAGTATGAGTCATGAAAGATCAAATAGCGTTTTTAAGGTCACATAGGTAGTAAGTAGTGAATCTTGGATTTGAACCAACCCCTCTCCAATACACATGTTGTCTGCATAGGCTATAGGACTCCCTTGCTCCATTATCTACTATTATACCTACTGAATCCTCAAGCAATGAAAATGTCATTCTGGTTTCCCTTTTCTGGGTTTTACAGGCTATCTGAGACTAGTACAGAACAAAAAGAAAGGCCTTATTTTTAACTAAAGGTCACCTGCCCTACATCTGCCAAAACCCTCATGGCTTGTCTAGGGGATGAGGATGGACGTGAATTGTATGAATTCCCTTCACCATTTCATTTCACTTTATTTCCTCATTAGTAAACATTATTGAAAATCTACCGTGTGTCAGACTGGTCTGGGATCTGGGGGGTTAAAGCAATTCACAGAGAAAATATTTGGTAAACTTGAATAAGAAACTCCCCTTTGATTTTCTAATCTCTATCCTCAAGCTCATGAGCACACAGCCCAATACAAGCTCACTTAGGAAAAGCCCTAAGCAGGTCACCACCCACAACTCTCAGGGGAAGTTATTACCCAATCAAGCCCATTCTACATCCTATCATGCTCCCCTCTAGCCCTTGCTAATTGCTCCTAATTATATATCTGAAGAATTCTTCTTTCTCTGGGGTGTGTGTCCAGAAAATACATTGTGTTTTTTCTTCTCTTGGGCTCATTAGCATTTGCCGAAGGAAGCAGCAGAGCTTGGAGCCCTCTGATCTTCCAGAGAGGCTGTGCCCTCATTTGTCCTTCTCACTGAATTTCCTCTACTCTGTTTGTCTTTCTCTGTTTGGACACCTGAGCTTCATCAGGAGCCAGGTACAGCCACCCCAGGGCTGGATGAAAAGTATCTCTTTTCTCTTTGTTCAGGTACCCTGTACCTTGGCAGCCTAAAAGAGTGCTTGCTGAGTGTGTTAAAAGCTCAACTTATGTCGCTTTATCTCTCTCTCTCTCTCTCTTTTTTTTTTTTTGCATTGCTCCAATGCAAGCTGTATTTTATGAAGCTTCAGTGGCATTTTTCCAAAGTAGAAAGTAAGTGGTCTCCATGTATTCTTTATATATGTAGTCTGAGCATCTCTGAATGTTTAATACAATGTCTTCTGCCCCATTGGTGCATGCAATATTTATTAACCAACTGCAAGTTTATATTTCACCAACATTTTGACTGATTTCTTCTTGACTGTCACCAGAGGTATAAATAACTAGGTGATTTGCATTTGGTATGTCTGTGTCTTTCTCTTCTGGTCATGTCTTTTTTCTTTGGTCCTGCTGCTCTTTCTACAACAATACTATACATCTCAGTGCTGTTAAAAGTTGTACTGGATCAGATTTTGGGGAGGGTACGATGCCCGGGAGTGTTCCAAAGACCTTTAGAAAAACAGTATGGTGTGCTGGAAAGAATAATGGGCAGAAAGTCAGGAACCTGAGGTGCAAGCTATGATTCCACCATCAACATCTTTGGGGAAGTTATTTTCCTTCTCTGAACCTCAGTTGTGCCATCTCTAAAATGAAAATGTTTTACTAGATGACATCCTATGATTCTGTCTTCATTTGTCTCCTCAAGTATTTGCTGGTTGTGAGTTATAGAGATTGGATGAATTTTGTTGACATACATATCAAAGAAAGCTAAATTTGATCTTTATTTAGCCTTGCTCTCCCCAGCCCCTAACAAATAGTGCCTGAGACCACCTACCTCAACTCAGCCAACTTTTTTTATTGACCACGAACGAAAAGTCCTTTGAGCTGCACCTGGATTTGTGACTTCCCCTCTCCACCCACCACCTTCTAGACTCTCCTGGCTCTGGATCACTGCCCTTTCTCTTGTAAGATGTATTCTCTGCTTTTTCTCCTGTGGAAATTAATCTTATTCGTTCTTCAGTGTTAATTTTACCCTATTCAACAGTAAAAAACTCACCTATGTTTCTCGGAAAAATCTTTACAATTCAAAGAGTTGTATAGAAAGATAAAACTTAAACTAAATTCTTATGAGAATTTGATATTAGCTTGATATTAATCACAAGAATTCAAAAATAGACTCTCTTTTTAGAGAAAAGAAGTACCTGCTATAATTGCACCACTTGCCTTGGCTTGGAGGTTGCCATTTTGGACAGCAATGTGAGTTTCCTTTCTTCTTTTTTCCTGCCCATGTGAATAAGGAAATGCCAGAGACCTTCCCACCCCCTCAGCCAACCCAGTACTCCCTGTTCAGGTGCTTCTGCCAACTAATTAACACCTCCTTTGCAAGCTGTAAATTGGACGGCAGATGCACATAAATGCAGAACGCAGTAGGGAGTCTCATGCTTTGTATATACATATATTTCATGAAAGGCAGGAAGTGAAATCAAGTAGGCTGATGGGAAATGCATTTTGCCAAAATGGACTCCCCCAGATTCTTAAATAAATTTATGGGCTTTTAACACAAAATAAATTTCTCATGTCTTTGGAGGAGAGGTCCATTTTGTTGCTTTTTCAAACATAACCCAATGTGTTCTAAAAAGTCTGAAAAAATGATTGAACATCTTTGGGTAGCACTAGAATGGTGCTAGAGATGCAGGACATTTGCATGCCTACCTTGGGTCCATTCAACATTATCCTTGCAATCCTCCCAAGGACCAGAGTCTTGGTCACTGAATCCCTGCCTCTAGTCTCAATTTGCTCCAATCTATCCTTTATTTTGCTGCCAGTGTTCTGTCTATAAACCAAGTAAGACCATGCTACTAACAGTTTTAAAATTGTTTTATGCTTCTCCAGATCTCACAGGATATGTTCTAAACCATTTGGGGGGTTCCTTAGCCCCTGAGCATCTGTCTCTGACTTACTTTTCTCTCCTGATACCCACTCACATAGTACACACCAGCCAGACTAAACGATCTGTAGTTCCCTGTACGGATGATCTTCCCTCACACCTCTACATTCTAGATCTGACCCTGTCCCATTCTTACTCTGGAATCTGTAATTACTACTTTCTCCAAAGAGCTTGGAAATAATTTTTTCATTGACCTGCAATTCAATTCAATTAAAAATTTAATTCCATTCAATAATGACTACTGAGTACTTTTTCTGTGTCAAACACTATGCCATGCTCAGGAGATACAATGAAAATGAGTCATAAAGTCTCTCTCTGAGGAGTTCACAAGAAAGTGGAGTAGGGGAGACATCAGTGAATAATTGTAATTAAGGTAAATGGCTTCTTCTAGAGAGCATACCCAAAGGCCCATGGCAGCACAGAATAATTTATTCTTCAGGAACAGTGGCTGTAATTTGGGAGGGCAAGTGTGTTGGGGGATGATTTCAGAGGGAAAATAAACATTGGAATGGGTCTGTTTAATGTCTTCGCTTTGGTTTCATGCTTCCTGGTGTCTGGTGTGTAGCTCTCTGCCTGAAACAGGAAGAAAACAACACAGAGATGAATAAACCAAATCACGTGGGATGGGCCCAGAATGCTGATGTTATTAAGTATCATGGATATTGAAAGATGTGAAGAAATAATCTCCACATTATAATATATCATAAACTGGCTGACTTCTCTTTAAATAGCACTTGTCTTCCCTTCTGAGGGGGAAATATTTATTTATTTTTTGTACATATGTACATCAATATCTATAGCCAATTGTTAAATGTAGCCTGTTGTGTGTGCAAGCAAAGTGTAGAGATTTGCAACCTACTACCAATAGAGTTTTAACCAAAATTTCAGAAAATTTTGGACTTCTAAATAATGTGTGAATAACAGAATAGGCAGGTGATGACAAATCTGAAGGGGGTGTATTGAAGTCTCCACTTTCTTCCTACTCAGAGGTGAGCCATGACCTTAACCAGGGTATCCAAGGGAATAGCTTCTCTGAGCGTGGTCAGTATCTTTGTAGCTCAAGCAGGTTGGTTTGTACTGTGACGTTCATTTCTTGATTCAGGTGCTGGTCTTTGTCTCTGTGGGTTACTCCAAGGTACCCACTAACTTGAATTTTGTATTATTATCCCCTTGCTTCCTCTATAGTTTTACCACATTTATATCCCTAAAGGACATTGTGTTGTATAGACTATCCCCAATTTACAATAGCTTGACTGACGATTTTTTTATTTCATGATGGTGGGTTCAGCTGTGTACATTAGTGGTAATTACCCAGTCTGTTTTTCACTTTCAGTACAGTATTTATTAGTAATAAATTATATGAGATATTTAATACTTCATTATAAAATGGGCAGTGTGTTAGATGATTTTGCCTAATTGCAGGCTAATGTGAGTGTACTGAGCACATTTAAGATAGGCTAGGCTAAGCTATGTTGTTCCGTAGATCAGGTGTCCTACATCATTTTTGACTTACAATATATTTTCAGTTTATGATGGATTTACCAGGACATAACTCCATTGTAAGTTGAGGAGCATCTGCATATTTTTTTAACTTTATTTTTAATAAAGTATGTTCCTGAGACTCATTCCTGTAGTCATAATTCATCCCCTGCTGCTGTATAGTATTCCTTTATATGAATATTTTACAACTAAAATACAGATTGACCATCCCTAATCTGAAAATTCAAAATTTTAAATCCACCAAATTCCAAAACTTTTTCAACACTGCCATGATGCTACAAGCGGAAAACTCCAAACCTGATCTCACATGATGGGTCACAGTCAAAATGCAGGCACACAACACACCATTTATTCAGTGTCCTCCCAGCTCACTTCGGTTGTGATACATCCTTTCCAAATATTCTCAGATTCCCCCACATGAGCACGCACACAAAGGGTAATAAAATGGCACATGTGCAGGCCAGACGTGCCAACGGCAGGTTCCCCACGATGCCCTACATGGGCCAAGACCTACATGCCTTACTCACTGTGGGTTTTTTGCTTATTGTATGTTCTGTGGTATAAAAATATTGTTGAAATGTCAAAAAGGGCTGCAGATACCCTTATGGGTAACAGATAAGAAAAAAAGGAAGCATTTACATTTATCTATAGTGCAGAAAGTTGAGCTGTTGGAGAAACTGGACAGCAGTGTAAGTGTCAAACATCTTATAGAAGAGTATGGTCTTGGAATGACCACCATAGATGACTTGAAGACACAGAACAATAAATTGTTGAAGTTCTATGTCGAATTGATGAGCAGAAATCAAGGAAAAATAGGAAAACACTGCACCAAGCTAAAAATGACAATGTCAGTCATGTATTAAAAGAGCGGATCAGTCAGCAACACAGTGAACACATGCTGATCATGAAACAAGCAAAGATCTACCACGATAAACTGAAAAATGAAGGGAACTGTGAACATTCAACAGGCTGATTGCAGAGATTTAAGAAAAGAGACAGAATTAAATTTTTAAATATTTGTGGTGATAAAGCATCTGCTGTACATAAAGCAGCAGAAAAATTTATTGGTGAGTGTGCCAAGGTCATCACTGATGAGAATCTAACACTAGAACAAGTCTATAATGCTGATGAAACATCACTGTTTTGGCATTATTGCCCCAGAAAAGCAGCTGGTGACAGAGGCTGTCTACAGCTGGTGAGACAGCAATTAAGGATGCCAAGGACAGAATAACTGTGCTGGGACGTGCTAATGCAGCAGGCACACAAAAGTGTAAACTTCCTGTGCGAGGCAAAAGTTTACATCTTCACTGTTTTTAAGGAGTGAATATCTTACCAGTCCATTAATGTATTATGCTAACAAAAAAGCATAGATCACCAGGGACATCTTTTTTGATGGGTGTCACAAACATTTTGTACCAGCTTACTGCTAGGAAGCTGGACTGGATAACAATTGCAAAATTTTGTTATTCCTTGACAACCATTCTGCTCACCCTCCAGGTGAAATTCTTATCAAAAATTATGTTTGTGCCATGTACTTTCTCCCAAATGTGACTTCATTAATTCAGCCATGTGTCCAAGGTATCCTTAGATTGATGGAGAGTAAATATAAAAGCAGTTTCTTGAAGAGCATGCTAGCAGCAGTGAACAGAGGTGAGGAAGGTTTTCAAAGGGAGTTTAACATGACAGATGCCATGTATGCTGTTGCCAACACTTGGAACACAGTGGCAGAAGACACAGTTGTGTATGCCTGGCACAACCTCTGCCCTGCGACTATGTTCAGTGATGACAATGAACAAGATGGTGACTTCGAAGGATTCCATATGTCACATGAGAAAAAATGACATCTGACCTCATATATGCAAAAAATACCTTCAGAGTCCACCAGGAAGCTGGAAGACATGGATATCGAAGAAGTTTTTAACATTGATATTAAAGCTTCAGTTATTCATTTGTTGACCAATGGTAAAATAGCCAAAATGGTCCTGAATCAAAGTGATTGTGATGATAATGATGATGAAGTTGACACTGGTAACAGAAAAAATGCCTATAGATGACATGTTGAAATGTTTCATGAGCTTACTGAAGGACGAGAACAGTGTGCATTCGTAACAGAGCAAGAAATCATATTAGTTTATAAAATCGAAGAGAGACTTCTAAGACAAAAACTATTATTAATGAGGAAGATGACTGGAGAAAACATTTTAAAAAGCCATTCATCAGAATGCCTTTTCATCCCTAGAGGACCCACTTCCTGGTCTCTCAACTGCTTCTGATGTTTTTTTTCACCTAAAAAAATAAAATACGGTGTATAGTAACCTTTTAATCAAAACAGAGCATCGTGAGAGGCGACTGAAAGCCCGGTGTTGTTTGTTGTGACTGTTGTTGAACTGCTGATGCAGGTATTCTGGTGATGCTACTGGGCTGCTTTGTTACCTTGAACACATTATTTTTTCACTGTATTAATGGTATGTCATATTTGCTTTTTACTGTTAAGTACCTATGTGTGGATAAGTGTGATTGCTTATTGGTAGCATATAAATTCAGAGCCAAGATCAATGGTGATGTCAAACAACACATTATCCACATGGGTGGCTGAGATAGCAACACCTTCACTTTCTGATGTTTCAATCACACAAACTTTGTTTCATGCCCAAAAATTATTTAAAATATTATATAAAATTACCTTTGGGTTATGTGTGTAAGGTGTATATGAAGCACAAATGAATTTTGTGTTTAGATCTGGATCTCATTTCCACAATATCTCATTACATATATACAAATATTTCAAAATCCAAAAAAAATCTGAAATCCAAAACACTTCTGGCCCCAATTATTTCAGACAAGGGTTACTCAACATGTATCAATTTTGGTGGTGATGATCCTATGGCTTGTTTCTAGTTTTTTATTATTACAAACAATGTTGCTCTGAATATTCTTTGTTTCTAGGTCACGTGTAAAGGAGTTTCTCTACGATATAACATAAGGAGCAGCATTCGCTGTGTGTGTGTGTACATATTTAATTTTACTAGGTATTGCCAATTGTACCTATCTACACTCCCACCAGCAAGGTATAAATGTTCTGGTTGCTTCATATCCTTACCAACATGATATTACAGTCTATCCTTTGTGTCCAGGGCTTCAGCATCTGTGGATTCAACCAACCAAAGATTGAAAATATAAAAAAATGATTAAAAAATAACAATACAAAAAATACAAACAAAACAATATAGTTTATCGACTACTTACATAGCATTTACATCGTATTAGATATTATAAGTAATCTAGAGATGATTTTAAAATACAGGAGGATGTGCTAGGTTATATGCAAATACTGTGCCATTTTATATGAGAGACTGGGGCATCCGTGGATTTTGGTAGCTGCAGGGTGTCCTGAAACCAGTCCCCTGCAGATACTGAGGGACAACTGTATCAGACTTTTATAATTTTTGTCAATCCAATGTGTATGAAATATGATCTCATTTTGATTGGATTTAAATTTGCATTTACTTGATGAATAATGAGGTTGAACAATCTTTTCACAAATTTATTGCCCATTTGAGTTTCCTCTTCTGCTAAGTGCCTGTTCAACAATTTTGCCCATTTCCCCCTATAGACTTGTTTCCTTATTAATTTATGGTTCTCTATTTATTCTGAATGCTTTCATTCTGCTGGTCTTATATGCTGCAGATAATTTCTTCCCATCTGTGGTTTGTCTTTTCACTTTCTTCAGGTGCCTGGAAGAACACGTATTCTTAAATTGAGTGAAGTCCGATCTTCTTTACTGTTTGTGCTATTTAATTTTGTTTAAGAAAGTCTTAAGTATTCCAATGTCACAAAGACATTCTTCTGTAATAAGGATTTGGCTTTCTCATTTAAATCCTGGAATTTATTTATTTTTAATGTATGGTGTGAGATAGGGATTCAGTTTTCATTTTTCCCATGTGGATAACCAATTGTCTCAGCATCATTTTTTGAATTTCATTTTTTCCTCCACTGATCTGATCATTTATAAATTGTTTCCATACGTATGTGGGTCTGTTTCTTGGCTTTCTGTTCAGTTCCATTGATTACTCTCCCTGTGCTAATATGACATTATGTTGTATTAATAATAATTCTCAATATTTGTGAAGGCAAGTAATCAGTATCCCAAATAAATCCTCCTTTTTCTCTTCTTTCTATTCTTCCTCTTTCTCTCCTCCCCTTTCTCTTCCTCATCTTTCTGTTCCTTCTCCTTTTTCTTTTCCTTCTTCTTTTCGAAAGCCCTTTTTTTTGCCGTGTGACATTCCCTTCCGCTACATACACATAAAAAGACATTGGGATTTTAGAATTCGGATTGTGTTGAATATATAGATCAATTAGGAATAGCAATTTTATGATTTTGAGCCTTCCAATCCATAAATGTGACATTTATTTCCATTTATTTAGATCATTTTAAATCAATTTTAATAAAATTATATTATTTTCCCCATTAAAATGTTTTCCATATTTAGTTAGATTTATTTCTAGTCTCTTAGGTTTTTAAAAAATGCCATTGTAAGCAATATTTTATACAATTATATCTTCTATTTGTGCTTGTTAGTGGAAATAGCACAAATTCATTTAAAATTGCTTTTTAATTCAGGAACACTGATAAACTTATTAATTCTAATAATTTCTAGGTATATTCTTTTAGGTTTTCTAGGAAGATAATAATGTTATTTGGAAATAATGAAATTAAATTATTCTTTTCTAAGCTAAAACTTTAAAATAACAACAACTCAGCATCACAGGGTAGAGTTAATCATATGCTTCTGTTTGTAGCATGCTACTATCCTTGGCCTCCTAAGATCCTTCTCTAATTTGTTGATTTATTCATTCTCCTTACCCCGTGCTCTACTGCTATTTTCTTCCCCCTATAGACACTTATTCTAATGTATTTGAAATGTATACACAAGTTTCTGCATATGCTTGCATTTTACATTTATCTGAACGATATTGTATTTTATGGCATATTTTTACTTTGTTTTCACATTTTTTTATTTAGAACTGCTTTTTGAAAGATATCTCTCTATTGCTATGTATATATTTAAACCTCGTAGATTTTCTTCTTTGTTAAATTGCCTCTGGTAGACATTACTACCGTCATTGATATTCATTCAGTTTTCCATTTCTCCCAGGATATAGAATTCTACTTCCCTGCCTCTTGAAATTAGGCAGAACCTTGTTAATTTTGTAGTCAATAATATGTGGATGAAAGTGTGTGTGTCACTTCCAGATGAAAGCATGTAGAAGACTGAATGCAATTTCCACACTCTCTTTTCTCAGTCATGGCAGTTGTGAAAATATGTGTTGATGCGAAGGTTTTATAAGATTAAAGCAGCCCTGAAATGCCAAACCAATTTGGCCTCACAAAGGTTTATTTTAGTGAAATTCTTCTGCATAAACTCAAAAAGAATATGAATTCTATGTTTGTGTGGTATATAATTCTGTCCATATCTATTAGCACAAGCTTATCTATTGGGCCACATCTTTGATAAATTTGCACACGCTTTTCTGCTTGATCTATCAATTTCCATTTCTGAAAGCTGTGTGTTCAAATTGGCAACTTATAACACTTGATTTATCTCTCTTCAGTTTTGTCAATTAGTATTTGGTATATTTTGAGTCTGTATTGTTAGGTGTGTATATGTTTATGATCAATATATCTTCTTATTCATTTATTCCTTTTATTTATGTATAAGGTTTTCTTTGTTCCTTAAGATATATCTTTTCTAAATGATTCCTATCGAATATTAGGATTGCTATCTCAGACTTCCCTTGGTTAATATTTTCTTGGTATGTATTTCCATCTATTTATTTCAAGTCTTTTTATTTTTTAGTAAGCTCTTCTAGTAACACAAAGTTGAAGCCTCTTTTATTAATCCAATCTGAGAATCTGCGTCTTTTAAATGGTTAATCTAATGCATTTATTTATATCTAGTATAACTATTGTTATATTAGAATATGTTTTTGTCATGTACTTCATATTTTCTAGCTTTACACTTCCTTTAGGCTTTTTCTATTTGTCCTTCTTTCCTTTAATACCTTTAAAATGCTATGGCATTATGCCATTGTCGTCTTGCATTCGGTGGTATTGCTGTTGAGAAGTCTTGTTATTCTGATGTTCATTCCCTTGTGATTGAGCTGTTCTTTCTCTTTAGAAGTACTGGTAACTTGTCTTTGCCTTCAATATCTTTAAATTTTACCATATTTACATGTCAATTTTTCCTCATCTGTTGTATTTGGCAGTATATGGGCTCTTTTAATATAAGGTGTTTCATATTTTTTCAATTCTAAAACATATATCTCCATTTTAAAAATGTTTTTCTTCATTTTATTTCCCTGTTTCTAGAATTTCTAGCTTATATGATCCATTTCTTTTAGTTTTTCTTTCATATTTTCTTTCTTTTTTCTTTTATATCTTTTATGAGAACTTAATATGATCTATTTTATTAATTCATTTTTTTCAGCTGCATCCATTCTATTCTTTTTTTCCAACCATTCTATTTTTATAGCTATATTTCTGCTTGATTATTTTTACTTTTTTTTTCTTGTTCCATATTGGTAATATTTTTCTCATTTCATTAAGTTTCTTAATAGACTTCACTTAAAATTTTCTTTTCTATGTTCCAATATTTCTGCTTCAAATGATATATGTTGCAGGAGTCTGGTTATTTTATTAATAGCTTGTGAGCTCACGTCCCATGCAGGGGTCATCGACTCTCTGGCAGTGTGTATTTAAAAATGTCAGTGGCCAGCCAGCCTTAGTCTCTATCAGTGCTGGAAGGTTTAAGGAAAAGAGTGGGCTTAGTCTCAGAGTGCAGCGCCACTGCTGAACATTACTGCTTCTTTCCCACTCTACCAGACAACTCTCCATAGCATTTAACTTTAAGCCCTTAGGCCAAAACTGCATTGGGAATAGGTAACCTCCCTAGGCTGTACTAAAAAGCCCTGGAGGTGGTTGAGGGTGAGAGTAGGATAGAGACATGAAGGTCTTAGGGCAGCTGGTCACTCCCTAGTGGTTTTCATCAATTCCTCATCCTAGCAGGACTTTTCAATTACTCCCATACTCCCTAGTATTAATGGATGGGGTTATGGCAGAGGATTTCTAAGTGAAAAGGCAGGTGTTGGTCCTAAAGCAATTCTAGGGAGAGGCGAGAGCCAAACTTGAAACTTTGTCTTCTTATCCTCTCTGGTCATCCTTTCTCAGGGCTTTAGTTACCTTCCTCAGACTGTCCCATGCTCCATCTCTCACTGTAGTTCAACACTGACTTTAACATCCTCAGTAGTTTCTCTAAGTTTCAGATTTTATTGCTGTTTCTGTAACCCACGTTTTCCTCTCACTTTTATAGTTCGTACGGATTTGATTTTGAAGAGGGAAACAGCAGCCTGCAGTGGTTCACCCTCATCCCGGGAGCAGGAGCCTTATTTCTTTTTCCTGGCCTTGCTGTGCCAAACAGGATCTCCAGCCCCATCTCAAATGGAAGGGTTGACAGTGGGTGCTCTTTCTGTTTCCAGTGTTTTAGGACATGCTAAGACATTGCTCCAATTTATTTGAGAGACATTTTATAAAGCTATTTTGGATTCCCAGAAAGGACTACTAATGATCAGAGGGACAATTTTGCCTCTGATTGAATCCAAGAACTTGTGGGGATCACAGGAGTAAAATTCAGACGAACACCTTATCTTCCCAGAAATCAAGTTCGATGGAATGGGCTGGACGGTAGGCACGATGGGTGAGAGTTAAAAGCTCACTGAAAGAGGTTGTGTGAAATTCCTGAGATGTTAATAAGGAGTCCTTGAAAAAACTGTGCTGCTGGGGTGGTTATATGATCAGAAATGTTCAGTAACAGGATTTTTTATTGGAAGTTTGGGATGGAGGAAAGTACGCACAAATGGCACATCTGTTGCTTCTACTCTTGACACCCAAGGTAGTTTAAGTCCCTTATCTTGATGCTTGTCCAAATGATGATTCTTCAGAAAGCATGCAGCTTCTAGAAAGGATATAGGTCACAGAGAGTGCTCAGGTTAGAGGGAGAGAGTAAGCTGTGGCACTGCACAGATACCCTTTTGTGGAAACTCACAAAAGATAAAGACCCGAGTCTGAATTACTGACTGACCTCAGAGTAAATGGTACAACAAAAACTCATGATGATAAGGGCCAAGAAGCAGATCTGCCTGATGATAGCTTAGTCGAGTCAGGTTGCGATAAGGGACCTATTGGCTAAGGTTCACTATCCATTTACTGTTGCTATGTGGTAATCCTGGAACTCGTGGGCTTTCCTGCACTGTTAGAGTCACAATTCTGGCTCTCAAAGTGGTCCAACTCATTAGGCTTCTGTGCCTAATGCCAGGCTCACAGAGACACCCACCTATTTCTCCTCAATCATGGTGGGGGTCCCTGTTAACTAGTATACCTACCGTGCGCTGGGGGTTATTGATTATAACAGAGTTGGGTACCTGAACCTAGATGGGTTCCCCAGAACCCCTTCTTTTGGATTTGAAATCCTGATTGATAGGATATATATCCATATCTATGTCTAGGTCTTCATTTACATCTATCGATTTATCTATATTTGTAGATAAACTGGCTGATTTGCTCTATTTTCTCTCTTTAGGTTGGTAAACTATGACCCTGAGAATATGACATGGGCATCATTTGCCAGTTCTATGAGTTAGAAAAGCAGAGGAGGCAGGTCTGCAGAGATAGAAGGATAGAGCTATTAGGCCAAAGCTAGTAGAGGTGAAAGATGGAGAGAGAGTGAGCTGGGTCAGCTTTTCGGTTCCATTCCTGATATCTGGTTGCATTTGCACCCTGTGTCTTGCCAATAACTTTTCCTTCTCAACTTAAGCAAATGCAGGTTGATTCTTGTTACTTGTAAGTGAAATAGTAGCTTCCTTTTGTCTGGCTGTGCAGAATTTCTCCTTTCTTCCTAATAGCTTGGCTTTATCCCCCAGTACTCTGCCCTTTGCACCAGTCCTGAGATTGAAGCCCAGGGGAAGTGATGCCAAGAGGGGATGGGACTTCTTGTCACTGCTCTGTGCAGTTGTAGCCTCTTTGAGTGGAGGCTCCCCTGCCTGTATGATTGCTGTGGTTCCCATGCTTCAGGATGGCATGCCATCAACTTCAGAGCTCTACTGGAACCTCTCTCCTGTAGCACAGTAGGCAGTCTTGTCACAGGTCACCTCCTATATCCATTTTCATCTTGGTGAATCATTAATAGTACCAAATGCCAGGTGGACTGGCCCTGTCTACAAAGTCCTTCATGGCTTGGGAAGATGAGGGACAATAGTTTCATAGCAAACTTTTCAATCAACATAGTTGGGCAAAAGAGGGAAATAACCCAAGAGGAGAATCAATCATGGATTCTGGAGAAAATGCTAGGATAGGAAGCCAAGTGACAGCACAAATGCATGTCAGAGCTGTACAAATCATCCGCTTCAATTCCTTGAATTTTACAGGTGGGAAGGGGAAACCAATATTTATTAATTGCCAGCCAAGTTTGCTATGAAACTGTTGTCCTTCATCTTCCCAAGCCATGAAGGACTTTGCAGACAGGGCCAGTCCACCTGGCATTTGGTACTATTAATGATTCACCAAGATGAAAATGGATCTAGGAGGTGACCTACGACAAGACTGCACATGAATCCCCCAAGAACTCTGTCACTCAGGTATGATCCTCATTGAACAGATGAAGAAACCGAGGTTCAGAGTGGTCAAGTATTATAATTTGCTTAAGTGGTGGAAATAGGGCAGATTCTGAGGCCATTTCACTCCAGAGCTCAAGCTCTAGTCAGAAGTGACTTGGCTATGTCACTCACCTAGAATCAGGTCTCCAAATACTCAGACCAGTGCTCCTTACATTTTTCACCATACTGCCCTTGTCATGGTGCAGTTTGTATGGCTGGAACAGCATAGATCTTAGGCCAGTTGGCCAGAGCCCAGCCAGGCAGCCTGAGATCTACTGCAAAGAAGTAGAGAATGGATCCAGAGCCCAGGATTTCCCACAGCAGCTTTGCCTCCACTGTGGGCTATGAGTAGGTGTGGCCAATAACAGCTTAGCACAGCCAAGTCAAGTTTTAGTAAGAGCTAAGGTCCTAGAATGGGCAGGGGTAGAGGAGGTGATCACAGAGGAAAAAGGAAGAGTCCAGGCTTCTTGTCATGGTTGTGTCTCATTTGCTAGCTGTTACCTTGGAAAACTACTGCCTTAGCACTTCAGTTGCTCTGAGGTATCAAGGGAGGCACCAGGATTGGATAGCGTTCAGTGACTGAGCTCTGGATTTCTCAGGCAGCCATGGGAGCCTGAACCATGAATGGGTCTCTTCCACCATGGGCCCTCAAACAAGAACCCTTTCTGGGGATAGGAATTTGGCCTTTTGAAAGTCTAAGCAGAAGTGATCACAGGGTACATGCAGCGAGAACAGAGATGATTTGGAGTTGATGATAGAAGACCCAGCTGTGCAGTTAGGTAACATGGACATGCCCCACAGTATCCCATGGAGACTTTCAGCTTAATGCACCATGCAGATTTGCAGTAGGGGGAAAGAGGGCATTCCATAAAGCAACTGTAGAATGGGTCACTCTATATACATGGGCAACTTTTACAAAGGACTGCACTGTACAGATGTTCCACGTACGGTATTTGGGGACATAGTTTACAGATGTTCATTGTTGGTTATAGAGCACAGCCAAGTCAGGAAGCACTTGGATTAGAAATAACAATGCATTATTTTGTTTTAAAAAGTATTAGACTACAACAAATGTTTGCATTGTGCATCATTTGCTGTCTGGCAACTCTCAAGGCATTTATTGAGTCTTGATGGTCTGATGCTGCTTAACGATTTTTCATGGACTTGAGAATCTCCCCTGCACATCTTCTCTCCTGATATTTGGGGTCTATTGACTCTAAGGCTCTAAGAATTCTCCAAGCCTGCCTCTCATATTTATAGGGCCTGGGGCAAGATTTCAAGTGGAGGCCTATAAATGCATAGATCTAAATATTTAAAAATTCCGAAGCAAGCTACCAAAACCTGTTAAATAAAAATACATTATGATTGAAGAGAAGGCCAGTCCCTGGCCTCCTGCCTGTGACCCACCTCCCTTCTCTTCAGGGCTCCGGGTTCATCTTCAACCATGAGGAGGCTTCATGTTCACATACAGACACACCAGTCTCCGTGTCTAGATCCATGCACAATCCCACAAATAGCTACTCCCTGGCTACCCCTCAAGCCTCAGGATACACATACTGGAGACCTGGTCCACTCTTGGGGGAGGTGGATGTAGGAAAGATGTTGTGTTGGCTCTGGAAGCAGCATGGGGCCATTCTGATGGGGAGTTCTGGGGTTCCAGACACCTACAGTGAGTCCAGAAGGGGAAGGAGAGTGGATTTGGGGTGGAGCTGTCCCTTTGGCTACATGAATTCCCCATTGCAAGGGGTGGGGAGTAGCCGGAGGATGGTCAGAGTGGAGCCCTTTGAAGCATGGGGCCCAGTGCAGGAGGTCCTCTTGTTTGCTTCTAAAAAAGTGGTACTATCTTTTCTGATGGCCCGAGGAAGGTGCCAAGAGGTATCTGTGTGTACCAGAGGTTGCACTGGGTTTAAGATGAAGACAGTCCCTTGGAGGCAGCATCATCAGAGGATTTTATGACGTGGGTGCACTCTGGGCTGGCTCATTTCCTTCCTGCTTCCGTGCACTGTCTCAGAACTATGGTCCTTGTTGTGGTCTCTTCACAAATGACTATTCCACACAAGATGCAGGAGCAGTGATTTTTAAAACATGGCAGTGACCCTTCAGAGTTCTTAGCATGCGCCTGGGACTGTGTCAGATAATCTATGTATTTATCTCATTGCCTATGAGACAGGCATTATGATTCCTGCTGAAAGATGAACATAGGCTCAGAGCAGTGTAGTTTAGGAACTCGCTTCTTGCACTGCAAAGCATATAAGTGGCATAGAACAAGGGCTGCTTGACGCCAAAGCCTGTGACCTTTCTTCATGCCTCCCAGGAGAAAAGAAAAAGCAATAGGTCATCCACCTCTTTCCAAAAAAAGAAAAAAAAAATCTCACCACTGTTTCCCAGGGAGGAGTATGCCAGCCTTGAAAGAAAATGGTCTTGAGATTTTGAAATCCCAGTGACTTTGTGTGTGTGCATGTCTGTGAGCGTGTGAGCCCAGTGCATTCTTTATTACAAACCGGGAAACAGTGATGGGGCGCCTGTGTCTTCCCCCAATGCCTCATGGGCAGGCACAGAGCTATGCTGCTCAGATCCCCAGCTACACGGACTGTGGTTAGTTGACAGCATTCATTCTTTCAAGGTCTGCTTCAGCTTTTCAGCTCTCCAGAGGGAACCAGCCAATGAATGATCAAGACGGTGATAGCCAAGACACACTATTCTGTGTATGTGTGTGTGTCGGGGGCAGGGGGAGGGCAGCAGTCTTCAGCGAGGCTGTGCTACCACAGCCTAGCTATTTCCACCCAACATGGGACTCTTGCAGTCTTTGCTCCGGAGCATCCAGATGGGCTGGCAGAGCCTCTGTTTGGAGGCATCACAGTTTGATGATGCCCTCTGCTTAATCCAGCTTCTGCCCTGTTC
Source organism: Propithecus coquereli (assembly GCF_000956105.1). Taxonomy (NCBI): domain Eukaryota; kingdom Metazoa; phylum Chordata; class Mammalia; order Primates; family Indriidae; genus Propithecus; species Propithecus coquereli. The sequence continues at coordinate 2,088,611 of NW_012149764.1, forward strand.
TTTTCACAGGTGTAACTCTCCAATAAACCTTTTGTGCACCCAACTGTCTCAGCAGCCACTTCCTGGAGAATCCAACTTTCTCAGAATCTCATGCTTCATGGACAACAAAAATAAACCGTTTGGAATGCCATTCCACTAGAATATAACACCACGAGGACAGGGATGTTTTCTTTTCTGCACTATCCCTATCACTTAGAGTAGTAACTGGCACATATTGTTAGCTCAGTAAGTAATTGTTCAATGAATGAATTAAATCCAAACAAATCTCTGCATTTGCTCACATTGGGACCAGCTAGGTCTAAACTAGTTCTTCTTGTATTTCCCCCTAGTTCACTCCCTCCTCCTCCTGCTACACATGCATACCCCTTCCATCCTCCTTCTCTTTCCCTTCCTCGGTTCCTGGGACTTCATATGAGGCACAGTGCTCCGTGCTCAGAACACCTTCTGCAGTTCCTCCAACCACCTTCCCCTCTCCTCCTCAGCTTCTCCTCCTCTTCCTCTTTCTCAGGAAGCCTGGGGCCCTTTACAGCCACCATTTCTACCTGGCAGGATCAAATGCAGATCCAGGCTGGGCTTTACTCCTATCCCACCTCAGGGTGGGGGATGTTCCCAAAGAGCATCCTAAGGAACACTGGCCTGACAAGGTGCTTTTGAAACTTTTTCAATTGTCTACTAGGTGTCAGGCATCATATTAGGCACTCTGCCTGCATTCTCCTGTTTTTAAATTGTGGCAAAATACACATAACATAAAAGTTACCATTTCATTAACCATTTTTAAGTGTAAAATTCAGTGGTTTTAAGTACATTCACGATTTTGTGCAAACATCCCCACTATCCATCTCCAGAACTATTTCATCTTCTCGAACAGAAACTCTGTACATGTTAAACAATAACTTCCCATTCTCCTCTTCCCCCAGGCTCTGGTAATCACTGTTCTACTTTCTACCTCTATGCATTTGACTATTCTAGATACCTCATATGAGAGGAATCATACAGTATTTGTCCTTTTGTGTTTGACTTATTTCAGTTACCATAATGTCTTTGAGGTTCATCCATGTTGTAGCATGTATTGGAATTTCTCTTTTTTAAGGGCTAAATAATATTCCATTGTATGTATAGATCACATTTTGTTTATTCATCCTTCTAACATTGGGCATTTGGGTTGTTTCCACCTTTTGGATATTGTAAATAATGCTGCTATGAACAAGTATCTGAGTCCCTGCTTTCAATTCTTTTGAATTAAGAGTAGAGCTGCCGGGTCATAACGTAATTACATGTTTAACTTTTTCAGGAAACACTAAACTGTTTCCACAGTACTAACAAGGTGCTTTTGGAAATTGTGTTCTCTGGTTGACAGATTGCACCCCCTGACTCTCTCCTGGAGGGTCACAAATGCACTTTGGCACAGAAATGGCGGTGAGAGGTCCTTAAGTGAAGACACCTGTGCAACTTTGACCACTATTCCCCAAACTAATTTGATGATGGAGCCATTTTTGCAGAGTTACTGGTAGCATACCATCCCCTGCTGGTTTGGGAAACAATGCTCTGAGTTCAGCAGGCTGACACAGGAAGGACTGTGGCTCAGGGCCCAGGGGTCATGGAAGAATTAGAGCACAGAGATGAGACCACCTCCTACCCTCAAACTGTCCTGTTGGGTGCCTTTCCTCCTCTTGGTGGCTCTGCACATGCTCTGTTCTCTGCCTGATATATCCTTTCTTTGCTTCTTGAGGTTCTACCTATCCTTTGGGACTAGCTCAGACATTCCTCTTCTCTTTCCCATGGAAACTCTGACCCTGTCAGGTAGGATTTGGGAGCTTCTATTATGCAATGTCACCCTGTTAAATGGTCTGCCTCCTCCACTATACCAAAGGTGGTCAACTTTTAGTTTGCACAAGCAACCACCCACCTGGAGAGCTTATTAAAAATGCAGATGCTTCCATCTCACTAAAAATTCCAACTCAGTAGCTCTGTGCATTCAGTAGCTCTAGAATGTACATTTTTAACAAGCCCCAGCCAGTCTTCTCAGGCAAATGATTCCTGTAGTCCTCTTTAGCTCTGTGAAGATCAGAGCCACTTCTACCTTTGTTTATTTAACACACAGCAGGCATGCAATAAATGTTGAATGAGTGAAAGAATGAGCAAATGAATGAATGGATGTGTGAATGAATGAATGAAATAACCTTAGTTTCTTCCTCTGTAAAATGATGCTTGGACTGTATGTTCTTTAAACTTTCTTCTGGTTAAACTTTTCTTTATATAATTTGGGCTATTTCACCCAAAATACTATGCTCTTAGTAGCTTTAATATCAGAACTGTACAAAATATACAAACTCAAGCACATGAGACCACCAAGGAGACCTGCTGAAGAGGCTTAGTCCAAACTAATATTTAGCCAATGGCGCAGGACTCATGAATAACCATATTTTTGAAACTACCACTTTTATCACAGGCTAGAGACACAAAGAGAGGCATATACTTGTGCCATGTGAATTCAGTCTCATTCTCTCCTGTAAATGTGAGTTCAACAAGCAGCATTGTCAGGACTGACAAGCCCCTATGTTTGGGAATTAGGGAGCACGGCATTATGGGAAACCATGGACCAGGGAGGGGCTGGGGTGTTCAGCCGCCTTCCTATGGTGTGGAGGGGCAAACCGTTAGCACCGTCAGGGCCCCCCGACTCTGCTCCAACCACTTTGCAGTGGCGTCGTGGAGCATAAAACCCTGATTTTCCTTTCTCTGAGAACCCTGCAGGTTTTGAGAGGCAGCTCCAGCTTCTCAAAAGAGCTGTGGCCCGAGAAAAATGAAGTCTCCCATTACTTATAACCTCTCAGCATTTCAGAGGAAAAAGGTTGGCTGTGGCTGCCAAGACCCAGCAAATATTTGGTTAGCTTGGAAAGAATGGGTGTTCATTTTCCAATTCTCACAGATTTCTCTATGCCCAGTTCCTTTTATTAAAAACTTTAAATCCAGAGATAAAGTCGAATGGCACTCCAGGCCCTACGCATTCATCTGTATCCCGGGGAGCAGAACCCAGGATCTAAACAAAGAAGAGCTTAATCAATAGAACTCATGAATTTCCTCTAGGAACGGGACCCAACCTAGCAGGAGAATAAGCAGGGAGGCTCCTATCTGTGGTTTTCTTTGAGTGGATATTTATGGGAAGGGCTTGGGGAAGGCTCTTCAATTGACGAGGGTCAGCAAGCGATGGCCCATGGGCCAAATCCTGCCTGCTGCCTTTTTGTTTTTGCTTTTGTACAGCCTGTGAATTAAGAATTTTTTTAAACCTTTTTATAGAGTTGAAAAAAATCAAAATGGTATTTCATGACATCTGAAAATTAGATGAAATTCAAATTTGTGTCCATAAATAAAGTTTTATTGGAACACAGCCACATCCATTTGTTTGTATGTTGTCAATGGCTGTTTTTCAGCTACGGTGCCAGAGTCCTTGAGACAGGGACCACAGAGCCTTCAAAGCCTAAATATGTCCTATCTGGCCCTTTGCAGAAAAGTCTGTAGACCTCTGGAGTAGGGGATGTAAGACTTGGTGCTCACTGGTGTTTGAAATAAAAACTATAAAACATATAAGCACAGTTAAATAATTATAAATCGAACACCTGTATAACCTAACACTTGGGTCAAGAAATAAAGCCCCATCCGTCAGCATCCCAGAAGGCTCCGTGTCCCCTTTCTCCCCAGAGTTGATCAGTACCTGGGCCTTTGTGATGGTATTTTCCTTGCTGCTCTTTAATACTTCTACCCTCCAAACTCTATAATTGAATGTGCTTGTTTTTGAACTGTGTCTACATAGATTAACACTGTGTATTTGCCTTTGTGTCTGTTTCTTTCTCTCACGTGGTTTGTGAGACTCAACTCTGAGTTATGGTGTGTGGCTATAGTTCTGTCATTTCCTTTGCTGTCACTTCCATGGCATTTCACTATGTTACTTGAGCAAGATTCATTTATTCATTTTACTGTTGATGTGCAGTTGGTTCATTTCCAGTTTGGGCTATTTTGAGTAACATTGCTGTGAACATCTTGTATCTGAACTGTCACTGACTTAAAAGAGTCTCTGGAAAGGAGTGGAATTGTTGGGTTGTAGGGTATGTGGACCTGAACCTCTGCCACTTAATGCTGAACTGTTCTCCAGAGAGGTTGGAACAAATCACATTCCCACCCGTGTCCTCCTTTTAGGAAGCCGAGGAGCTCTTTGTGTCTTATCAGTCAGCACTATTTCCACCTCCACAACCCTGAACCAACAGTGCCTGCTCTCCGACCCTGAGGAATCAGACAAGGTACATGGGACCGTGGTCCCTTCTGCTTTGCATCTTCCCATAAAATAATTCTCCAGTCTTAAAAACGTAGGAAGAAAACAGTCAACTTTCTGAGAGTGATCCTTGAAATACGCTCTCTCTTCGATTGATGTACTTTGCTAGCAGGTCAGTGAGGTGTAAGAGTATCCTGACCACCCTCCTCAGCCGCCGATGGGAGCGGAGGACAAAAGCTCATTGCAGTCAGTGGGTCAGGTGGCTTACGAAGCCTGCACAGTGGACAGGATGGGGAAACCAAGGAAATGGTAGCAGCCCCTTTCTCTGGGGAATCAGAGGACTGCAAAGTTCAGGGAACAAGCTCACAGGAAGCTGATGCTTGTGTCTTTTTCTGCAGGGTTTTAAGAAAACAGGGCCGAAAAGACCCCCTCCTCCAACCATCAGCTTGTTGAAACCCCAGCACCTGGAGTACCAAGCGCAAGAGGCATTTCTGAAGCATGATGTAGCACTACATTGAAAAGGCACAAATAAACCCCAAACCCTAGCACACATTTATCCAGTTTGTGAGGCGGATTAATAGAATAACCAATAAAACATGTATAAAAGCTTTAATTAAATCTGATGAAATAAAACTTCATGTTTTATTTATGGACACTCCCAACATGTAAAGGATTCAGGGAGACATTCATTTTACTGCCATTTCGTCCTCATATCTATAATTAAATCCAGGCTGCAGCTCTGGCCCAAAGCAATGCGGCATTTTAAAGCTGGCCTTGGACATTCCCTCCCCCCGCCCCAATCTGCTTTTAATTATAATTACCATCCCCAATACGTAGCAGGCTGATGGCAAAACAAAACAAAATAATGAAACAAACAAACAAACAACGGTTGTTGCCGTTGCGTTTTAAAGCGACATGCTGAAGGAGGATTCCAGGCAGGAGGGCGTATCCTCTATTTCCAGTTTTATTCTGTACCAAGTGCACAATCCCTTCATTTTACTTTTGACATAAAAAAAGGACTTCATGAAACAAGACAAAATAACTTATGATTATATGAAACATAACTGTGACAAATCACAAAACTATACATATTAATAGAAAAAAAGTGTACCTAATTCTTTAAATGATTTATGACAATAAGCACCAGATGTGCCTCTAGAGTAAAATTGGCCCCATATCCAGAATGATATATGCAGTTCATTTCTCTACGTGAGTGTATATAACTATGTACAATAGTCTGTGTGATTTATGGAAAACAGATTTCCACTTTTCCCCCCCAAAGTGCTTTATGTCAGCAACATTACACAGGATGCTTTGCTGTCTGTACAAAATAAATCTCTTCTGTTTTACACTCACCATTTCTCCGATGAGTGCTTTTTTTTTTTTTTTTTTTTGCTCTATCCATTGCAAAAAAAAAAAAAAAGTAACCGCAGAAATTCCACACCACCAACAAAAAGTGCCTTTAAAAAATGCTGCTATAAAATGACATGGTCAAAACAGTCAAATAAAATAGCAAATAATTAAACTGAACATTTACAGTCACTATTCCCAATACTTCAAGGCAACTAGAAAGTCAAGGTTCTTGGATTGGGGAGCTGAATTTATCCCTGTTCAGAACTGGTATTAGTGTCCTAGTGTGCTTGACAGCTGGTAATTTAAAAACAACTGAACAAAACCAACACTCTGTTATCAGGGGAACTATGCTGTGATCTACTAAAGACCTTTTTTTTTTTTTCCATTTTAGAAGCACTTATGTAATTTGGGGGAGACATGGGTAAAGGGAGATACCCCACAGGACCAGCCAATATTTAAATAATATTTAACAGCTGATCAGAGGCTAAATTACAACTGACATTTTGACGCAGTCCCTTTAGGGAATTAAGACAATGTAGCAAATTAAATGTCTCTAGGCACACTGATTTTTTTTTTTTAACGTAATAGGATAATTGGCTTTGGGCTGTGTGTGTTTTCACAAGCATTAGTTTTTTATAAAAAGGGGAATGACAATCTCTGTTCAGATGTTTATGAAAATGGTTACATATCAAGACTAAAAAGGGCAGGGAATGGAAGGGAATCTATTTTTGAAGTTTCCACTTACACTGTCACAAAAATGAGGAAAGCGTATACACATCTTCTGCAATGCTTCAAAAGTAAGCAAGGGACAAATTTTAAGATCAGGAGAGATTCTGGAAGCTAAGGACAGTCTGTGTAGTTTAAAAGGAACCTGAATGTGACATGTCCTGAGGCCCTAATCTCAAACCTGCAGCCATCAGTGAACAGGGAGAGGCACGGGAGGGGCTGCTCTGCTTCCTGCAGGCTCCCTCTGACATGAATGTCCCTCGGGCTGGGCCCCTGAGCTCCTGCTGAGGAGGGAGGTGCTGCAGGTCTGCTGTCTGGACCCTCCCTGGCTCCCTCTAGGCCAGGTGAGGCAAGAAAGGGGCAGGGTGACTGTGAGGGCCCTGGTAAGTCCCAAAGGGGGAGGTGATGCCCGCGGTTTCTGAGGTTCAGCTTCTCGTCTTATCCTCCTTCCCCCTTTCTACTTTAAATTATATACAGCCACAGGGAGGGCTGACAGCATTAACTGCAATAACAACTTAGCCTTTTCATCTCTTTGCTCATTGCACGAACAAAAGGTATTTGAGTTCCTCACAAAGGCGTCCATATTTAAGAAAGGATAAACGGCCTCTCTAAAGGTACCAGAGTTCTCCTTTCTTTCTAGAGTGTGACAGAGGATATGTGAGGGATGTTACCGATGTCAGCGTGTATGTATGCACGTGTCCTTGCTTAGGCCAACGACACAAAGTCTGCAAGAAGTATGGTATTTTGTATGCAGCCTGAGAGCTGCATACTTATAAAGGAAGCCTGGTGTGCACCCTTTTGTAAAGCAGACAACTCATCTCTTGCAGACTTCGATGTCTGCACGGTAACTTAGAAAGCAGGCCACTAGTCAGAGAATCTAGACTGACCAAGTGCACTGTAAGGGTGAAATCCACACTTGGTTCTTTATTCACCTCATTCTACTGCATGTTGGAATGAACTCCTGAATCAGGTAGAACTCTACTGATTGTGGAGCCAGACTGGAAAGACCTGTCTGTCAGGATACAAACTGTCACAGGATCCCAAGTCCAACACCAAACTGTTGCATTGTCTTGCTGAAGACCATAAGGATCTCAGTTTGACAAACAGCATGTTTCACTTTTGTTCAGAAAACATTTTTAGAAAGAGATAAAAGAAACTCTGAAATGTCACAGTACCAGAATGTCAGAATTTACCAGGTCTTTGGGGTTGGCCAATTTTTCTAGCCTATGCCCCAGGACTTGGGATCTTTTTAATAGCTTTGTAAAGGTGTCATAGAAAATGACTTTCTATTTAGGGTTGATATAAAATGGCCAAGTGCTCTGTGAAAATTCCAGGCCTTCAAACCAGAGATTTAGAAAAAGGGTTGCCTTCTTCCACCCACCTTTCCAGGAGTGGATGGTGAGACAATGGCGGTGGTGAGCATGGTTGACCCACAGTCAAGGAGAGGGCGAGGAGGATGCCAAGAGAGGGTGGGGAGAAATGTAAGGGAGGGACAGACAGACAGATGAATGGATATCCTGAAGGAGTAGAGACCATGCAAAGTAACTGGACATCAGGCATCCCTTGTTTGGTTTTCCGAGAGAACCCAGACACACAGCTCAGCATGTCCCTGTTCTCACATTTTCCGGCATTTCTCTGGGCGGAGCATCAGAGTGGAGGCAACGGGCAAACCAGTCAAACAACCTTTTTCTTTGAACAAGGTCTTTGAGGTGGAGTTGCTCAACAATCAACCCAGGAGGGTTCATGCTACAGCACTGGCTGCGAGGGGTGTGCCCAAGTCTCCCTCAGGTAGGCTTTGCTAACTGCAAAACTGACATTCCAGGGTGGGGCCAGGCAGAGCTACAGCTGTGCAAAATGTGTGGAATTGAGGTGATTAAAATAATAGTAATTTCCATCCACGGAACAGACCTCTAAATATTTGTTTTCCTTTTAAAGTAGATGCATAATGAGTCTTTAAAAACAGAGATAGGTTGCTAAAATATAAGACCTTATTTTGCTGTTGGAGAAACATTGAGAAGCGATGGGTTAGCATGGGACTATCTAAGAGGAAAGCAAAATCCGGGGAGTTTCCAGGAGTTGAGACCACACTATGCTTTGGACGTGGATTTCCCTCACGTGCCTGGCTCTGCCCAGGCCGGCAGTGAGGGCGAGTGCTGGGTGAGGCAGCCCACTGCGCCTCTGGTGATTGGGTTGTCCTTCCCTATTTGGAGTATTCAGCCAGGGTCATCCCTAAACTGCGTTTTCGCACGCACATCATTTCATTGGTGTCCTTTGAGGGTTGACAGCCAAGAAGTAACAGGTATCCAGTAGACTGAGACTCTAAATTCCCTTCGAGAAGACAGTCCTGCTGGTCACCGGGTCCAGCAAACCCGGAGAGAAAAAGGAGCAACTGCACACGTTCCTGCAAAGCTAGCTCTGACCGTCCAGTCCTGCCTTCCAAAGACATGTCGGTGAGTCTGCAGGTTCTGTTGACTGGGTTGACATCTTCCTCGTGCAGTCTGTGAGGGCATGAGAACAAAAGGTAGCAAGCAATAAGACGGTTCTAGATGTGCAGGAGGGGTCAAAGGAACTATTAGCCTTCTGTATGGACAGAGGAGAGCTGGCTGGGACAGCGGTCCACAGCACTGAGCTGCAAGAATGCAGCGTCTTCAGGACCGCTGCGGAGAGACTCCCCGAAGAGGCTTGAGGAACCGGAAGGCAAGTCATACACTGGAAGAGAAAGAACACAGGAAGTCAGTAACTCCTGATCCACGCCACGCCCACCAACGTGCAGTGCAGTACTGCAGTTCCCCAAGTGCCAACTGGGGGCGAAGGAGGCACCCACAGGGGCCTAGGCCCTCCAGCGGGTCTCTGTCCTGAGCAGCCTTAGTGTGGGAGGAGGCTGGCTTGCAGGCAGCTGGCTAAAACATGACTCGGCAAAAAACACAGACGGAGTAGAAGTAAAAGAAAAGTGTTCAAGGGAAGGATGAGGGTGGTCTCAAGGAGGAGGTGATGCCAAAATTGAATCATAAAAGAGAATGGGATTTTCACAGATGGAGATGTAGGGAAAGAACATTCCAGAAAGAGGAAACAGAGAGCAAAGACAGAAAGGGAGGGGCATGTGGGGTCAAAGGTGCTGGCAAAGCTCAGGTGAAAGGCATGTCAGGGAAAAATTTTCTGGGCAGGTCTGGAGAGCTTGAGTAGGCCTAATTTGTAGGGGCTGTGGATGCCCCGTGCTGGAGATGAGAGTTTATTTTCTAGGCAACTGAAAATTATTTAAGGTATATGAGCAGGAAAGTGGCATATTTTATCCTTCGTCTTCAGAGGACAGAATGACAAAGATGAGGAGTAGATGTAAGGAGACTTGTCGGAAGGTTATGGTCTCAGGGTGGGGAGATACGCTGGATCCGCACTAGGGCCGTGGAAGTGGGGCTAAAGCAGGGCTGAAGAAGAAGGTGAAGACATGTCAGGGATAGTTCAACAGGAGTTGATGTGGTCACGTGCTGGGTTTAGTCCAGGCCAGTCACAGGAAACCCACCTGGTCTCTCCTGTCTCTCCTGCCCGTTGGTGCGAGTGCCTCAAACAGACACCAACATACCTGTAATGCCCGGGTGAGTGGAGAAGGCTCTGTGGAAAACGTCAAAGCCAGCCTGGCCCATGGATGTGGGGGCCAGGCAGTCCTCGAAGGAAGGCACCACACTGCAGGAACTGCCGGGTGGCACGGTTCTCTGGGAGTCGGGGTAATGTGGGGGGCAGAACGTCTGCAGCTGCCCATAAAATCCTGAAATGCAAGCATGGCACTGAGCTCCTTCAGGGCACAAGTTCCGCAGGCCACTCCAACCCAGCGAGAACCCAGCCTGGCTTCACGGGATAAAATGCCATTAACTCGTAAGGCCACCTGTAAAATCTTCCCAGCAAGCATTTGGAATGCACTATTTGGGCTGAAGCTCTTCTACCTTACAGGGATTTCAAGGCTTATTAGCTCATGACATTTTTATCTTGTGCTTTGGTACCTGAAATAGGAAAGTTTCTTATCTTCCTTAAACTCTCTGAAGATTCCTGGATATGGAAGGCCTGACTTTCAGGGGATGTTCCTAACCCAGGCCCTCCCACCAGGTTTTGAAATGCATCTTCCTTAACTTCCTTTATCCTATATTTTGTTTTCACATTTGGTAAAAATCTGCAGAATGCAGAATGTTTAACCTTGAACAAAGCCCATGTAAAAAAAAGAAATGCATCCATCTGTCTTTCCAACACACAAATTCATATACATTTATATGGTCCTTATAATTTTAAATAGGTACATAGTATTTCATAGTTGGATGTACTACAATTTACTTAACAATCATAATTGTTATTTGCAGTAAATGATAAAACTGGAAGTGAATAATATAATGAAGAAATATGAAGAAAGATTTTCAAATATTTCAAAATAATGATTGATCTTTTGATAATCTTATTTCATCTATCCCTTTCAATTTTTTCCCATTCAGTGGAGTTTTCCTTGGGGTCCTATATGGTTCTTTTCTATGATCCTTCGAACCTTTTGAGATACTTTACCTTTTCCTTCTTCCTCCTTGCCTTACGATAAATTTAAGTCAATGGATTATTTTCTTAGGGTATAATGTGCTTTCAAAAATATAATAATGAAATCTTAATTCCATACTTTATTGAAGGCAGAGCTGAAGCTCTGCTGCTTTCTAACTCTATATTGCATTGTGTCTGTTTCCTCAACTGTAAAATGTGAGTATCATTGTCTACTTTGCAGGGCTATTGTGAAGATTAAATGAGTCACTAGATAAGGAAGTACATCTAAAATGTTTTAAAGTGCTTTATAAATGTCAGTTATTGATATCACTATTCTGTTTTTGATGGAAAAAATGAGAAATTAAATGCCCCGGGATTCCTTCCACAAACACTCAATGGACATCTTATGTTCTTATGCAGAATATAAGAAATTCTGCACCGAGACTGTCATCACAGTGCTAGCGATCACAATAGAAAACTGAAGAGCTGAAATGGCCACCCATAAAAGGATGGTTAAGCAAATAGTGGTACATTTACATGATGGGAATAGTAAATGGCCATTAAAACAACATGTATAAGGAGTTTTTAACAACAGGGAAAGACCATTATCAAGTTTAGTTTTAAAAAAAGCAAGACACAAAATTGAACATAAAGACTGGCTCAGCGATATGGAAGTCTATGTACAGGATGACGATGGCAAGGTCCCATGTCGTAGTTGTCTTTGGGTATTTATTTTTTGCCTTTATATTTTTTTGAATTTTAATAGTGGTGAAGAGCAAGCACTCTGAAGCCAGACTTCCTGGGTTTAAATCCTAGCTCAACTACTTAACAGCTGTCTAGTCTTCGTACATTACTTAGCTTCTTGGTGTCTCAGTTTTCCAACTTGTAAAATGGGTTTAATAGTAGTAACTACATCTCTGAGTTATAAAGAGTTAATATTTACATATTATGTAATATAATTTTTATAATATACTTAGTTATATAATTAAAATTTATATATTATATAATATAATTTATATAATACATATGTGTTTGCTCAATAAAGGAAAATAAAAAGTAATTATTTTACAATGACAATGTAGTTCCTAAAAATAAAGCTTATCGAGGGAAATAAAATTTTTGAAAAGGCAGTAAGTCCTTCAACAATAACCAAATGTAAGAGAGAACACAGCAGCAGGCATGTGGCACACCCCCAGTTCCCAGGTGGAATCTCTGGAAGATTCTTGGCCCATTGGAAACCTGAGTTGTATACTTCTTGCCCATGGCTCCTAGATTCTACAGTAATTGACACATGTTTTGTTTTCTTCATTCACCCCAGTGGAGGCTCTAAACAGCAACATGTTTGAGTGGTCTGAAGGAACCTGGAATGTGGAGCCGTGTGGTTTGCATAGTTTCTTGGACTGAATCTCAACTTTGGGTACCTGGTGGCCAGGCACATGGAAATATGGCATACCCATCAGGAGGAAAACAGTACCATGAACTATCATGGTTGGTCTATTCAATTGTAACATCTCCTCACTGAGTAAAATAGATAATATTTGCTATCTATACCCATATGCCAGCTCTGCTCATATTTGTCACCCATAAATTCCCTGGTAGCACTCCTCAGTGTAACATTACCATTCCAAGAAGAGAAGACATTTTTCACTAAACTCCCACACCTCCACAAATAGGGACATTAATCATTCAGGGACAATGATAGAGACTTTCACTGGCCTTTTGTGAAAAGCAATTCATTCTCCCTTTCCTATCTTCTCTCCTGTTTCTGAGAGAGAACAGAAATATTACATGGCTCCAATGTATATTTGAGTGTTGTGATATGTATGAATATAAAAGGTTTGTGATGTGGTAAAATATACCCAGTAAAGTTAAATATTAAACCCTACATTCTGGGCTCCATCTCCTAGTCTGGATCTGAGCAAGAAGGGCAGAGTAGACTATAATTCCTGCCTGTGGGTGTCTTGGCTGACACAAGGAACTGTCAAAACCAGAATGGCCCCGCAAGCATGTTTTATCACTCTAACAGCCAACTCAAGAAAAGAAAATCCTTCTTATTAAATCTCTCCCTCCAAGTAGCCAGTTACTAGAAGTGCCAAATATACTGGTGTGGATGGTTGTGGTCACTCAAATCGAAGAATTTTAACATATTCTCTTCCCAGCACTAGTTCCATAAAACCAACAAAATTAAAAAAGAAAATTCCATTAGGGTCTTGCCACACACATGGACTCAGAGAAAGCCTAACTCACTTTCTGATGAATGGCTCCTGTATTCCAGTGGTTGGATTTCATGTAGCAAGTTTGGAAAGAACACTACTTCTCGGACCCAAAGCAAAATGAGGCAAGATGTTAACACATTTTGTGGACATAAAACCTAAGAGTGATGGCAAGGTCAGCCAATCTGTCAGTCAGTCAATAATGGTTATCAAGTGTGGGTTAGGGTGCTGTTGGGGACACCAAAGTAGTAGAAGATACGTCCTTGCCTTTGAGCATTGATAATCTAGTTGGCGTGAGGACACATACATTCACGAGAGCATAAGAACATATACATAAATATACATTGGCAATAAATGTTAGTTGTTACAGTGATTAAAAAATCACCCCTCCACTTTAAAAGTTATTTTATTTCCAGGAGTGGAGGAGGGGAGGTATTTGCAGATAAACTCATTCTACCTAAATTGCAGCTCCTGAGGGTCAAGGAGAATCAGTCCTCTTTGGAAAGTTTTTTTTTTCCTTCTAAAAACAAACTTGTTTTTCTAATTATAAAAATGTTTGAAGCTAATTATACCAACTAGAAAATGTAGATGAGTATAAACAAAGAAAAGAAAAATTGTCTTTATTTTCACTATTCAAAAATGGCCAGATACACATGAAACTGGAACGTTTTATATATATATGCACATACACATTGTTTTGTATCCTGTTTTCTCTTCTAATATTAATTCTTGGTTTCATCACATATCACTAAAATTCATTCCTGAAAAGCCTTTCTCTTTAGTTTGTCATATGGGGTCACTAGTATCTCTGTGATGATAGGTTAGATCACGAGTTCAGGGTCACTCTTGCTGCTGCTGATGATAAAGCAGCCCCATGAAGCTGGGTGTAGATTTCCTTCCCAAAGTGGGAGGGAAGTGGAGGAGGTCAGAGGAGAAAGGAACTGCATGACTAAATATGATTATGGAAGGGTATTCTCTAGGGCAGCACTATCCAATAAAACTTTCCGTGATGATGGAAATGTGCTTTATCTGCACTGTCCAACACAGTAACTCTATGTGGTTACTGAGCCCATGACATGTGGCTAGTACAAGAGAGGAGCTGACTTTTAAATTTTATTTGATTTTAATTAATTTGAATTTAAATAGCCACACTTGTTTTGTGGCTCTTGTATCAGACAGCACAGCTCTAGCGTAATCTGAATTCCCAGGTGTAGCAGAGCAGACTTTGTTAATCAGGAATGTTTCTGATTAATTTACTGAAGGAAAAACACACGACCCACCAAGATCTTAAATAAAAGCCAGATAAATGATTAAACTCCTGGCCTTCAAGATAGGAAGTATGTTAGAGTTTCCATTATAATATATCTATCTTTTCCTTACGAATTTGCCACTTCAATCTTTGTGGAGGAAACCAGAATATAAATACATCAATAAAGTAAATAATTCCCAATCCTAAAGAGACTGAGCAGTGTTTTAGGCTAAAGTGTCAGGGCACTTTAACTTTCCTAGAGGAACCACTTTCCCTTCTAGAGGCAGTAGAAGCAGAAGGAAGTATGTTCCCTACTTTCTTTACTTCAGACCGTGGGCCTAACTCACTGTGCACACTGGGAGTGGCCACGTGCCATGGCGGGGCTCCATTTTCCACCCCATATGATGGTGGTGTGTCAACACAGAAGGTTCCACCCAACTGTTGATACGCACGCGTGGTAATGAATGCCACCAGCCTGCACCGTAAAGGTGTTAAGTCACGATCTGTGTACTGAGTAGGCTTGTTTATGCAGCAGATGGCTTGCAAAACAAAATTCTTGTTTTCCTTTAAGGTGAGGCTGGTGAACCACTACCAAACTCTGGGTACCAGGAAAAATGCTGGATGGACAACACTCATAACTGGGACTGACCTTTCCTTGCACTAGGCTCAGCCTGGACCATGATGACAACTGACAGGTCCGGCTCACATATAGCAGCAGGCGCCCCTCACAAATATCAGGAAGGTCCCCCAGAACCACTTCTCCCACCAGGGTGTGGCCTAATCATGCACGGCAGGACCCTCTGGGAGGCTCCTCCAAAACAGCGTTGGGGGCCCAATACCCCTTGGTAGTTCAGATGGGAAAATGCTTCAACCCCCATGTGGTCCAGACTGTACCAATTCAGGGATCCAGGCCAAGCACTGTGGTTTTTCAGCTACTACCCAAATCTCAGGAGTCATCTGTTTTTTTTTGATTTTTCAGATGAAACAGTGACTAATGTGCATGCTTGCCTTTACTGCTGTTGTTGTATTTTTGTAAAATGAGGATGTGATAGTATCTACTTGTGCAGTAACCACAGAGACTAAAGAAGATTAATAGAGACTATCCAATGTAAAGCGCTGAGCGCATGCGTAATACGGAGCTCACACTCTATAAACGTTACTTTTCACTTTTCCTTTCCTATTCTTCTAAGAACACAGCATTTCAATTTCTATGCTTTCATTCACATGATGACTGTTTACTGTTTACTAAGCACTTACTCAAGTGCTGAGGCTACAGTGGTGACTAAATACACTCCATGCCTTCTCGGAGCTTACGTGTTAGTGAGAAAGATGATAAATATATAAATGAGAAATCAAGTAATGTAATGTCATACTGCACATGAAAATGAAAAGGAAATTTTCTTTAAAGGATGTATAGAGATACAATTCTCTTCTCCAAAATGCATTCAAGATAGGAAGAATAAAAAGTAACTAATGACATTTTTGACTTTGGGTCCTTTTGTTTGACCCTGTCCAGTGAGGGCAGGTACAGGCAGGAGGCCACCCAAGAGCTCTGAAGAGGACCAGCCCTCCTGACAGGGCGGTTTTTCTGCCAGTGGTGCTAGGCAGTTCCCACCTGGGCAGGAGAATAAGCAGATATTAGTGGCAGGGGCAGAGTTGGCAGCCCCTCACTTTCTTGGTGGCATGGCTGTTTGCTAGCCAAGTAGAAGGAAGGATGTATATTTATGAGCTTTATGACTCTAATTATTTTTCCACAGATTCTATAATTTTGTGGGTTACTTTAGGAAGTATAGCATTTTTGGCCTAGGTCATAAGATTGCTGCACAGGCAGGGTCATGGATTAGCCTAACTGATGAGCAGGTGGGCTCAAATCAGAAGCCGAGAGATGGGGATATATAAAGAAGATGCTTAACCCTACTCTCTTGGGCTCTTTGGATTTCTTTTTCTCCAATATTCTTGTGGCTTTTTGTGGATTCCCCTACTCTCTGGGGACCCTTGACCCACTACCTTTGAATACCTCTGGTAAACCAAGTCAAGGGAATGGAAAGAGGAAGAGACAGTAAATCACCAGTCAAGCTCCTGGTGCCACTTACTGTTTGGTTCAGGGACACTGGTGCTCTCTGGCATGTGCTGACTGCCACTCTCCCAAACACTGGCAGATCACACTTCCACCATGACTTCAACCATCTCACCATTATCCCCTTCCCTATACTGGCTCCTCCTCTTCTTCTTCCTCCTCTCTGTGTCCCTGATTTTAAGGAACAAACCCCACCATTCTCCCTTAGTTAAGCAAACCCGGATCTGGAGAATCCCAGCCTAATTTCCAAGTTTAGAAGTTTCTGGCCACCTGGAGAAGAACTCACTCTATGTCTCTGAACTGCTTTACAAGTTGGAATATGCCCAGAGAATGAGGATGTTGTTCAATCCACCTTAGGGTCAACCAAGACCCATATGCTACAACCATTTTAACCAAAGGCACTGACTTATGACAGGTCTGAAAAAGGTGGCTATTTTCAATAAGCATTGACTAGCACCATGCAAGACTCCTCAAATAGCTAACTAAGAAAAGCTGAAGGATTCTTCAGATAATATTATCTTTCAAAAATGGGTGGGTAACTACACATCTATTAGAATGGTGAAAGTCTGGACCACTGATAACACCAAATGGTGGTGAGGATGTGGAGCGACAGCAGCCCTCACTCATTGCTGGTGGGAATGCAAAATGGTACAGCCACTTTGGAAGACAGGTTGGCAGTTTCTTACAAAACTAAACATACTCTTACCATAGCATTCAGCAATTGTTCCCCTTTGTGTTTACTGAATGGAGTTAAAATGGAGTTATGTCCACACAAAACCTGCATGCACGTGGATACTGATAGCAGTATTATTCATAAATGCCAAAACTCGGAAGCAACCAAGATTTTCTTCAGTACATGAATGGATAAACTGTGGCACATCCAGACAATGGAATATTATTCAGTGCTCAAAAGAAATGAGCTATCAAGTCATGAAAAGATACAGGGGAAAACTTAAATGTATATTACTAAGTGAAAACACCAATTTGAAAAGGCCGCATGACTCCAACTACATGACATTCTGGAAAAGGTAGAATATGGAGACAATAAAAAGATCAGTGGTTTCTGGGGTAGGGATGAACAGACAGAGTACAGAGAATTTTTAGGGCAGTTAAACTATTCTGCATGAAACTGCAACAGTGGACACACGTCATTATATATTTGTCAACCCAGGGAATGTACAACAGTAAGAGTGACCCCTAACATAAACTGTGGACTCTAGATGATAATCATGTGTCAATGAGGTTCATTGATTATAACAAACGCACCACATGTGTGTGAGATGTTGATAGTGAGGGAGGTTATATATGTATACGGTGGGGTATGAAGGGGGCAGGGGACATATTAGAACTCTTCGTACTTTCCACTAAATTTTGCTGTGAGCCTAAAACTACTCTAAAAAAGTCTATTTAAAAATGGGTGGGTACGTATGACTTTATGTTATGAATCTCTATATTATGTGCCTATCCCACTACAATACATGTTCCATAAAGGCAGAGACCTCATCCAGTTTGTTTACTACAGCATCCACAACACCTAGTACCTGGCATATCCTAGGCATTCAATAAATATTTGTTAAGTGCATGAATGACAGCACATCTTGGTTACTTTAATCATAATTAAGCTATAGGTCTTTACCGATGTGATGCCTTTTTTCTTTCCATAAACCCTAGTATTTAAAAGAGGCCTGCAGCCCTCAGCACTCTGTGAGGGGTTGCAGACCATCACTGGCTAACCCACACTTTGTTCCTGCTGCGAAGGTGCTCTGGTTTCACTCAGCCTTGGGATGCAAGGTAGGAGGGTGGAATGGAGGAAGGTTTGCTGAATCCAGGGATTCTGCTTCCTGGTGAATTAAATGAACATGGGAAAGAAGATGACAAAGGCAACAGCAAGTCTAAGAAGAATCCCTGCTAAAAATATCCCTTCCCACACTCTGGGAGTGGGAGATTTACTTGGGTCAACTAGCTCTTTCCCAGTGATTCAAATGCTCCCTGCCAAGGTTAAAGCTCGCAATCACTAACAATAGATTGTGAAATACCTCATCCAACCACACTGAAACAGTCTCTGAGAATACAAATACAAAGAAGGAGAAAGAAGACAAAAATCCTCACTTCCCTCGGCTCCCCTAATTTCTTCTTCTCCAACACTCTGCTATTTGTGGATTCCCTTCTTCTCTGGGGAATTCACCATGATCTGCACACTTTGAATACGTTCTGTAATCCATGACAGAGCCAATGAGGAAAAAAAGGGGAAAACATCGGTTAAGTCTCTGGTAAAGCTACTAAGGACCATCAGAATATAGTCTTTCGGGCTACATCTTCTCAGCCTGACTCTACGTATTCAAACTTTTTACTCAGAGAAAAGCCCAACGAATCCTACACGCACTGCTTACATGGTACCTTAGTATTAGGACACCTTAAAGCTTCCTTCTTAGGTATCCATCTGACATTTCTCTCTGGTAAGAAGGTAATTCAAACAAATGTTCCCATTTTACAGACAAAGAGATGGAAGCAGAGGAACTGTTGAATACCTTGCCTTTGTAACCAATACTTTGTTTATATGATACCACACCGATAAAAGTGGAAAAATTCATCCAACCACTTTAATATTTCTAAATATCTAGATATTCATGGATTTAGCCTTCATCTTAAAACAAAAGAGCAGTAGAACTAAAATAGCGATCACATGATCTCCTACTGTCCAAAGTTTGCTCATTGGCAGGCCTCTTGCTTTGACATTTTCATAAGATATTTGGTTAGTGTTACGCCAATTACTCAGAATTCTGTCATAAGGAAGGAAAGGAACTAATATTTAATTGCTTGAAGACAAGCATTATCCTAGGTGTTTTACATACAAAATATTCATCCTTAAAACAACTTTTTAGTTAAGTAGTATTGTCCCTAGTTTATAGACAAAGTAGTGAAGTTTAAAGTAACTCATCCAAATCCTCATAGCTACCAAGTTTCAGAACCAGGACTTAAGCCATGGTCTCTTCGGGAACACAGTTCATGTCAGACTACTGGGGCTTAAGCTCATGACCAAATCAACTTTAACAAAATCTTGCCATTTTTGTTGAGGTCTCTCACTGCCAGGCTACAGGCAAAGTTACTAACATTTTAGAAAATACAAACATTCTCATTAGGAGAAAAAGTAATGAATTAATTGATCAAATCACCTAATCACTAAAAAATTCCAAAAACCCTCAAGAGTAGAAACAAAGACATTTCAGAAATTTCTTATGGCCAATTTTATGTTTTAGCCACTATTTTATTTCTATCCATTGCACAAACAGCTTAGATTTGGGTTTAAATCCCAGATGACCCATTAATCAACTGTGTGTCTTAGATAAATGATTTTCCTTCTTGAGCCTCATCTTCTTTGAAGATAATAGCTATTTTATAGGGTTGTAGGAAACATTATGTATGACAGCGTTTATAAAAGCATTTAGTGTACTCCCCGGCACATAGTAGGCTGTCAATGCACAGCACCACTTACATGACCATGATATAAGCTTAGAAATATTTAGAGGTTCTATGTAACACATATGCAGTTCTTAAGCAATTTTTCTCACATAACCCACCTCCCTTAAGTATAAAATGATGCTGCTCTTAGGCTGGGCATGGTAGCCTATGCCTGTAATCCTAGCACTTAGGGAGGCCCAGATGGGAGGACTGATTGAGGCCAGGAGTGTGAGACCAGCCTGGCAACCTAGTGAGACCCCGTCTCTACAAAAAAATTTTAAAAATTAGCCGGATGTGGTAGTGTACACCTATAGTTCCAGTTACTTGGGAGGCAGAGGCAGGAGGATCTCTTGACCCCAGGAGATTGAGGCTGCAGTAAGCTATGATCTTGCCACTACTCCAGCCTGGATGACAAGATCCTGTCTCTTAAAAAAAAAAAAAGATGCTGCTCTTAAAAGTGAAATCTGCACAATTTGGTTGTCATTTTTGCCTGGGCTCTTGGTCTTGGCCATCAACACCATCCAGATTTTCACCTGAGTTAGGACTCTACTAAGCTTCGTTTCTGGAAGAGGTAGAGAAACTGACTCTTCATTTTAATACAGAGTCTATAAATGGGGAAGCTGCGGGAACAGCTCACAGACTGTGTTAGGAAGACAGATTTTTCTCCGGGCTGAGAACTGAACCAGCTTGCAAAGCACTCGAGCTATTTACGACTGACATTTAAGCAACTACTCTACCAAGAAAGAGGAAAATAATGGAAATAATAACCCTTAAAATTCCATTTTGGCACATTCCTATTGATGGAAGCCCACTGACCACCAGAGCAACCACTTGGTCCCTTTGCCCTTGGACAAATGGGTTGCAGCATGAGGTCTTCTAGTTAGAAAAGTTCACCTGGTTCCAAGAAGCGTGGCCATTTCCATCTATAGCTCCTGCTGCCAGCTCACAGGCCACGGTGAGATGCACTCTGAACACTCTGGGTGGTCTTTCCACTTGTGCCCCTCATAGCACTTCACCTGGTCTGCAGGGAACTGGTAAGAGCATTTATCAGCTTGAGCCACATGCTGGCCCTCGGGCTTGTATTCTCATTTCCAGGGATGAGGCAGGGAGGAGGGGGAGGGTCTGCCACTGATAACCGCAAAGGGCTGAAATAAGAAGACGTGAGTGGGCAGAGCTTTTGTCGCAAGGGACAATAAGGAAAGGAGACAGAGCAGAGTGAGAAAGAAGGCATGCGTGAAACACTCTTGGTTAAAAGATGTAATCGATTTTCATTTAAATACCCCCCAAACCACCCCAAATCCTAGCGCATAGTGGCCTATGGTTTCCAAATTCTCAAAATGATAAGCTGCCAAAGTAAACTAATTGCAATGTGTCTCAGAAATTGCCATGCATGGATATATACAGTCATAGTGTACTGGTTCTGCGAATTCTGACAGTGATCATGCACATTTAGAAATGACATAAAATAGAGACTCTCAAAACCTAGAAGACCTGAGAAGTCTGAGACAGGTTTGGAAGCCAGCTTTGCCATTTTCTGGCTGTGTGGCCTGGAGCAAACCATAGCCTCTCTGAGCCCGTGATTCCCTATTTATAAAAGGAGATAATAATACTCATGTGGCAGCACAATCCTCAAAGTAGGAAGGAGACGCAGCACCGAGAACAAATGATTCAGTGCCCAGTTGCCCATGAGTAGCCACCCACACTCTATCACCTGCCAACTACTCTCTGTAATTCAAAAATTCTGGATATAAGTAAGACGTGGAACGAAGGATGGAGGATTTGGACATTATGTGTCCGATAGTGTTGTGAAGCAAACACTGCCCACTGCTTAAGGTTGATAAGAATGAGTTGGGAATTTTTCTACGAGCAAAGACCACTCATTGCTGGTATATATACTGCTACTGTGTGGCTGCAAGGACCAAATGAAATAATAAGTGTGAAAATATTTTGCCAACAGTAAAACCCACTGAAAATTCTAGCTCCTACTGTCTTGTCATAAGCCTGATGTTACTTCTCATCCTACTTTCTTTGCATATGGAGGTAAATCTGCCCGTGGTTATGTCAGGCTCTTCCCCATAAAGCAACCTTTTGACTCAGGGGTACCTGGACCTAAACCAGCATAAGGGAAGCATGGCAAAAAGTGAAGATTTAATTCTATCTGCCCTTCTCTTTCCAAGCAAGCTTTCCTATAAGAAAGGTCTAGCAGAGAAGATTCCAGACAGAGATTTAAAGGGACGTAAAAAGGAAATGTTGCTGCCATCTCAATTCCCTTTAGCCTGCCCTGAGCTCCATGACAGCCATCCTGGTTCTCTCCAGCTTTTTCAAGGACTTCCCAGAAGATAAAGGCAGAAGGAAGGTAGAAAATATTCACCCTCCTCAGCCACAGGCAAATTGCTTCCTTTGGATTATCTCTGATTGGAAAGCCATGGGGAGGGGGCACTGAGCCCTACACTTAGGGTCTAGGCCAATGATTCTAAAAGGCGGCACCCCCAGCATCAGCTCCACCTGGGCAGGTTTGTTAAACAAGCACATTCCTGGGTTCTACGGCAGACTTAGTGAATCAGAAGCTCGGGAGGAAGGGCCCAGAATTCTGTGTGTTTAACAAGGTATAACGTTTGAGAGCTTCTGAGAGCATCTTTAGATGATTTACAAACACCGGAAAGGTTTCCAAATGAAATACCAATGAAAACAAAACAAAACAAAAACAAAAACAGACCAGCTCTGATTTCCCCTGAAATGGGGAAGGAGAGCTCTTCCCATGGGCATCTCTTCCCCTTGGGCTGGCTCCCAGCCCTTTTGCTGGACCTTGGGGCTCTTGGGGATAAAGTGATGACTGTTCCAAAGTGGCCTTGAATTACACTCTCAGCA
The DNA here is from genome assembly GCF_000956105.1 of Propithecus coquereli. Lineage (NCBI taxonomy): Eukaryota > Metazoa > Chordata > Mammalia > Primates > Indriidae > Propithecus > Propithecus coquereli. The sequence continues at coordinate 2,111,326 of NW_012149764.1, forward strand.
GATTCGGATCCAGATGACTTGCTTGGCTCCTTCCCTCAGCGCCTGTCTCTCACATGTCAGTCAGTGCTTGGTCAAGGTGAGATCATGGGACCTCATTTGAATGACTCAGAAGGCTTGGTCTCACTGTTGGCCCCGTACTGATCTTGTGGCCTAGACTTCTGTTGTCTAGCTGTAAGCAAACTCCCACTTCATATCCGCTCTACTAACTAGGTAACTTCTTGCTTCTCCAAATCCAAGTCTGTGATTATACAATTTTCTAGCACTCTAATCTAGGAGGAGTGGTCACATCTCACAGGTGCCAGTGAGCCAATGACTTGATTATTTCTCCCCCAAACCTCTGCCTCATAGCTGATGTTCTGTTAGACACTGTTAGTCCTCCCCAAAACCTACCATCTAGAATATTATGTTGAGATTAAATCGAGGTTTGAAGTAAAAGAGTACAGAAGTCTATATATGTGGCTTGGAGATAGGAGAGTGGATGTTGTATTTGTGAAACCTGGCAAATGTCACTAGATCCCAGGATGTCCATCACCTCCTCCCATCTGGCTGCCAGGAAACTTGCCTTTTCATCTTGTCAGACTTCGTGGACATTAACTATTAATATGGACAACCTAATTTATGATCTATCATCTCCTGCTCGACAGACTTCTACCCACTGCCACCTGGGAGGCCCACTCTGATGAGTGTGTCTAGTCTACAGGGTCCTTCCATTCCTGCTTAATCTCATTCAACTGCACACCCAACCCTTAATTTTAAGAATGTATTAGGCATCTCAAAATATGCCAAGTGCTGCAAGGAACAAATAGATGACATGATTCCATGCCTGCTCATGGTCCATGAGGAATACTCCTTGAAGACTGTGTTCAAAGGCTTTGCTTGTCAAGAAATACACCCCACCAACTGATATCACAGACTCCAGATACCCCCTAGATATACGTTTAGGATGGGCAGGAATTCTTGTTTATTTTCTCCATAGCTGCAGCTCTCACACCCAGAACAGGACCTGGCACAAAGTAGGAACTGAATATTTGAGAATGAATAAATGAGTGAGCGAATGACACCCACAGCTAGAGCCTTTGGTGAAAATGTGATGGCGAGAAAAGTCACAATGTAGCTCATAGATTCTGTTCTATGTACCTTATTATACAACAGTCTATCAAGTTTCAGAAAATAATGTGACTTCCCTTTCTCTCACTGGTTTTTTTAAATGAAGGAAGAAACAAAGGTAATGGAAATACGATGGACCCTATCCAAGTGACCTGGAGGGTTTTGCTGCTCTGAGTCTCCCTTTTCTGCTGGGTGACAGAGAGGCCACCGAGCCTGAAGAGAGAAAACAGAGTGGGCGGGAAAACTGAACAACTGAACTCACCCACAGAACACCTTACACTATTTCAGTAGTTGAGTAAGCTCTTTGATGTTGGAATGGGGCCATCCACGCCACCATCAAAGAGCTTACTCAGCTACTCTGAGCTTCATCTCTAAACTGGGGTAAAAATGTATTTCTTACTCTCTTTACAAGATTATAATGAGGATTCAGGTAGTCATCCAACAAATATTTTATTGAGCAGTTTCTATATACCCATAATTAGGAGGCACTCATAAAAATTATGTCTATAAGAGTAATTTATAAAACATATATTAAAATATAAACGTAGGCACTGCCACTGACCTTATTCGCATTGATGAAAATGTGGCATCAGCCCAGATCCAGAGGCAAAGGACCTTGGGTAATTACTTGGCTAATTCAGAGTCCCTGAATCATTTTGCTATAATGACAAGAAAGTTTAAGAACTTGCTTTGGGATGTGTGATATGAGGTTGGGCTTGGTGAAGAAATGTAGGAACGGAGAATTTGGTATTATAATAGTCACCTTAAATGATTTAGAAAAATGCCTGAATGTATTTCAATGGACTTGCATTTTGTAAGATCTAGTTCTCAAAGACCTTGTACAAAAAAGTGAAATGGAAGGTTTAGTCTAAACAATCTGGTTAGAGAAGGAAAATCCTATAATCAGAAGGAGCATTCAGAATTTTAAGTAAACCAACGAGAAATAAAAAGGAAACTAGCAATGTTTTGCAACATGTTGCTCAGCTCAGATGATCTGAATGGGGACAGATCAAGCCAGTTCTGGTGTTTTATTGTGTTTTCTGCTCTGTTTTATTAACACAGTGGCTTCACTAACCAGTAACCCAAATGTTCCTGATGTGTGGCTTATTTTTCCCCTTTCCTTTAAGGAAGTTCCACCCACAGCTATTCATGTTTTTTTTTTTTTTCCTTCTAAACCAGTAATTGGTTATCACATTTACAAGAAAAGTTCCAATTAAAAATACAAGAATTACAAGACACAGATTGCCATTAACATGTTTAACTCTGAAGAGTCCAACAGAGAGCAGGCCCTAAAATGAAGTTATAAGAAAAATATTTAATTGATTTTAAGAGCTCCATTCCTTAAAGGCTAAATTTCATATGTTTTCAGATATAAGACAGAACATTTACTTCTGGAAAGATGTCAATACTTCCCCAAAAGAGTGAAAAAGCACTACATCTATAAGAATGTTCATGAAACACCTTTCTATAGGTGCCTTTAAGGTTTCCGACAGAGAAGTCACAATAGTCAAAGAAATGGAGATTTCCTGGGTATTCCCTTCTCATCGAAAAATTTTTGAGTTCCAATTAAAAAAACAATCATGCTGCAAATGACACAACTTCACTGGTAAACTGCTTAAATAATATAAAAATCCAAGTCATAGTTCCTGTTATTTAATCCCTCTTATTATTAAAACTGCCTTTAGTGTTCAATGAAAAGATGAAAAGATGTTCAATCACATTACTAACTAAAGGAATTTCACTACTAGACACAAAACACCAGCTGTGTCTCAGGTATCCTTTTTTAAAATGCAAATACTCAGAAGGAGTACTGTATTACATTTACCTTAATGTGTAAGGGAATCAGTAAATTATACCATTTCCTGTAGGGAGAGGGCTCAGGCAGTTGGTCAGCACTGGGTATCTAAAGAGGGGGGGCAGGGAGGTGCCCAGAGACAAGAGGGGCCCTGGGAACTTGACTGCAAGTCACAATTTTGCCAAAAGCTGATTGTACCAATCAGTCTGAGAAGCCATGAGCAAAAATCCCTTTCTTCCTCTTTCTCTTTTTTTTTTTCAGACAGTCTCACTCTGTTGCCCTGGCTAGAGTGCCGTGCAGTCAGCCTAGCTCACAGCAACCTCAAACTCCTGGGCTCAAGCGATCCTCCTGCCTCAGCCTCCCGAGTAGCTGGGACTACAGCTGTGCACCACCATGTGCAGCCAATTTTTTCGATTTTTAGTGGAGACAGGGTCTTGTTCTTGCTCAGGCTGGTCTCGAACTCCTGAGCTCAAGTGATCCTCCCGCCTCGGCCTCCCAGAGTGTTAGGATTATAGGCATGAGCCACCGCACCCAGTCTCTCTCTCTCTTCTTTTCATTCATATTTGTTCAATGGACAATGATTAAGCACTTAGTGTGTGCAAAACATTGTGGGAGAATACAGTCCCAGTCTTGAGGCAACTGACGATTTAATTAAGACTGATGTCTTAATATCCTTATTGATCAAATGGCACATGAATCTGGTGGCTTTAATCTGCGTCTGTATGTGTGTGTGTGTGCGTGCAGATGCTTAATTATGCATGTAGATTATTCACAGTTCAGTCATTTCCATGATCAATCATTCAAACAGCTTTTCTGGGTAAGATGACCATCTCACACCCCTCCTACAAATCCCAGCATGTTGAAATGCTGACTGCACCCCACACACACACCTAAATTTAACTTTTGTTTTTTAGAATTAGCACACTGTCAGAATTTATCAAGTACTACTTATGTAAAACTGTTCTTAGGGTAATTCTGTAGTAATTAAGTATATGGGAGTAATTAAGGATTTCTCTGAATCTAATCATCAATCCCTAGTACTATGTAAACATTAATAGCACCATAGCTGGAACTGAAAATGATTCCTGATTATGACTGCTGATGACAACATCAGGATAACATGAAGTGCACTCACTGGCTCACTTCTTTTGTGACTATGTCACAACTTTCTCAGTGAAGTCTATTACACTGTTGATTTACAATCAATTATATTTATCTTCCTGAGAGTTCAAGAAGCTGTGACACATGCTTGAGTTCTAAGCAATACAATTTCTAGACTTGCTACTTTATTATTTCACAACCTCACATATGCAGTTGTGACTAAACTTCCTGTGGAGGGGAGTATGTTTATTGTCTTTAAAATCTGCCTATACAAATATAACCTTTAAAGATTTAACACTATAAATCCCCAGCAATGAGATCAGTTGTGGCTACAACCCATAGGCCTCGGCCTCTTCCTGGAAGGTACCGGAAGGTACCATTGCACAATCACTGTGAGTAAACAGCCAACAGAGGAAGCAGTTAGTTAAACTTGTACCTGCCACCTCACTGCCATTTAAATATCAATGCTCTGAGACTTCTATAGTTTGAAAGATGCTTTGGCTCTTTGGTAGGACAAGCCATTTACAATGTGTTTTGTTCTTAGAGGCCTGTTGGTGGCTGGAAGCCCTTTGTTTGCCGGTGCAGTCAATTTGAACTGGGCTGACAAGCTTACAGCTCCATACCGAGGTAAGAAAATGCCACCATTGTCTGGGAGCTGACTGGCCTGCTTTTTTGGGGCCTACAGACAGGGCACGCTTTAAATCATGAGAAAGACAGCTTAGGAACCATGGGAGCCGTGACCAACAGGGAAGGCTCCCACTTCCTGCTGCTGCCGTGCTGATATCAAACGGCCCAGGCTGAGGAGGCAGCTTCATGGTGTTTTCCTAATGAAATCTGATAACTGGACCACGGATGACAGAAATCTTTGTGTTGGCCACTGGAGACTCCAGAGGGGTGAAAACAAGAGCTAGCTGAGGAAAGTACAGAAACCTAAGAGAATGGATGAGAAGGGCAGAAAATATAGCAGAACGCTCAGAAAGAGGCCTCTGAACTCTACCACTGCTTTCTGAGAGGTGGTATGCATGAATCTATGAAGTACGTAGTACTAGTCCCATTTTACAAATCAGAAAACCACCCCAGAGGGCGTCTGGCAGACCCCCTACAGTGTGCCTATCCAGTAAACATCATTAACAGAACCTCAGTTTTGTTAAGCATGGCCATGCACTAAAATATCCATCTTCCGCCCTCCCTTGCCACGTGACTAAGCTTCTCCACCCTCCTCTCTGCCTGAAACTGGGGCAAGATGTGTAGAATGTCAGCCTTCATACTGTGACCAGGAGGATGGAAACTACCTGTTAAAGAGGACAAAGCAGGAAGACGAGAGGAGGCTTAGACGCCATAGTCTGCAGAACTGCTCCTCCTCCCCACACCATTTCCTGTTAGACGTCTTGTCATTTGAGAAGAATAAACCCATATTCTGGTGTTGCTGCTATAACATGATAAGTAAATCCTAAAAAGTCTTGTCCTCTTCACAAATGTGTATCACCAACAACAGGATCTTTGGGGAAACTATGATTGGGAGAGAACACTCAAAATTTTGAAACCTTCTAATTACAGCAGTAACAAAAATATTCGAGAGGGAATTTGGGCAGCCAGGGCAGCTAGTTCAGTGTGGCTGTAGGCTGCTGTGTGGTCATTAAAAATGCACCAAAAATCAACTGGAAATGTTGGCTCGCAGGTGCTGAGACAACAGGTGACAGCAGAGTCCAGCACACAGGAGGGAGTGTGGTCTGCCATTAGCCGAAGGCCATGCAAGGCTGGCCGTGCACCTCTCTGGGGAGGGAGCCCCTGGGGTTGTGCTTATTTCAAATTTTATTAAGATAGAGCTGAAAGGGCTCCTGCCTGTGAAGCAGGTAGGCGGAAGGCTTTTTCAATTCTTCTCTTGCTATTCCAGCTCTCTTTGTCTAGGAAAAAATACAATTCCACATTATCCTGACATCGTTCCCCTATTTACCAGCTATATCTGAGTGAAATGAACTCTTTAAGTCACTGTTGTTTGGTTGTTCTATACATGCAGCCCAATATAATCCCAACAGTTACAGCTTAATATTCCTACTTCTCTCGTCCCGTTCTCTGTACAGCACTCTACTTGACTCTCCTAAAATACAGGACTGACTTCTTTATTCTGTAGCATTACACTTAGCATGGCACAAAATCCTTTATGGGCTGGCCTTGCTAGTTCTCTAGTCATCGCCTCCTCCATTCCATGGTTTAACCTAAGCACTCCAGCCACACGCAAACTCCCTTTGGCTCTTCCCTCTATGCACACACCACGCTGTCATTTATGCATTCTGCTTCCCCTCTCCCTGGAATGCCCTTCCGCAGTTGGCCTGTCCAATGAGCGCTGGAAGCCCTATTCAAGCATCGCCTCTAAGAAGTCTTTTCTGACACTTTCCTCTGAATAAATCAGGTGGCTTTTACACCTACTACTGCACGGATCACATTGCATTGATTAAATGGCATTCACGTTTGCCTGGCATATAGTGGGTGACCAAGAAACACTTGCTGAACTGAACTTGGCCTTTCCTTGACAGGCCCAGCAGTGGGAAGGTTGTGAAAATGCTGTTCTAGAAATTCCCATGGCATGCTAATACCCCAGAGTGAATAGGGCATTTAAAAAGAAATTATCCATTAGTACGATAACAAAATATACAAATATCAACTCTTGGGCAACTAATCCAGGCAAAATTCTGAAGCTTGTGTGGGCAAGAGAATTGTCCTAATGAGAAAGAAAAGACCAAAGAACAAGCTTACATGATTGGAAAGAGTGCCTTTATGTTTACATCTAAAATAAAGGACTAAAATATACTCAGAAGTTGCCTTGGAGATGTCACCCAAACAGAGACCCGTAAATGCTGTCAACATTCAAACACTAAAAGAAATAATACTTTATCCCCCTTACTAATGAAGGCAATATGAAAGAATGAGGTGGATACAGAATCAACAAAACTGAGCTCTGGTCCTGGTTCATTCACTAGACGAGCAAACTTGAAAAAGCGGTGCTATTAATCTTTTCAAAGTATGCCTTTTACAAAATGCCTCTTAATAAAGATATACATAGAGTACACAGTGTCTAGGCTCAGTATCAACTAGTATGGTACGATTAACAAAACTCAATGAACCTCATCTTCTTCATTTGTAAGGCCAAAGCGCCTCTGAGTTCTAACTTTTAGAGGCTTTAAGTAGTGCAACAGCGTCTACATACAGGCATCTAAATTTCCCCATGGAAAAATACAAATACATATTTACTTTGGTGTGCCTTTAACCTAGAAACATGTTGTTGATTAACTATGTGGCTTGGAAAAGTAGACCTCTTGTTAAAGGTGCCTGTGTAGTTTACCAAGGTAGCGATGCCTAGACATTTTATATTCTTATATGTTTCAGTTCCCATCTCTAAAAATACAGTGATGACATTTATCCCTGACCTCTACCTACTGCAGGGAGTACAGAGGAGATGGGGGTGACAACGCTCATTAAAGTCATGAACTTCTTGAAAGAGAGAACAAACAACACTGTAGCTATAGCGTTAGCAGCCCTGGCACTGCTTGGGGCTTTAAAAATCGAGTTTTATTAGGAGATGAAGTTCCCTGTTACCAGAATGTTGTATAACCCCATCCAGCAAACTCATCCAACAAAAGCTGAAAGGCATGACCAATAAACGCAACTCATTAAGGTCTTGTCTCACTCCCAGCACTGTATCACCCATTTGAAAAACAGTGGATGAATTTTTTCCTAATTCTAAAGAGCAGTTGATGAGAAGTGCATGTGCCTAGAAAGTTGTAGAAAAACATTTTTGGAAAAATGCTTGTAGGAGGGCATAAGGCGGCATCTGGATTCCTGTCCTCTAATTCCTAGTGGTGGCCCAGTGGCTGACACATGGGCATTCCTTTTGCATCCACACTCCCCCCACCTCCTTGCCCATCTTTCCGGGGAAAGTCAGGATTCCCCAATTTAAATTCAACTGTATCTTGAATTTATTTTTAGGGCTGATACTAGCAGTTTCTCACTGGCCATGGGAATTTTTAGCAATTAAAATATGAAAGTTAAAAGAACCCCAACAACTTCAAGTTGACAACATATTCATTATTTAACTAAAAAAAGGGAAATGCAGGAGAAGAGTATTTTGCCAAGAGGTAGGGCAAAATGATAGGGTAGATCCCATTTTCTATATCCTCTTATTTCGTTATTCATTTGCTGAATGAGAGAGTATCAATCACTTATTCAGTAAATATTTACTAAATGCCTACCTTGCACCAAGCACTATGCTTGCCCAGAGCTACAGACATTGTCCCTATTCTCAAAGAGTCTAATAACAAAAAAAGAAGGGAATAGAAGGAAGAACATTAAATTAATTAAGCTCCTACTCTGTGCCAGGTGCTTTTCTTGTCAAATCCTCCCCACAATTGATGAGAGAGGATCGATAAAACACTCACCATTTAACAAATGTGAATTGAGGCTCAATAATTTGCCCAGAGTCACCCAGTTCAGAGTAGGCTAGTATTTGCATTCAAATTGGTCTCATTCCAAAAACCCTTTTAAAAATTTCTTTAGAAGGCAGAAAAAAAGAAGAAATCACCTGTTTTCCTACCACCCTGATACAAAACCATCAATATTTTAAAGAGTTTCCTTCCAATTTTTTCCCTACACATAGGTTAATTTTTAAATTTTTAAAAATGTGTTTCACAGTTGTAATCAAAGTGTGTTATACTGCATTTCACTGGAACTGTGACACCATCGGCTGTGAAATGCTCCATTATTCTATATAGTACCAGAAAGAAAAATCACTGCCAATTATACGATGCCACTGACTGTGAGATATGTCCAGATTTCAGCGGTGTTAAAATGTGAAGGTAAAAAATGTGTTTCTAAGAATCGATGACCTCCTCGGCATTGCACGTAGCCCGCTCTCGTGCTGTGCGCATCCCGCCTGGAGGGGTGAGAATGGCTTCACAGCTCAGAGGGCCTGGGTCTCCTCTAGTAGACAAGCTCCTTGACGGGGCTGGCAGGCCCCGTTCGGAAGGGAGAGGGCTCTATCTGTCTTTCTTATACATGCCTTGCCATGTGCATCGTAAGCACTCAAGAAACATTTCTTGGTTGAATAAATACATAACTAGAGCTTGAGAAGAAATTTATAGACAGAAGAAGGTAAAAATTATCACAGGCCTAAAGAATGGTACAGGTCTAAGTTTTGTTGGGAAACGAGATTTGTGTGGCTACACTGGGGACATGGCAGAGGAGATGGATGGGACAGGGCCAGAGAAAGCAGTCCTGGCTTTTTAAAGTCTTTTCCTTCCTACAGCCGGCCACTGTTTTTATATTGCCTCTGCTTTGCTATTCAGGCCTTTGCTCTGATGTTCTTATCCAGGCCTAGCTCCACAGCAGTGCTTGGTTCTGCCATCTTAGGAAATTATTAACACTTATTCACACTCCGGTTGAATATTGATTTAGATTTGTTTGGGTACACCACCCATTGATTTCAAGTAATAACTCACATGGAGAAAATTCAGGAATTAGTAAGAGGAGGGTCATATTTTTCAGAAGTTCGAACATTTAGCCTAACTAGACAGCATCTCTTCTGCCTATACAGAAGGTCTGATTGCCCCAGAAGTAAAAGGCTATGACAGCTGACTCTATATGATTTGGCAATTCAACTTTCTATGGATGTTCACTAAGATATTATATGCCTGAATTGGCAAAATGGATTCAAATAAAGAAAATATATTAAGCCAGACTTAGTTCTCCATGCATGTCTGTGTGTCTTTACTGCATGTGAAGAACTCTGTGAAGTTCCCTAGGAGATATGACAACGGGTCAGAAAGTTCTAACCTCAGAAAGAAGCTTACACATCAGTAGCAAAGGGACATTTTCCTCATACATAAGTAACTCACGAGGTAGAGTGAGCGTAGGTACTATCAGAGAGACACAGGTGATATGCTATCTAAGCTTAGAGCCAGGACTGATTATGTCAACTGTGAGATCAGGAAAGGCTTCGGGAAGAAGGTGTCAATTCCTCTGGGCCTTGAAGGATGGAGAGGATGTGGGCATATGGGAATGAGGGCAAAGACCTACGAGAGGAGAGGCATGCCTGGGCACAGGACTCCTGTCGTTTCTTTTTACATGGGTTGTTTACTGTTTAGGAACAAAACGCTGTTGCTAGGTTTTAGAGCACCAGTCAATAAGTGGATCGTTGCCTTGAGCTGACCAGTTTGGGGTGTCATAAGTCATATCATCTTAGGGCCGACGCCAGGAAGATACTATAGGACTTCATGCTTATTAAGTGTGAAATTTTAGAGGAGAGTAATAAAAGCCTAAGTCTGGTGTACAAAAGAACATGTGACATCCACAACTAGTAACTAAGACACTTGATTAAAAGCAACAGCACAACGTCAGTTTTCAAAACTTAAAGGACTGCCAGCTCCACACTTACCGTGGACATGGATACCATTTGGTTGAAAAGAAGAGTTTGTTTCTGGTTGGTAGGACTTCAGATGAGAGCCCGATGGCTGCTGGCTATGGGGAGGCTGTGTCCTCTGCAGTATTGAAGAAGGAGCTGGGACTCTCCGGGGGCTGATGTGGTGAGGAGATGGAGCAGGAGGTGCAAACCTGAGAAAATAATTATGAAAGGAAACATAAGGGACATAAAATGGCAGGAACCAAGACAAACTCTCCAAAGCCAAATTCTAACTTCCCATTCTAGCAGTCCAAGAGTGTGACGACCAGCCCTTTAAAAAAAGCTTCAGGACTTTTCTCTCTCCTTATTAACCACTGAATTCTCAAACGAGTATCCGAGGGAATAAAAGAGACCAACAAAGGGAAAACCTAGTCATAGTTTGGATTTGTCAAGATTCTCAAACTGCATTACAAATACACAGGGTTTGGTGAAATTCAAAGCACATCTTTTGCCAAGCTCTTTTTCTGCTAATTTTTAAAATCTATTTGCATTTTAGGGGAAATTTGATCCGTATGTTTCTGAATCATTACACTTAGCTCATAAACATTTTGTTTTGTAAGACATATCTGAGGTCCAAGAAGTGTTGTTATAAGTCTTTATTATGAGCCTCTCTAATTCTATTCTCTTTAAGCAACACATTTTCTTTTGCCAAGAATAAATTAACTTAAACCTCAAAGGTCAAGTGTGGTTTGAAACCCAGAACCCAAGAGATCTGTGTGGGTTCTGTGCTTGGCAAAGAACATTCCTGAGGGTGTAACACAAACACCACGTAGGACATCTTTTATAGTCACATGTGCCAATCACAATAAGACCATTGGTAGTTTCTGAGGGTGGACATAGCAGTGTTTAAATAACGTGACACTGTCAGGTAACCTGGGATATAAAATAGATGATGGCACACTGATCTTCCAATTTTAAGGGAAAATTGGCAGGATCTGACTTACTAGGCTTAAAATGACAGTTTATGCTTTCTATCATTGAAGGGAAGGTGTACTTGTGAGAACAACGTTAAAGTTTGGCAATGTCCATAGATGATCAAAATGATACTCGATTAGCCAGTTCAGTAGGGGGCAGGCACAAACATAGCAGAGAAAGGGGCAGGGAGTCTGTCAACACAGTGAAATGGAGCGGCAAAATAACTTTGGGGAAAATTACAGTAGCAATGAATTGTTTAGTTCCCCCAAAAGTCCCATTAAGCTGAAAAGTTTTAATCGGCTGTTTCTTATATTGTGAAGAAAGGCTCTGTTTTGCACTAACATGTATAGGTCATTCTACAATCTGCTTACATTGTGTATTTCACAGGAATAAATAACTTCAGTTGGCTGGGCTTTGGTGTAGGGCCATAGCTGATAAAAAGGGAAGATGAACCAGTCAAGGTTATAAAGTAATTGGAAACACTCTGAACTAGAATATTTAATAAGGCAGAGCTTCTATTCATACATTTGTATTGCAGCAGTAAGAAAGCATGGGACAACATCTCGTGTTCTTGGCTTTTCACTTGTGAGGTGTGGTGAGGCTACGTAAGAAGGTGACGTAAGCATCAAGAAGGGAGGATTTAAACTTGCTAGCCTCAAAGAAGTCAGGAGAGCTTAAGCAAACCAGCTGGGTTAGGATGCCTGCTTAATCAATCATTTACATTTTCATTTTGCTGAAAGAGAATAGGAACTCAGTGCCCTGGGCCGGGCAAATATATGTTTTCCAAGCATATCATCTTAATTGGAATTATCCTGAAAAGATGTGCCAAATGGCCTTGAGAGAAAACACAGCAAATGAATCCTAGCACTGTCCTGAGGACATCTAGTAAAGTTCACATACCAGGGTTCATCAAATGGAGGCCATTTCTGGAAGAGCATGTCCTTAGCATGTCTCACAAGTCACTCTGAGGTTGTGGGAGACGGATGAGGAATTACATTACCACAAAGTCCCCAAATCCTCTGGTCCCTAAAGATCCCCAGGGACAGAAAGAGGGAGGATGTGTATTGCAAGGCAACCTGTGTCACTATTAAAGAACCATCGCTGGTATCTCCATTTTATATTTTGGGCAAAGGAGTGAGATCCTTTGATTGGCTCCCTAATTCTATTTCATCATTTATTCGTCCAAGTTGCAAACCCTGGCCATACCCTCTTGGCTACCAAATATTACTCAGGAAAATAACAATACTGAGTAAAGAAAAAACTATGTTGAGCACACACTGAAGTTTTAGCACTGCTATCTCAGAGGCCTGGAGAAATGAAATATCAAGCCTTCAACTGAATTTACATTTAGCATTTTGCTAATTCAGACTGGATTTTCCTCTGTTATTCAAATAAATGAGATTATATGGTATAAAGTTAATACAATTTCAAAAAATAATGTCACTTAAAGCATTAATAAAAATTTTAAACTATTCTAAGTGAAATAAATATATACCTAAAGTAGGATTTGATTTGGAAAGGAAAGAATTAGTACAAAAATTTTAACTTTTATGTGTACAGAATGAAATGTGACAAGATGTGACCACTATTATTTAGACTAGGGACAAAAAAGTAAATAAGAATTAATCACTCAAAAACCCAACATAAGAATTGAGTGTATAAATAAGATGGATTTTCAAATATAGCAGATAAAAATCAATTTCATTACTGCCTAAAAACACTATATAGTATTTTATGGAAAAATTGCTCACAATGTCTCTATTAATTTAAATTTAATTTGTATAAACTTGGTTACTTGTTAATCAGTTCACAGCAGAGTAGAAATAGTAAATTAAAATCAGGAGCAAGGAGAAAGGAGAGGCATGAAGGTGAAACAGAGTCCCCCCCGTCAGAGGCAAAGCCCCTGGGGGTGTCCAAAAACAATTACTGACAACTCATAGCTAGAGAGATGCCAGAAAAGGAATTTAAAAAGCCAAAAGAACTCAAGAAATGGAGTAGTTTGAGGCCCTTTCATGCAAAAGCAAACAATAAAAAACAGAAAACATGCATACTTAGAAGTTCACGAAGCAAAATATAAACTGTTCTTACTGCTGTTGAAGGTACTCAGAATCCCATTTTCTATGTGTCACACCTACTTTCCAACCTTGTTTCTTCAACATACACACACAAATCAAAACGAATATGCTTTGAACATTCTGCTCAAAAAAAGTTAAGTGGAATTTAAAATATTTTTAAATCAAAAGAATGTGAATTACATTTTTTTTTGATGCCAACCTAAAAAATTTTGACACTGAGGATAAATTATAGTTATTTTCCATTTGTACCCTATGGAATACCTCATTCCCTAATTACGTCAGGCCAAGATGACATCACTCTCATTCCTGCTGAGTTACAGCGTGTCCAAGAGCAAGAAGAGAGACCTTCTGAAATTTTTTTAGGTCCAATCCTGTCCCTCGGCTGCTGAACTGAAGTGGACATTTCAGAGATTTCACTGGACATAGTTTACTAGTCTTTTCTTCGGCCTTTTATACTTCTTTGAAACAATAGATGATTGTTTTGTAAATAGGTAGTAACGGACTGGGAAAAAAAACAAAAAAACACTGCTTACCGGAAACAGATTGCAGAAAAGCAAACCAGAGAACTGAGTCAACCATTTCCACTCATTTGGTGGAGGAGTTTGTATAACCTTAGCATAAGCAATGGTTTGCCAAGAAAAAAAGAAAGGATGAGGAACAGGTCTGAAAATCCCATAAAAAAATTCTCTGGGGGAGGAGGAACATATAAAAGGTTTCTGCAAATTCACCTTAGAGGATGTCTGATTATTTGCGGGTACTTACTTGGCCACGCTCCTTCCCTTATACGCCCTCCTTCTCTGCCTTCCTGGCCCCCACGCTCTGTTATCATAGAGCTCCCCTCTTTTGTAGTGAGGCAGGCCAGCAGCACTCAGTCTTAGACTGTTTTGCAGAGCAGTAGGTCCCAATGTAGACAGGACCGTTAAGGTTCACATGCAGAAAAAGTGGGAATGGCAGGAGAAGTAGATGGGTAAGATAGAAGACAGTCCAGAAGTCACGCCCCACTGGGCTCGGATCCTGGCTACATCCCTCACTAGCTGGGTATTCTTGAGTAAATTCCCTAATTTTTCCCAGCGTCAATTTCAAGTGTAAAATAAAGATAACCTCGACCAGGTGCGGTAGCTCACACCTGTAATCCCAGCACTTTGGGAGGCCGAGACGGGATTGCTTGAGCCCAGGAGTTTGAGATCAGCCTGGGCAACATAGCGAGACCCTGTCTCTACAAAAAAATTCGAAACTTAGCCATGTGCAGTGGCACCTCCTATAGTCCCAGCTACTTGGGAGGCTGAGGCAGGTAGATTGCTGGAGCCCAAGAGTTCAAGGTTGCAGTGAGCTATGATCTCGCCACTGCACTCCAGCCTGTGTGACAGAACCTTGTCTCAACTAACTAAACAAACAAACAAATAAATAAATAAAATCTCAACTCTTACTGAGGCTTGTTAAGTCTGAGTTAACATTTGTTTATTCATTCAAGAGATATTTATTGAGCACTAACCAAGTATGGGGCACTGTTCTAAGCACTAGGGATAGGGCCACAAAGGACATACCTCTGTCGTTGTGGACTTACTAGTGAGGGGAGGAAGGAGTGAATAAATTTAAGTAAGCGAACTATGTATTGGGTTAGAGGAAATGAGTGCTATGCAGAAATATAAAGCATGAGAGGTAAAGGGTGGGGTGCATTAAAGACAACTTTAAATTGGGAAGTCAGGGATATCAAAGTACTTAAGACAATGAGTGTCTGATGGCTTCTGGGTGACTGATACACGTTTATGCAGTGACTGGTCTAAATCGAATGTACATTTAAGACATCCCTGACATTAACATGGACCCCAGTGCTTGAGAGCTGTATAAGACTGTGGTTCCAGCACTGTATTAGAGCACTGGTAGAATTCTCTTTTCTCCATATTCAGATATGGCAACTAAGGCTCAAAGAAAGTGAAGCATTTACTCATCTGGCTAATTTTATGATTCTAGAAGTTAGTCTTGATCTTGTTTAAGGGTCTCATTTCTTGGTACTGGGTTTCCCAACAGAGTATCTCAAGCTCACAATTTCATACAATCGTACAATGTGCTAGCTGGAAGGGGCACTGGAGTACCACCTATTTGGATGAGAAAAAAAAGAGGTCCAGAGAGCTGAAATGATTTGCCCAAAGTCAGAAAGCTAGTTCTCCAGGTACCATTTTATCCCAGTATGTTAAGAAGAAAACCCTTCCTAGTGGAGATGCAGAGCAAGCTAGAGGGGTGAGGTGAGGGAGGAGTGAAAGAGGACTCCAGAGGGTATCTGAGATTTTCATCTTTACCAGGGCTGCTGGAAGGGCTATCAGCAACCTACTACCTTTAAAAAATCTGGCAATGCAAGTGCTGTTCAATTTGCTTTGGTGAACTTGCTCAATCCTGAACTGGAGTTCTTCACGTACGAGCTGGTACATACCATTGCTCTGTCAGTCCCCTGTCTGTAAGTCCAGAGTATTTCTATGTCAACTTATAAATTTATTTCTTTAACAAAATTCACTAATAGAATGTGTTACAAGTCAAGCATGTGTCATAAATATTTTCTACTTTTCTTTATTTGTGCCATATTTGCAAGCAGTTCTAGCCAACAATGTGGGACTGTGTGTTTTAGCACTGCTTTGGGGGTTAACACTTTGAAAAGAAGGAATTTATGTGTTTACATGATCAAATAGATTAAATGTTGGTGTGTGTTTTGGATATTTTTTTCCCCCTCTCTCTTCCACAGCAGCCATAGACCTCCTGAAGAAGGAAGGATGCATTAGAACAGCTTGTTTCATTGTATTCACACAAAAAATATTATTGATTTGCTGCCAGGGAGTAGAAATAATGGATACAAACTAGTCTACGATGGATTTGGGGAGGTATTTTTTATTTCCCCAAAGAATTGCAGGGTATCATCTGTGGTGGTTTTAAAATTCATCTGTGAAAACTAATCAATGAAAAATGGCTTTAGCAGTTGGCCCACTGCAGAGGGGGAAAAAAGGAATCCTTTTCAAAACCTGAGAAGAAAAGCTCAGTTTTAAGGATTTCACATCTGATTTAACATCGAAAAAAACCCCTCAATGATAATACCCCACTTTGTATAGCCAGCCAGCGCTCCATTTTAGCAGACTTTAGCGGTCTTTATAACGATTTATGAATCACTTCATGAATTCCTGGCTGACTCATCTGGGTGACTATAGTATCTACTTATACTTCCCTTCTGTCTCACAAAAGAGACACTTGGACTCAGTTCAATCCAGATTTGTCCCCAAATGAATCACAGCACGTTACTGGGGGAACTGCAAATTGAATTCGGCTTCTGAGACAATCAAGACCAGCTTTCAGTAATGAAGAAACGGCCGCTGGGAAGTGTGGGTAATCGCAATGCTGTCCATCTGGGCAGGACCAAAGCAGGCCCAGAGCTGCATGTCCATCTGAGGACTCTGTCCCCAAAGAGTCAAAGAGCAGAATCCGTGCCCTAGAAGGGCTTAGTGTATTTCTGTCTCCTTACAAAGGGCTGGGTCAATATTAACTGCAAATAATTCATCAGGTTGGACAAGACCAAGACTCAAAAATGATTGCCTGAGCCTCCACTCAGCATGACCAAATGAGGGCTGTGAAGTTGGCTGTAGGAGAAATGACCACCAAGGCTTTTTAAAGGAGATTTTCACATATATCAGAATGAGTAAGCATTTGTGGGAAATAGGAAGGACAGAGTGTTCTGGAGGAAAGGTTCTCCACTTGGGTATAGGGAGCAAGTTGTCAGTCAAGAAAACAAAGTAATCAATGCCCAAGGCGGAGAAGCGTATTTTTTTTCTGGTAAATGCTGAAATAGGGCCCAGGACATTGCAATATTTCTCCCCTGTGGAAATGAAACGGGAGGAGGGGGGACCATCCAGGGTATGTCAGAGAAATGAATTATGCAGGACCAAGAACAGGAGTTTTCTGGAATAACTTGACTGCAGAATTGGCTGTGACTTGGTTGTTTGTCTATTTCAGAATCTGACATGATGGGGAGAGACAGAGAAGAAAAGTCTGATTCTGCCAAATCCTCTTTTTTAAAAAAGCACCAACTAGAAGAAAACATATCCAGAGTGGTCCCGGACATTTGATGTAAAAAAAAAAAAAATCTGCAATGATATCACCTCTTGGGTTGCTCACAGTAGGTCAGAGCAAAGGGATTAACTCATGGTCTTGCAGCAAAGGGAACAATCTTTCTCTTGTTCAGCATGGTGTCAGACATAGTGTTCAATCTGCTTTGCAATAATAGAATGCATTAGATGAAAGAAAAACATTCGGAAGTGAATGTAATGAGAATGCCAGATGAGAAATGAGAAAAAAAATAAGTATTTTCTTTGTCTAAACAGGAGAAAGGGAGGGAGGCATAGGCACATCAAAAATGGACTATCCCATACCTTTCTCATGGTTTCAAAATGCAAATAGGAGTCTCTTGAAGACACCAGAAGAATTCTGAGAACCAAGTTCAAATGCAGTACTCCTGCCAAGTATGGCCAGGTGCCTTTGGAAGCTACTGCCAAACAAGACTTCAAAAGGCAATATAAATCCATACATTTGAAAAGAAACTAGCTCGGTGGTGGTTCGGTCAGTAATAACATGTGCTGTTCATATGTACATTTTTTTTTTCATCTGCTGGATGTCAGGTTACCATCGTAGTAACCACAAAGGAATTTTCTGCACCTTCTCTTGAAGGTAAGACTCAATACTTGACTATAGAAATGAATTGAAGGAAATAGCATATATTTTAAAATTCACAGTTGGAGAAGGGCTTTTGGCTTTTACAGATAGAATGAGCATAAATCCTCAAATGTTTGCTACTATTTTGTATCTCCAGCACCTTATCTAGTACTATGCAAAAATAAATATTTAACAAATGTTGGTTGTTGCCGTTGAAGAACTACTCTGTTGAACATACTGAGGTTCCATACACTGGTTCCGTAGGCTTGCTCACAATTTGGCACCAATTTTTGTGCCCAGGTAGATGTTACATTTGCCCAATTAGTACAAATGTCCAGGTGGATATTATATTTGCACAGTTTCTAGTTCTCAAGGGAGAATATCTATTCCAGAGTATGAGCCCAATCATTTATTCATAGAAGAAGGACTCTAACAGTGCAAGGGAGGCTTAGCATGACTATTATAGCTTCATCTTTTTTCTGCGCCCTGCGGTAATATCCTTTAGGTTAAAAGCTTCTGCTTAGCTCTGCACATAGGCTAGAAGAAAGGTGACAATCATCTGTCCCTTTTCCAAAATTAACTCCTGAGGAGGTAAGAAAGGTATACACGCAAGTAACAATGCTATGTTAAAAGATTTTTAGGGACATCCTGAACTTCATCCTCTAAAGTTAACTGACCAAGAACAGAGAAGTTTTATAAATTCCTTGGGTCCTTGATGACACCCAAATGTCTGCAGTCCTCAGTTACCTCTTGGCAACCCACCTCCACCTGCTTCCTCTTCCTTTAAGATAAAAGGAGCCTAAAGTTCATACTAACTTAGATGGTTCTTTAGGACATTAGTCTGCCATCTTCTTGCTTTGCTGGCTCTTTGCTGGAATAAAAAAGTCACTTTCCTGTCCCAACACCTTGCCTCTCAACCTATTTACTGTCTTGTGGTGAGTGGTATGAGCTTGAGCTCGGTTACAGGATGACTAAAACAGAAAATCTTTTCTCCTTGGAACTAAACAGAAAAGCTACCACAGACTATTTCTCAGAAAAAGACACAAAAAGACTCATCCAAAGAACTTTGCCTGTTGGTTTTGGCTCACCTCAGTAGTCTCCTGACCACAGATAAACAGTCCTTCACCTGCAAAATGATAGTCTCTTAGCAGCTAAGTCTCCCAACAGCCCCTACTTCAAACGGGAAAAGACAATGATGATTTCTAGATCATGCAGTTAAAACAGTAAGTAGAGGCTTCCCTTTGAACAGCCTGTTCTACGGCAGAGAGGAGGCACTTTGGAATAGGTGGATGTCTTGACTCGGGTTAGAAAGACTTGTGGGCTTTCACTTTGGGAATTCTGGCTCCATATGACTTGCTGTTTCAGAGACAGCATATGACAAGAACTAAGTACTACCATGGCTTAGTGTGACCTCCATTGTTGTTTCATGTTAATACACTGAAGTAGAGGTTGCAGGAAAAAAAAAGCCACCTCTATTTCACCCAAGCTTCCTTGTTACTGTCGTGACTCACTTTCCTGACTGAAAATCCAAGGGGACTAAGAAAACATCATCTTGGGCTTAACATGAGGTAGATTTGTTTGGAATGTGGGAACAAAATAAAGATGGTTGATCTGGCATTCAGAGGCCAAATGACTTCCCTGGCAATTAAAAAAATAGTTCCTTTTACAGACGTCCTAATAGTTGGTTTTTTATGTGTGCTTGTAATTAATCTAAAATGAAGAACCAGTGCATTTCAAAATAAAAAAAAATATGTGGCGAATAATTTGATATGAACAAATACTGGAATCAGGAGTTGAGCTGTTTTCCTGGGGGAGCGCCCGCTCATATAACGTTCCCTACCTTCCCATGAACTGACCCAGAGGAGAGTGTGGAGGTGGAAGAACAACAATCACATACTCAGGGTCACTTTCCCCAGAAACAATAAAGGAATCATAGCAGTGTTCCTCCCTTCCACCCACATTCATTCATTCCACAAAATTCCTTAGGTTCCCTTATCAGCACTGAGGGTTGTGAACAAGGTAGTGATGAACTTAACACAGTCTCTGCTCAGGGAGTTTCCATTGTAGCGGGATGTGAGCAGATCGGTTAACAAAGCATAATTTCAGAGAGTGATACACCGATGGGGAAAAACAAGCAGAGTTAAGGAATAAAGTGATGCTGAGGAAGGAAAGTTTTAGATAAATGTAGTCAAGAAAGGCCTCTTTCTGAAGGGGTAATATTTCAGTAGACACCAGAAATGAAGGCACAAGTCATGTGAAGTTCTGGTGAAAGTACCTTTCAGATTTTTGGAACAGTAAGTGCAAAGGCCCTTACGTAAGATTAGTTGGTATTTTCTAGAAACAGTAAGAAAGCCAGCATTCCTGGAGCAGATTAAACAAGGCAACAATGGTGGGTAAATTTAGCTGAGGCCAGACCATAGAGGGCCAAGTCCACTACAAAATGGAGTTTGGATTTTATTTGAAGTTTGATGGGAGGGGAGGTGTGAGCAGGAAAGAGATGATCCACTTACTTTGAAAAGGGCAGCTTCTGTGGTGTGGAGCAAAGGCCATGCGTGTACTGGTGGGGGAGGGTGGAAGACTGTGGGTAGGGAAGACGGGGTGTGGAGAGACCAGTTAGGAGGCTGTCATGCTTGAGATGGGAGGGGATGGTGGCTAGAACTGGGATGGAGTCCATTAGGCTTGAAATGAATTTTGAAGGCATCACTAACAGACAGATTAATTAGATGTGAGAGTGTTTGGGCAAAGGGAGGAATCAAGGGTAACTCCTGGGCTTTTTAGGATTTTAACAGTAAGTTGAAGATAGCCATGTAGATTAAATTCTTGATTTTCCTCCAGTATCAGGAAACATACTAGACTCTGAATATTATGCTCACAAAAGTTTTACAGGCCACATGGACATTTAAATCAGAGATAGATCAGAAAAGCCTAGGGAAGCCAGTTCAGTAATTTTCTTTTTTGTTGTTGTTGTTGTTGTTATTTTATTTTTCTCATGAAGCCATTCACAATCACTGGGCCAATAAAAAGAAAGTAACCTGTATCATCGATTTCCTTATAAGTGTATGTGTGACTCCTGGAGTACATCAGGGGTTGTATTTAAGGAGATATCAGTAAGGTGATGACCTCTATGAAAAGAAAGTTCATTCCAAAGGCCAATGACCTCACTGATATTGGCTACAAAGGATGGAGCATGGCTGTGGTCATGGACCTTCAACAGTTAAGAAGTGTAAAGACTGGTGGGCCATTCTGACCTACAATGAACACTGAGAAGTACCACGAACTTTCCACAGATTTAAAGAAAACAAAATAGGAAAAGGCCACCAGCCTTTCCCAATCTAAGACCCAAAGCTCTATCTCTACTTTCAAGGCTCAGATGTGGGAATTTTCTGCCTCTGTACTGTTCGCAGCATTGACATCAGGAACAACTTCACATTCAGTAATTCTCAAGTGTGCATGTGTGTGTGTGTGTGAGTGTGTGTGTGTGTTGGGGTAGAGAGTGGATTTTGGATCCCACCTCTCTTATTAATTTTGAATATCTGTGGAAGTCACCTTTCTAGAAAGAAATTGATCCCCTCATGGGATGCTAAATGAGGATAACAGCTTGACTTCTGAATAGAAAGTGCTGTAGACCAGAGAGAAAGAATGATGCTCATGGTCACCTGACACTGGTGGGCACCACACTGACAGACTCTACCAGAGGATGACGTGGATACCAACGTGCAGGCTGATAAAAATGGCCATTTGAGGCTTATATTTGTGTTTCCACTATAGCTTTTCTCAATCATTCCCATGATCAAGACTGAAAAGCTTTATTTATTGTCTGAGTTTATCTACTGCCTTCTAAGTTAGGTATGTTTCTATACTCATGTGACAGGGTGTGTAACACACATTAAGGAGCCCTCAGAGTGGTGCTCACTGGGTAAATGCAACTGTAGGATGACACACAGCCATGTGGATAACTCTTAGTCATATCCAAGTCCTTTCTGGTATCACAGAGACAAGTGAGGTCAAGTTATTACTGATATTAGAACTCTCATTTCTAAATGTTTGTCACTTCATCTCTAACATGGTGGTAATTTTTATTTTTGACACTCAGTGACTCTTCAAAACCTTGGCAGATCATAACTATAACACACGAGCTTGGAATTGCAAGGTACAAAAAGGTCTTTACGAACTGTATTAACAAGCAAAAGTGCCCTTGTTGGCCAAATATACAAATTCTTGTCCTCAAGGTACAGCCTCAACTCCTTAATGTGGCTAATGAGGTTACTCCTTCATTTACTCAGGAAGCTACATCCTTGCAAGCTCTCTTTCCTCTTAGCTTTTGTATTAATATAAACCCCTTGTTGCACACACCATTGTTGCCTGTAGACCTTCAGATTTCAGGGAGATATTTCTTCCTCCAGTCCTTCCTCCCAAGTGGGGAAGGGCAATCCAGGGAGAGGGGAAGCAGAGTGTTCAAATGACAAATGTGCTCTTTCTGTATGCCTCCGTCATAGTACTCTGAATTATGGCTGCCTATTGACTCGGTTGTCCTGAGAGGGCAGGACTCTTGCTAAGTCTTGTTTCATGTCCAGCATATTGCCTGGTACACAAATACCAGTTAAGTGAAAGACTGAATGCACAAATAAACCCCTGATGCTTGGATAGATTTTGATAAGCTTTAATATTGAATATGCTGTTCACGATTATTGCATATATACTAGATTAAGAAGAGAGAGGAAAGATTATGTGTATGTGTGTGTGTGTGTGTGTGTGTATGTATAAGGCTGTGAAAAAGCCGAATGGGTGAAGATACCAATGTCCTTGACTGCTCAGAAAGTCCTGGGAAGGAAAGAAGAGTTAAGCAGCAGGCCTAGTTTTGAGCTGTTCAGATGCTACCTACACAAAGAAGAGAGAATGGTGAGTATCCAGCCTCCAGTATTCAAGACCACAAAAAAGCAATGCAGAGAACCAGCAATGGATGATGGCAAGGGACTCCTCACAGTGTGTGTGTGTGTGCGTGTGTGTGTGTGTGTGTGCATGAATGTATCCATCAGAGGAACTATCAATATGTATTGTATCAAAGTATATAGGTTACACAAGATGGTGGGAACCTTGAGAATTAGGGCCATTGCCTTTCTGACCAATAAATCAAGGAGACCATTGCTTTGTGGGAACCACCCCCCTGGACAGTTGGAGTTGACAATGACCTCCTGTTTCATAGTCATTCCCCTCATGGGCCTCTTCCCTTGTCAAATCTTCCTCGGCACCCACCACTGTACTACTCAATATAAGGCACTCTAGCGGTTATCAGGAAACTTAAGGTTCCTGCCCCCCAAAAGCTAATAATCTAGGTAGCATGGTGACATCTGGTAAATGGTCAATGCATGAGACAAATAATAAGAACCAAGGGATTCATCAGGGAGACTTGATCCTGTGAGTTGTGAGAGGCAGTGGAGGCTTCCTGGGTTAAGACTAGGCTGAGCTCCAAAGGCTGGTAACATTTGATCCAGGATGAAGGGAAGTCTTTAGATAGAATTAAAGACTGAATATTTAAGATGTAGAAGCAAGTGAACTAAGTCAGAAGTCAGCGAACAGACTGGTTTGACTAGAACTAAAGAACTGTACAGAATTGCAAAGCCATTAAATCAAAAATGGCCACTGCCGTTGGCCCCTTGGCATCCGGACAAGCAACACTACATTCCTAACGATAGAATAGACAATGATACCTGTGAAAGTTAGTCCTGTTTACTGAAAGGCATGCAAAGACCACACATAAATGAAAATGTCTGGAATTCTAGCAATGTCACATCTAAATTATACATTATTAGTGAAAAATGGGCTTTTCAATACTCTATAGGGACTCAAGATATTGGCGTTCCTTATTTGGTAACGATGCTCTGACTGCTTTCTAAAAACTATTATTTCTAACATTTTCTGCTATTGATTCATGTACTAGATTGCATACTCCCTAATGAAACTACATCCTTTCTTTCTGTGACATTATGAAATATATATTTGGTCTTCCTCCCTATTCCCTGCATACAACTCCTAAAATCCTTGGTATCTTCCAAGTGATGTGTCTTTTTGTATGCTAATGAGCTGATTAATGGCTGGCAGCCTCTAGGTAGCTTCAAGATGGAGGCTGGTCGCCTGGAAACACCCAGGCAGGATTAGAGGATTGGGACTTTCAGCCCTATCCCCCAACCTCCTAGAGGAGAGGGGCTGAAGATTAAGCTGGTCACCAATGGCCAATGATGTAATCAATCATGTGTATTTAATGAAGCCTCCCTAAAAACCCAAAAGGACTGGGTTCAGAGAGCTTCCACATAGTAGAACACATGGAGGTTCCCGGAGGGTGGTGAACCTGGAGGGTGATGAGCCCAGAGAGGGCATAGAAGTGCCATGCCCCTTCCCACATGCCTTGCCACATGCCTGTTCATCTCTCTCCTTTGTAATACACTTTATAATAAACTGGTAAATAGAGGTAAGGGTTTCCCTGAGTTCTGTGAGTTGTTCTAGCAAATTAATTAAACCCAAGAAGGGGGCTGTGGGAATCCTAACTTATAGCCAGTTGCCTATACATCTATATAGGCAAAAAAGCCTGAGCTTGAGACTGTTGGAAGTTGGGGACAGTCTTGGAGATTGAGTCCTCAACCTATGTGATATGACACTATTTCCAAGTAGATAATGTCAAAATAGACTTGAATTAGGGGACACCCAGTGTCCACTGCAGAATGGATATTTTGCTTGATGGGTGGGGAAAACCCCCAGATATCTGGTCACAGAAGTGTTCCATATTGATTGTTAATGAAAGAACAGAAAAAACATGTGTTTTTTTCCCCCTATATTCACGCTTTCTTTTTAGTCTTTTCTGGCTCAGAAGTGGGACTTATAGGAAGCCCTTTTGTAAATGTCTTCACTGTGGTCAACCCACAAGTCTCCTTAAGCTCTGTCCCTTGCATGACAAGAGCACACCATGTTTAGGGTGAAGAGAAGCAGCTGACATTCTTTTGCACAGGATGTGCAACACTAATCCAGCAGGTTTACTCTTGGGACTATAAGATTTCTCCATTTCAAAAAGGAACTCCCATCAATATTTTTGTTTTCTCTGGTCTAACAGGCTTACTATGAAATCCAGCGAACTAACATTTCCAAAGACATGGAGTTCCTCTCATGGGAAGCCACTGTCATAAACATAAAGTACCAC
Source organism: Propithecus coquereli (assembly GCF_000956105.1). Taxonomy (NCBI): domain Eukaryota; kingdom Metazoa; phylum Chordata; class Mammalia; order Primates; family Indriidae; genus Propithecus; species Propithecus coquereli. Next base: position 2,136,645 of record NW_012149764.1, read on the forward strand.
TGGCTAGTTCAACATGACATAATATAACAGTACTTCCCATAATAAGTTTAAATCAACATTAGGTGATGTGGTGTGGTACTGCTTAAATCACTGAAATGATGTGTCATTCAGATAATATTTCAAAATAAAAATGGAATCTTGTCAAATCGAGAGAACTTGCATTTATTTTATTTTATGATGGCAGGATCAAAGAACCTGATGCTAACCGGTTAGATGTGGTGGACCTTTCCTGACTTCTGACAGTGACTCAGCCCATTTTTTTAAACAAGTTAAAGCTAAGTAAATGATGAATCAATGCCCACAAAGCAGGAAAAGATGCCAGTTTCCCACTAAAAATCGCCAAGTGTGATAAACCTATTTCCGTTAAGAAAACTGCTGGAGTTTTTACTGGGGGATTTCCCAGGCAAACAGAGGCAAAGATACATAAACCAAAAGCGGAAGGTAAGCACATTTCCTCTGAGTGTTTTTATGCTGGACACTAATGCAAACCCAGTGAACAATTCAGGGCTGTTTCATGTCATCCCCCTCTCCAGACCTGATGGGAAGAGAGAACCTACCGCACTCGCACTTGTCCACTGCAGGTGGGCGCCCCCGGGATGGAGCACACATCCTGTGGGCAGAACGCAGCAGCGACGCAAAACCGCAACGGTGCACATGTCCAGTTCATCCACCCACGCACGTAAAGGACCGTCTCCTTCCTCTCCATTTCCCCTTCCACAATTATTTACACTATCAACCACTGTGATCATTTAACGACATCCTCTGGCTTCTAAATGGAATCACTCAGCTAGGCCAAGGTTGCCTTTCTATTAGTATCTGCAGCTGCTGAAGGCCTGCCTCATGCCACATAACTTGCTAGGCACTTTACCTGCTTTGGGTCTTTGAATCCTAATTCCCCACGAGGTACACACTGAGGATCAAAAAAGGAATACCCTATCACCTATGTGGTATTCCTGCCAAAAATATTTACAATGAATCTGTCTAGGAGAAAACAATTCAACAAATCCAAACCATGGAACATTGTCTAAAATAAATGCCCCAAGTTCTTCAGAAACTGTCAAAATCTTCAAAGACAATAATCATCACCATCATCATCATCATAAAAAGCTAGGGAACTTCGTTAGATTCAAGCAGACAAAAAAGAAATGAAAATTAAATGCACTGTGGGATCCTTATTAGGTCCCTGGACCATAAAAAGGAAGCAAGAAACAAAGAAAAAATTCCAGCTATAAAGGCCATTATTCAGAAAATTGGGGAAATTTGAATATTGATTGATTCTTACATAATAGTACTATCTTAATGTTAAATTTCCTGAGTGTGATTATGACATTGGGTTTATGTAAGAGACTGTCCTTCTACTGAAGTAGTTAGGGGTAGAGCTCAACGAAGTCTGCAGCTATCTCTCAAATGGTTCAGAAACAAAGGCAAGCAAACCGGCAAACAAAGAGTCTCCCAAGTCAGTGAGAGAGTGAGAGAGCAAAATACCGACAATGGGTGAACACAGGTGCAGGGTGTACGGGTATTCACTGTACTATTCTAGAAATTTATTATATGTTTACAAACTTTTGAAAGAGAGAATTAAAAAATTATGAAATAAAATGTTAAAAAAACAAACAGACAAACCTCAAGCAGCAGGATTAGCTAAGGAACTTGCCAATAGCCAAAAGTTAGCAACTGTCAGGACTGAGATGTAAACATCAGGTGTCTGGGGTGTGGTGGTTGTTTTTGACTCCAATAATGTTTAAGCTATTTTTCCACATGTATTCCTTTAAAGGCTGTGTACAAAAAAGAAACACAATGATTGCTTTTCTTTTACATTCCTGTTCAGGATGTTGGGGCTACTGACAAGGAGAGGCAGTGAAGAAGGGAGGTTCCCGCTGAGCGTTTCTGAGCTTGGCCACCTTGTGCGGTATGATCCTCAGCTAGGCAGAGTGAAATGAGCTGATGAAAAGCCCACAGCTAATATTACTTAAAACTCAACTGAAAACTATCTAAAATGCTAAAAACTGATCATCTCAACATTTAGGAATATATCAGGTAACTGGAAGGATAGATTTCCTATCTCAGTGGATGGTTACTATTCGCATGGCTTTGTTGACAGATCCTATGGGAGGAGGCTAATGATGTGTTTACACTTTACCATGCACGTAGAACTGTTAAAACTAGTCTGATACCTTCCGATTCATATTTCTAATTGCCCACACATAGCCTCATGGATATTTTATAACCACCTAAAATTCTAACTCCTGAAGTCAATTTATTGTTCCTTCTTCCTCCCCTTCCTCTCCACTCACACCGTTTTACCTTCACACCACCACACTCTGCTTGCGTTTGCAATTTCTGTTAACGACACCAATTTCTATCTTGGTGTCTAGGAATGCAACTCAGGAATGAATTTTGGTCCTTTCTCTTTACTTCACATATATATTAATAATTTGGTGATTCTGCCTCCTAAATAATAGCTCTTGAGTAAAAATTCCCCGTCCTTACTGTGTTGCCTCACTTCAAGTAATCCTACTGCTCACAAGGACTCCTGTGACAGCCTCCTCCTTGTTTCCTCTTACTCCACGTTCAATTACTCTATCCTCTTGTCACCTAAATTCTTTCTCTACATTATGTCAATCTGATGGTGTCTCTCTCCTAAAAAAAGAGTCCATAATGGCTCTTCATTTCTAGTAGGATAAGGGGCAAAAGCCTTAAACACATAAGCCAGCCTGCTAGTATCTGACTTCATCAGCCATGTGGCCCCTGGATGCTGCCATCCTGACCCACTGAGGCTTGCCTTGATGTCTATCCTCTTCCTTCTCACACCTGCATGTGTCCTTCTTGCTGTCTAGGATACTGCTCCCCATTTATCCATCTAGAAAGGCCCTAGTCTTCTTTCAATGCCTGTATCACTGTGTCTTTCTTTCTCTTCCTCCCTGAGGCAGAGTTAGGGACATCCTCTTTAGGATCCTGTGGCATCTCTATTAAATCATTTATCCAAATAGCCTTATTATACTTTGCTTATGTGTCTGTCCTTACCTATAAGGGCAGGAACATGTTTCAATAATCTTTTCATCCCCAGCACCCCACGCAATGTCCAACATATAGCAAGTACTCAAGAGCTGTTCATTAAACAAAATAATATTAATAAATAGGAAGGGAGGCATAAACCATAAAATATTTAGTTTATCAGATTTAAAAATACATATTAACAAATTCATAGACCAGGCCAAAAATGATGGAACTGCAGATTGCTGGTAAAATCCAAGATTCAAAACTTTTATTCCTGCTGCCTATTCAACCCAATATTTTGTTCACCAAACGCCTATTACTCCACAACTGCACAGAGGTCTCCACAAGAACTTTTTTCCCCTGTGGATGTCTGGGAGTAACCCCTAGCTAAGCCAACTCAAGCCAGGTGACAAGTGGAGAGAGGAGACAGGAGGTGTGGGCATGATCTTCACATCGCTGGAGGAGGCCTGGGCACTTCCCAGAGAGGGACTGCTGTGTCCAACCTCCTTCCGAAGCTACCTGCACTGATGCAGCCACACACTTGCCATTGAGCAGGAGAAGTTCACTGAAAGCCTGCTCCCAAAAAGGGGTCTGTGGTCCACAACAGCACACAGGATATTAGGGAGCAGAGTATGAGAAAGGCCCCAAAGGCCTCTGGAGCCAACAGAGAAGCCAGAAGTAAAAATATCATGAAGTTCATAGTCGTTAAAAATTTGTCCCCAGGAAACTTGTATGAGGGTGATATCAATATATTCAGTGTACAGCTCCTTTCTGGTCACCTATATAAAATCCTGTGCCCTTTTATACTCTGCTCCCAAGCTAACACTACTGATCTCTGTGACAAGGGCACCGTCTTACATCCGGAAAGTGTTTCAACCTGCACATACGTTACCTTTAAACTGAGTCCCTGTAACAAATTGAGGAAAGAGGGGAAAGACAGAGAAATTCTGATGCCTTTTTCCAGCACCCGACACTTCAGCTGGCGATTGCCAATAGCAATGGAAAAATAAAACAGATAATGAGATATTTGGTCCACGTGCTTTGTGTATGTACTTTTAAAATGTCACCTTTGGGAAACTCAACCCACCAATGGATTATTAATAAAATTCAGCAACTGTCAAAGCACTTCTCCGTGGAGGGAGGCTTGGCGGCGACACCTATTAGGAGAGAGAGACAGATGGCCTTACCTCTCAGCTCCCGCGTCCACAGCTGCGAGTGGAGGTAACTGGGAGGAGGGGTGGTGGGGGCTCCCCTGTACATTATGTCCCGGAGAAGGGTGACTGACAGGATGTGGGGGCGGCACGGCCCCAGCAGCTGTTCCGCTTCGGCTTGAATGATTGCTGGAGAAAATGGGAGCTGAAATTAAGGGAGAACAAGCATGAGACTGCGCCCCGAATGAAGCCCGCATTTCTTTTAAATACCGAAGGCTGACAGCAAGCATATTTTAGGGGCTTGTTTGTTTTTCTCTGGGTGGTTTTCAGGGAACAGTTCTCCCCTTCTTGGATATACACAGCTTTTGTTTTCATGGCGGAACAGGTTCCTCGGGAGCGCACGTGCAGCTCGCTCCAGGCTGCCGATCGCGGTCTGTCTCCCGAGCGCGGCCGTGCCTCGCCAGCTCCCTGTCTGGACACCGTGTCATTAGTCAGTCTTGCACTGTTGCATCTGTGCAAAGGTCTCTGTATCAGAGCTGCTCGGTCACGGCGGATGAGAGTCATCGGGTCACAGAATATTCGGCCAGCTGACCAAGGAGGGCACAACACAGTCCTTCGTGCTCCTCTCGCTGCTGCAGCGAGCCACTGCGGGTCAGGCCAGGGTCCCTCTCCGTCACTGCTAAATGAGCATAATGAGGACGGAGCTTCCCTGATCCCAGCACAAATGTAGGATCCTACACCCTTTTAACTTAAGAGTCTAACTGACCCCCGGCATTTCCCAGATGGCGTGATGAATATACTTGGTCTTCATCAAAAAGGGGTCCCTTCAAGATATAAAAAGGGGGCCTCAAATGCAGCCCCGGGATCTCCCCCCATTGTTGTTTATTATGACACAGGGAGTGAGTTAGAGCCCCATTCGTAGGGGCAGCCTAGCCTTTGAGAACTGTATGTGACCCCAAACACGAAAATGTGCTCATTTAGATCGGCTAATTGGTGTGATGTCACAGAAGAAACCAGGACTTGTCACTTTCAGAGTCTTATCAGAGAGGCTCTCTCAGTGTCTGGGACCTACTCAGTAGACATCTCATTATGCTGCAATCATACCAGCGCCATTATGCTGACTCTCTTTAACTTCCTTCTCTGTACGAAGCTATGCGGAGCTTTATACCCATTTCTGCTCTCTTTGAACTTACTCTACCAATATCAAAGTATAAAGGGATTTTTTTAAAAAAACAAAAGAAATCAGGTTCAGGGTTAAGAAAGAGAAGCCACGTTATCAAACAGATTTGAGGGTTTAAAAGTTCAGGGAGTTGTATTTTTAGACCAGTACCATTTTCCCGACCTCTCCAGGATAGAATACATACCCCAGATGACCCAGCCCCCAAAAGCTTAATCCAATGGAACAAGAGTTCAAGTATTTAAAGGAACATGTGAAGAGGCAGAATTACCATCTTCCCGCTCAAAAAGCTACTGACAGGGGTGTGATCTGATTTGAAGGGTTTATTTCTGGTAAATCAGCATTCTGTCAGGTTAACTCTTGTCCTCAGAAGCCTGTATCCACCACAGCCCTCCAAGTCCTAAAAAGGTAGTGAGGCCGGAAAATGCTTACCAGCTCAGAAAGGCAATGCTGAGCTTCTGTCGTGTGCGTCAGCCTCCATAAAAGTTGCACATTTGCAAACTCGCTAGAGTCACCTTATGAATCACTACCCTCATTTATGCTCAGCTTGCTCAGGGAACCACAATTCTGCTTGTATTCCAAATAATAATTTTACCCAGGGGAGAAGGCTGTTTGGATTGACTGTGGCAGTAGTTTTCAATACTGGTGTTTGTCAGCATGGAGCTTGGTGTTTTATACACTATTCCAAAATTTAATGGAATAATAAGAGGTCACAGAGACACTGTGAAAACACAGCTAACTTTTTTTTTTTCTGCCTTAGTGTAGAAATGTGAGCTTTCCTATTTATTTTGTTGTAGTTGCTGAATGCACCCATCACTTATTTTCCCTTGGAGGTATTTTTGTATGTATTTTCGTGTGTTTATCACAAGGGAAGCATCGACCCTGGTGTGTATAACCCAATGGGCAACAGGAAAACTTGGTGTGTACACTCTATACTCTACTCTATGGTTCAACAGAAAGTGCGGTGCTTCTCAGAGGTGTATGTTAGCTACATTTGGCATTTGCTGTGATGAAACAGGCTAGGAAATCTATATAGTTTGTAGCATGTCACTCACTCAAAGTTAGGCCTGTTTAGGGGCTCTCCTTCATGTCGTTTAACATACAGGAACAATCATCCATCATTCATCCATCAATAATCTATCCATCTGTCCACCTTGTCTGTCCATCCATCCATCCATCCATCATCCAACCATTATTTTTTGAATTCAAAATGTATTAATTGCTTATTATGTGCTAGCCACTCTACCACATGAATCTCTGCCCTTGCAATTTAGTGAGAGGAACAAACCTCTATGCATTAGTTTTACCTAAATACTAGAGAAGAGCATTGAACATGGTGCAGTTATGGGGAGGCACTGCCAAGCTGTGCCTGGTGCAGCTGGTTGCCACAACAATGGCCAGTAGAAACAGGTGGTGGGGAGGATATGAAGTGAGTCCCATGAGGTTTCTGGTATGGGGTTGAAGGCTCAGGAACGTGCTCCCAGCTGTGCTGGACACAGTCAAGCTCTGACTGACCAACAGTCAAACACACGTCCACAGCCCTTCCCTCTTCTGCTATAGCTGGTGAAGGGAACAGAAACAGGCAGTGGTCCCCTGATGGGGCCCCATGACAATAAGAGAGGAAGGGCTTTAGGATTCAATTTAAAGCCTGGATTTGGAAAGTATACTGAACAGTTTCTTACATACGGTGTAGGAAATCACATCTCTACAAATGAGACCTGTGATTTGCCTCTGTTTTCTAACAAATGGGATGAGGAGTAAAGGAAAATCTTTCTTCTGGTGAGATTACAACCTAGGAGAAGCTTGCAAATCAGTGTCTACACAAAGCACTTTGCATGCAGAGTCTGAGTCATGACTGCTCTTTGTAGATATTGCCTGTGACCAAGATAATGGCCAGAAATTTGGAGGAAGTAACAACAGACACTAGCATGGCTTTCCAACAGTGATCCAATCCCAATATTCCATACCCTTCCTACAGGGTGAACAACTCTCTGGAGTCAGACAGCTGTGGCCTCAATAGCATTGTCTTTGGCCTTTAGCAAAGACCCACATTTCTCAGAAATTGTCACTATGGCATAGGAAATGCTTCGCCCACTTACGCTGTCTTCTAGGAATTTCTGACCATACCATAGTCATACATCCAGGATTCAATCTTAATTCCTATAGTTTAGGAATATTATTTCATTCATTCATCCCTTTCAAACACAATGTTTTAGCACCTACTTTGCATCAGGCAGGTGCAAAGCTCTATTACTGCCGTCAATCTGAATACCTGCTGACTTCACATAGACCTGCCCACCACAACACATGCTTCCAGACAAATGTTCGGGCTTTGCCAAGTGATTTTAACCTCAGGAAGAAAATCTCCATGTTAAAGTAAAATTGTAATGTCATTTGCAAAAGGAAGAATTTCCTTCCAACATACTCAAAATGATTTTCTGAACGCAACCAAATGGGGCACACAATGTGGCCTATCGATCAAAGCATAAAGAAGAGAACTGATCCCTCCAGAATACCTGGCAATATTAACAAAACTGTGTGATCAAATCAACCAGCACACACAGGCTGCCCACGGGGGCGGCCTTCATTGTCTGTGTCAACTCAGGGGTCACTGTTGCTTTCAAGGCTGGGAGAGAGCTTTTAAGTGAACTTCCAGACTTGGCTGATGACTGGCAGCTGGAACAACTGATTAGGCATGGCAGAGGAACATATTGGAAATTCTTATTGCTTTTGTGATTAAGAGATGAGTGGACTCCCCAAGGAAATAAAAGCCTGGCCTTGAGATGAACACGTGAGCCCTGCCTTCAGCAGAGGACCAGGAACCTGCCTCCCTGCTGCTTTGGGCTTTCTCTTTCTTTGGGGCCTGGCTTACTGAAGTCCCACACCCTGTCTCCGGTAGAGGGAGGTGGAGGTGACTCAGCTGGGCTTTATAATTTTAACAAAGCAGCATCTGTTGGTCTACGTGGTTCTCAGATGCCATTTCACTGGCTACTGGACTAGGACATTCTAGGCTGGCACCTTTAACTAGCTCAGGTTAATTCAGATTAATAGGCAGCTATCTTTGTCCAAATGAAAACTATTAATCTATATTTCTAATGGGTAAGGACAGGGCACCCTTGGGGTTACGTCAGCTGTGATGTATGCACAGTGTAAACAGAGGGAGACAAGGAGGGTAGTAGCATCCCCAAATAATGACTACTTGTCCCAGGCCCATCACCAGAGCAGGGGAAAGCCACCAGAGGCATTGCTTGGTGACTGTGTTGTCATCATTTTAGAGGGCAAGGATGAAGACCTGCCTTGTCAGACTAAGGTATATTAAAAACAGCCAATATGCACCCCTGTTCAAAACTATGAGAGCAGCTAGAGCCCTGCTTCTCAAACTCTAATGTGCAAACAAATCAACAAGGTAAAATATAGATTATGATTCCCAGGTCTTGGAGGCAGAGGGTGCTGACATTCTGAACTTCTAACAAACAACCAAAGTCCCTGGTGATGCTGAGGCTTCTGGTCTGGAAACTGCACTTTGAGTAGTAGGTACTGGACCGTATCTCAGCTGCGTTTCATCTTCTTGCTGTCTCACACCTCGGAACTAAGATTTATTGAGTACTTATTTATGTGCCAAATACTTCATAAACATTTCCCCAGCTGACTGATGAGGAACTTGAGGCCCAATCTGCTTCCTGGTTAAGTTACCTGGCGTAGGTCACATGGTGGTTAAGTAGTGGAGCAAGAATTTCAATCCAGGAAGTCTGATTTCAGGTCACATGACCCTAACCACCAGCCTATATTGCCTCTCATTCAATAAAGGCATAAGAGTGTTGGTACTGTATGGGAAGCCCTGAACACTCTGTTTGCAAAGGCCTCTTAGAGTCAATAGGCACTCCTTCCCCACCGCACACAATGCACACAAGTGGCTGTAACCATCCAACTGCAGGTTAGAATGCAAAAAGGATATTCCCATTTCAGTTTCTGCCCATCCCAAAAGCAACTCAGCATTGATGAGAGAAATTTTACAGCTCTGAAAATTAATTCGGGCAAGAGATTAACTGAATTATTTGGTTTGGAAAATAAACAGCTGGTGGAAAATGCGCTTTTTTTTCCCAAATAAAGATTTCAGATGCTTGTCAGAGACATATTGATCCACTGGTGCGAAAAGAAGGAAGGCAGGGAGGGGTTATTCACAAGCAATCAGTTATACACACCCTTTACCACATGCAAGCACCCTGGTCTGGGCCGAAAGGGCACCAACTGTCAGCAATGCACCAAGAGGAGGTTTACTGTGTAGATTTGCAGCCATTAAGCTGCTTTGTAAATCTGCATCTGGAGCTACTCCGGTTGCTGAACAGCTATGGCGTTGCTCCCTCTTGTTAGGCTTGTTCTTACAGGAAAAGGGGAACCAATCTTATTCATGGACTGTGAATTCACTTATGAGTGCCAGAGTAATGTTGGGATCCTGACATGTGACATTAATTGCTTGGTGGCTCGTACATGGGAAGAGGTGCGAGCTCACCATTCACCTCTTGAGCAATATTTCCAGGGTCAAGGCACAGAGAGGTAAACTAATCAATGAAATCAGAGTAAACTGGCTTTCATGGAGATATTAAAAGGAATGAGAAGACCCATGTAAATGGCGAGCCCAGTCTTGTCTCTGTCTCTATTCCTAGAGGAGAATTTGGACCTGGGAAGCGTTCAGGGAACGGTTGAACTACAATGGAAATTTTGGCTCGGTTGGCCTCAGCAGAAATTGGGCACTCTGTAGAGAGACAGTGTCAGAGTGGTTATTCACAGAAAGGAGTGCACACGAGGTGAGTCAGGTGGACCTGGATTTGAATTTTAGCCTTAGCAATCACTAGCAATGTGTCCTGGGCAAGCCGGTTAACCTAAGTCTCGGTTTCTTCATCTTTTTTTTTTTTTTTTTTTTGAGACAAAGTCTCACTCTTTTGCCCGGGCTAAAGTGAGTGCCGTGGCGTCAGCCTAGCTCACAGCAACCTCAAACTCCTGGGCTCAAGTGATCCTTCTGCCTCAGCCTCCCGAGGAGCTGGGACTACAGGCATGTGGTTTCTTCATCTTAAAGAAGGATATTACCTCACAGGATTGTGAAGAAGATTATAGAATGTGTAGAAAACACCTAGCATAGTGCCCGAACTCTAGTTAAGGGCTCAATAAACCACTGTTGCTATTATCTGGCTATTTATATTATTATAATTATTACCATTATTAATAGGATTAGGGAAAGACAAAGGCATATGTTGCTCCAAAATGGTAAATTGCCAAAAAAGTATGGTTTCCAATCTAAACTACAGATGGGAGAATGCATATAAATATAAACTGTAAACTAGAGTTATTTAAAAACGCAGAGGAGTTTATACATTATACTCAATAAGCTTTTTATTGTTCAATTTTTTACATGAGCCGCTATAAAGTGTTCAGGGCCTGTGAAAGAATCCTCATCAGGCTAAAATGTACTTTATTTTGCACAAGTTATACACACCTTTGAGTTACAACCCATAATACATTTCAGTTTAAAAGATAACAAGTCATTTTCGTGCATGACTACACTTCGTTAAGGAGCGAAAATGGGCTGTTACTAAAATGTCAACACAATTGTCCCTCTTGAAGCTTAGTTTATTTTGAAGTATTTTTACATTTTCAGCACTTCTTTTTGTTTGTTTCTCTACGAGTATAAAGATCCAGCCTTGGTTAATTTTCAGAATTCAAGAAAGACTTCCCTTCAGGCATTCTGAAGAAAATGACCAAGATTGAAGGTGACAGGAGTTTTGGGTCCTAATAGTGAAAATTTAGGCCCCAACACCTGCAGTTCTTTGCATTTCACCTTGAAACAATTTAATTGTGCTGTCCTTCAATGGAGAATGCTCTCCCGACCTAAATTCACAAACGAGAAAGAGTTTTCTAGCAAGGTACCCCCCCCCACCCCGCCCCATCAGCGTCACTTAGAAGGCTGCATTTGACACTGAGCTTAATTGGAGAATGGGAGAGATGCCTCAGCTAATCTTTGCCTTGTTGCCTATGAGTAGAAAGGGCTAGTTTTCTTTTTCTTTCCTCCTAACGTCTGGGAATTTTGCCCTTCTCCCTCTCTCCCTATCAGAAAGAGCATCCTTCCACGTTCCACCTGTTATTAGGAAAAAGTAGCTTCTCAAGGGTCTGCACAGTCATCTCTATAATCTTTCCCTGCTCCTTGCAGCATGAATAATTTTAATATTGCCAATCCTAAAAATCTATTCTTTCTGCTTGTTTTTTTCTTTTTTTCCCCACGTTGCAGTGTAGAGTATCATTATCCAGCAGCCCTGATAAGAGGATAATGAAACAATCCCTTCTCAACTGGATCGGGTGGCTGTCAGACTAAAATGACACCACCCGTACATCCTTGACATGCTACCCCAAGCTAATTGATGGCAAACAATGGCAACTGTCTCCCGTGCACGCAGACAAAGAAAACATACTCATGTCACCTGATGGGAGAGGTACCTGGCAACGGATAAACAAATGTGTTAGGGAGACATTCTATTAAGGTAAGCGAGGGCACAACTCTGAAGAACATGCCTATTAACTTTGAGCTTAAGAGTGCTGCTGTTCACCGGGGAACAGAAATAAATAAGCTAAAATGAGAATTTACTGATGTCTGGACAGTTACATGAATATTCAGATTCTCTTACAAATAAATATTCTCCCATGAGCTCCAAACTTCTGTGTAGGCTACCCAATTACATTTCCACTTCATGCAGCTTGGATTTATACCTAGGGAAGAAGTTATTAGGGTTTGGAAGAGGATACATGCTTACATGCCTTTCTGAAATACACTGCGATACGACTAGAAGATAATAGCTGATGTTATCCACATAAATGCCAACGGTTACCATCAAACATTCTGAAATACCAGGTGTAATTAACTTCAGGTTAGGAAAAGCTCCTGAAACATCTGCATTTCAGACAAAGACATTTTGTTACAAGTAGAATGGCATCATCTGGCAGCTTTCTCAGCTTCTCTGGGAGCAACATTTCATGTAGCTCTCTTGGATCTTTCCAGACAACGCATGGCATATCTAACCTCAAACCTCATTCCTTATCTTTCCTCCCTCCTCCTCCCGACCTACCTACTCACCCTCAAAGAGGTCTTTACACAGAAAGTCAGTAAAATAATATGAACAAGCCAAAGATTCAGACTCCCCTGCAGGAAATCCATCATTTCCTCCCGGTTTTTGTTATATCAAGCCCTTTTTTGGGCAGAGTGGGAAGCAGCCATGGTCAACTACTTTTCCTCTTACGGGAAGGCTCCTCATCTCTTTCTTTGGAAATAAAGTCCGACTTGGCCACACACACACACACACACACACACACACACACAAACAATTTTAGTAAAAAATATTGTGTTCTCTAATTCCTCATTATTCATCCCTTAACTATCTCCTACCTGTACCATATAGACCACGAAAGAGGTGTCCTCTCTTACAGAGCCTGCTGGGACGATCCCACCCCTCTACCTTCACATGACTTCAGAAAACACTTCACAGCGAAGGCTCCGTGGAAACAGATTTTTAGCACAGAAAGCCAATCCAATTTTTGATGCAGTATTATTCCAGCCAAAATCAAGGGCTGAACTATCAACTCTGAACTCTCTCAGGGGAACCTCTCCTTTTCCTAGATCTGTAAAATGGAGTAACAGCAGCCCTTTTGGGGGAATTATGGATAGTAAGGAAGCAAAGTCTTCAATTATCACCAGCTTCCAGGCAAAACTGGGTAGGATGAAGTTGGCTTTGTTGTAACTCCAGAGAACCCCTTTTCCTCCTTTTTTCACACTCTGACCACACTCTTCCATTTTGCCTTCAGGCACTTAGTGCTACTTTCCAGTTTACTCTCAAGATAGACGTTGATAAATTACTCAAATGCTATCATGAATTTATGCCCATATAACAGCCTTTTTCAAGCAATTTTTATTTAAAGGCTCTTCTCTACCTGTGGAATGGAGGGATCAGCATTCAGTCATATTAATTTCAAACCACCTTGTTGCTGTTAGAAAATGTATTTTGAGGAAGCAAGTATCATTCCTGTTAGAATGTAACCAAATGGGACCCTAGAGTTCAATATTTCAATTTTTGGCTTTACTCCTGGGCATTAATTTATATGTCTATGAAAGACTTAGATTTTAGAAATCATAATCCTTGACATTCAAGTGTTTGAGATACTTCTATTTTTAGGAAAAACAAACTTGGGGCAGAATAAAACCAGGACTCTCCCTGTGATCTGTCAGCCTTTGGTTCATCATAACTAGAACCAAGCCCTTCCTGTCCTCTGGCAACCTCTTCCCAAAGAAAAGTCACAATACTCATGACTTACCCTCCCATCATGGTCCATGTTGCCTCTGCAGATGTCTTCCTGCAATCTGATGACTTTAATTAGTGATTCTTCCATTTGAGGGCCACTACTTTTGGGGTTCTACAGAATGCTGCAGGGAGGACTAGGAGTGTTGGGCAGTACAAATGGTCCAGATCCTTTCAATGGTAACAGCTCTGCTGTTATCTGTTTTAAATATTGGGCCTTATAAAATCTCTGAAAACCCATGGGCTAGAAGACTACTAAAGTATTTGTCAAATATAAAATATGGGGATCGACAAAACCTGTACATATTGCACGATCCTAAACTATCTTATAAATACATTCTCCTCTTTAATTAATTTTAATTAATTCACTTTACAGCTGCCTTGATGTCACTCAGTCATTTTGATGAATGTCCCAGATGTAAGTATAAAGCAGGGGTCGGCAACCCTTCTTGTAAAGGGCCAGACGGTAAAGATTTTAGGCTTTGCAGGCAAGAGGCGATGTCTACATTCTTGAAACACATGTTCTCACCTAAAGGCTAGTAACCTTTTCTACATTTTTACATTTTAAAATCTCAAAACCAGCCTTAGTTCTCAGGCCACACGAAAGCAGGAGGTGGGCCAGATTTAGGCTCTGGGGCATAGTTTGCCAATCCTTGGTGTAATAAGATGTCGGTTGCAAGTTAACTACTAAGAACTCTCATGAAAATACTAGGAAACCATTTTTGAAATGTGGAAACTAAATTTGAGATAAGAAAATAGTCAAGAACAGTTTTCTGGACACCTTGGAGTATATTTTGAGACAAACGGCATGGCGTGGGAGAGTCTGTTTACAAAACATCGGGAGGGACCAAGGCAAAGCCAAAACAATGACTGTGTAAAATCGCATTGGTCAAGGCCATCAATCCAATTTCTTTCCTCCACCTGCTTCACCTTCACAAATTCACTGTTCATTACATTCATTTTTCAAGCAGGCACACTGGTGCTCTGTATAAGCAGTCTAAGCACACCTCTATTCTTCATGGCAATAGAAAAAAAAAGGTCTAATTTACAGATCTGAAAATGGTTCTTAGAATATGGAGGTTCCAAGTCCTCACCTTGATTTGAATTCTTCTTGGAAGGAACTGTTTATCTTAGGACATCTATTACTGAACCCCAAGAAGTAGCACTCAGTATAAAAGGAATGGGTCCTACTCCCTGTCGCAGATATCAACTTAGTTCACAAGTAATTCTTTAAGCTTTTAAGCAAAGAGGAAGGAAGGAAAGGAAGGAACACGGGTTGAGTATCTCCCAGTTGCCAGGGAGTGTACTGAACTCCTGTGCTATCTCATTTAATTCTCGCAACAGTGCTATGGAGTCAGCAGTATTACCACTATTTTATAGAAAAGGAAAAGTAACTTCCCCAAACTGAACATCTAGGAGGTGGACAGCCAGGATTGGAGTTTAAATCTAGCTCCATGTTCTTTCTCTGAGGTCCCCAAACCCCAGTCTGTGGCCTGTTAGGAACCAGACTGCAGAGCTCTGCCACCCACCCCAAAAACCCCCATACATGGAAAAATTGTCTTCCATGAAACTTAGGAAACAGGGTGGGGGAGGTGGGGTGCGCACAATAGCAGGAGGTGAGCAGCCAGCAAGCCAGGGAAGCTTCATGTGTATTTACAGCTGCTGCTCCCCATCGCTCGCATCACTGCCTGAGCTCTACAATCCCCGCTTCCCTCCACCCCCCCTCCCATCCATGGAAAAATTGTCTTCCATGAAACCGGTCCCAGGTGCCAAAAAGGTTGGGAACCACTGTCTTTCTACCATAGCACACACATTTCTAAAAAACAAAACCAAAACAAAATAAAAAACACAAGTGGGTTTGAAAACCCAAACCCTAGTAACCATCAAAACACAATTTTGACTTTGTGAGTTTGGGAGCACTGCTACCCAAGTGATGGGTTTCTTATTCCAGTGTTTTTCATTAGAGACCTACAGTAGATTTCTTTAATTAAAAAATTTCACGTGAATTACTGGCAAAATACTGGAAAACAAAATGTAAAGAAATATATTTTAGTTTTCTTCATTTCTACTGAATGATACTGATTAAATTCCCAATTTGTTTAGATTTACATTTCTTCTCATTTCCAGAAAGGAAAAATAAATGAGGGTTGTGTGTAATTTGTGGCACCTGTTCCCTATCTGCTTTATAAAACTATAACATGTATTTTTCTAGTATTTGGATAAAAGCAACAATAATTATAACTAATAGATGTTGAACACTTACTATGTTTTAAGAACTCTTTATGTCATTGAATCCAGCAATTAATCTCAGTAAGAGGAAAATCTGAGTTAGAGGAAGAACTATTAATAACATTTGTACTTATAAATGTTACATTTGAGTGTAGATTGGCTACACAGATGATCAGAAGAATTGTACAAAACAGGGTTAGTAATATAACTTAAGAAAAAAATACAATATACTGCCCATCTTTATCTTTTGTATAGGTATAACCCCAAACTTCCTCAGTGCTTCAGAACGATGGATCCTAGATCATTACTTCCCTAATCACAAAGTCTTCTGGGGCAGTTGATGCATTGCATTTTTAATGAAGTACATCCATTTCTCAGAAATGCTTGGTAAGCATCCCTGTAAACCAGCTTGAGGAGTAAATTCCTATGCACATTGATGAGAATTTATCTCTTTTTCTTTTGAACACTGAAGAGTTCACTTTCTGTAGCTGCTCATTCCCAGATGGTGGAAATAAGAACTTTTTCTACACCCTCAGGGAAAAGGTTCCAGAGCAGCGTATAAACCCCTGACATCTTAGGGTGTTCTTAGGTGTTTGAAACTCTAGGGTAAAACTCAACTTTGAAGTCCAGAGCTCATGGACAGTCAGAGCAGGAGCAGACATGAACAGCTAAATTCCCTAAGAGAGAACAGGGCTGGAGTTCCAGGAGCTCGCTCTGGGCACAACCAGAAAACAGGGGGTCCTGGAAGTAAGGCAAAAGCAGCCTTGAAACTTAGGTAGGAAAACTAAGACTCCAGGGAGGCAGCTGTAACTTGCGATGAATCGATCAATGCTTGCTGTTAAGGCAGAACTATGGATGGTTCCAGTCATGGCCAGGGCACCTGAGTGGGGCAGATCAGTCTCTGACAATACTGAGGAAAACACTATAAAAGCCAGTTTTCTGAGACAGCGCTGCTGGTTGCAGGGAACGAGTAAGATTCCACAATGCTCCCTTTATTTGGTGCCTGCAATATACTCTCTTATTACTGTAAGATATGACAAGCAATCTCCAAGTTAATTCATTAATGTCCTTCGATTTAGAGTCTTTTGCCATTCTTAACATTTATTTTTAGTGCTCACACAAGTGTAAAAGAGGAACTTTCACTATGACTACAAACACCTTGAAAATGTCCAGTTTCTTTTTTCTTTATTCTTCACATGAAAGAGGCATAACTACCTATTTCTTTCTTTCCTTGGAAGGTAAATTCAGATGAAGCAGAAAGTCAGAACTCTGGACTCAGAAGTTTGACCTATAACCTCCTAACTACAAAAAGTATTAGCTTCTCATTCCAGAAATTCTATGCTGAATTCACTGTCTTGCCATCCATCTGTCCCTTAAGATTTGGGGTACATCTTAAAGTAGACCCAATCTTCTATTTTCATATTCCATTTGAGTGCTGGGAAAATAATATTAAATGAGGAAAAGGAGAAATAATAGTATAAAGATAATCAATACTTTTCCCAAAAGGAATAAAGCTACAGTTGGCCAGCATCACTACTTCCACTCCTCCTCAGTGAGGTATGGAATTGTTTTTGCTCACCCACAAAAATATTTTTACAGCAAAAACTTGTGCATATTATAAAACTGAGTAATTCAGCTTAATCTTGCGTGAATAACTAACACGAATACAAGGGAATAAGTGGATATGGAAAATTAAAGCACCAAATTAAGCAAGCTTGCAAACACATAAAGGCATTAACATTAGCTGCATACATGCAAATGTGCCCTGTGCTGGCTGGGAATAGGAATTTTAATTTTTTTTTTTAGATGAGTGGTTATAAGATCTCACTCTTAATCAAAATATAAGCAGTGCCACTATGACACTGCTGTGGGGTGACAAATAAAATATCTGCCTATAGGCTCTCTGTAGTGACAAACAGAAATACATACTACAGTACAATTCTTAGTCTACCAATGCCCTGGCCAAAACTCAGATCATATTTTGCCAGAAGTTACATTCCCACATTTTATCATCCAGAGCAATGGTTTTCAAAATGTGGTCCCTGGACCAGCAGCACCTGGTATCACCTGGGAGCTTGTTAGACACACCTGGCAGAAATGAAAATTCTTGGGACTTACTCAGACCTACTGAATCAGAAACTCAGGGAGGGGACGCAGGGGACAGGGAAGAACACCGAACTGTATGTTCACAAGCCTTCCAAGTGCTCTGATGCCCACTAAAGGATTGGCTGAGGACGAGGGAGGGCTCAAGTTGACAGGTTAAAGCTATCAGTGCCTGCAACACAGAAGTATGAGGCTCGCTTTTACCCTCATTGAGTCTCTAATCCAACTTGGTGGATAAACCACAGATGCAAGAGATGTTACAAAAACAACATAAGATTTTGACAGCAGTTCAAGGCAACATCAAAAGAGATGTCACAAAGAGGTTATTGTCAAATGTTTCCCTTTAAATCCCTTTTGTACCCTGAATCTCCACCTTCTTCTGTCCACCACCTATTTCCAAGTTGTTCTGTTGCTTTTTCACCTTTGTGAATTCCAAGCAAAGCAGTGCTTTTGAAGTTAATGCAAGTAAAAACTATGCATTTTATAATGCTCTGTCTTTCTAAAGACTTTTATATAGATCATGTTGTTTAATCTTCACAACTCCCCTATAAAGTTTAACCTACTGGGAAATTTGTGTGTCAATTTAGAACCCTCTAATAAAGTCTCTAAATTAACAACCACTTTTTGAGAACAGACTATATGAGGCACTTTTATAGAAAATTATTTCTAACACTTACAACTCTGCAAGCTGTCCCACGGCAGCAAATATACTCAACTTAAGAATGCAGAAAAATGTACTAAAACATACACCATAAAAGTACATTGAAATGAAACATTAACTATTTCACGAAGTATGTTAAATCCTGTATAGATTTAATACGGTGCTATTTATTACAAAAAATAATGATATTGTGAGAAAGAAGCCCTCACCTCTCAGTAATGAGGGTGGAGCAAAGGAAATGACAACACATGACTTTAAAAATTCCTGCTCTAGAAAAAAGTCTTCATTTTCCTTCTACATTTCCATATCCGAACAAAACACCTATCTTTTCCTGAAAAATCTGAGGTTACATTCTAAATTTTGAAAATTCAACAGGACTTGTAAGCTCGAAACATACATTCATTTTATAATCCAATAGGAGTTGTACCAATAAAACTCCCTTATTCTCGCAGATTCCTTTTGCTCCAGCTCCGTTAGCTCTTCCCTGATGGGTGGCTTCTGTGGGACTCAAACCTCTCAACCACAATGGCCCCCATGATGTCTTCATGGCTTAGGTCATTTGCTAAAGTCACGTTTTACTGACTCCATAGCACAGCTTCAGTTTGGAGGGAGCCATAATTTCTGTGATCACTCACAGGATAGATCATCTTTCACAGAGCGATCTTTATTAGTAAATGGACCCCCTGCCAAGACCAGGCACTGGTCCAGGCCGTCCATGGCCTTCCTAAATTGCAGGCTTACATGCTCCACCCATTCATCACAGGAGCAAACCAGAAGATCTATACAAGTAGCAAGGCATGAAAGTGGCATTCACACCTCCATCTACTGGCTATGAAACAGTTTCTCTCAGATTATCCAGTAAATCACCTAACTTTACAGGCTGCTCTGCAGTGTTATCTATCTGGGGCACAGACCCTCTGAAGAAAAGGGCAGAAAATTTAAGTAAACCATCGTTGAGGCTGGCTCATCGCTGCCCGGCCTTCCCATTAGATCACAACACTGCTCTTAGGTTAGCTCAGGAGCAGGCCTGGGGAGCCCTGGGATTTTCAGAATAGTAGACAAGTAAACACCTCAATTTAAAATCATCCTCAGTGTGGCCTCAAGTGATGTTTGGCTGCTTTAACCTGGGATGCTATTTTCTTCCACAGAAATGAAAGTCTTTTTGGGCAATCCTTTCTAATCAAGCTCTGTCTTACCAACCTGAGAAATTTGTTTCAATAAAGGAAGCCAACATTTCAGGAGACTTGCAAGATAAGATTTGTATGTGTCACAACTGCCATCTTCCCTCTTCACCTTAATGCTGTGCAAACTATCTTTCTCTTGGAATCTTGCAAATCATCATCTATTAGCCATTAAAATTTTCCATTGCAAAACCATGAAGTCTTCAGACCATGAGTCATACATCGTCAAGGCTTCTGAAAGACCATGGTGTTTGATGTCAATTTTAACTGCTTCCTACCCTACACCCATACGTACTCGACAGGTTTCCATCAAAATGTTTTCTGTGATAAATTAACTTACTAGCACTTAAAGGCATAAGTGCTTGACAATCATTAAACAAATATTTTCTTGATATTGTATAACAGAAGGTAAAGGGAATAACTCCAAGTACTTTTGCCATTTAGCCAAGTCTTAATCTTTGTCAAATTGCCTCAACACTTCAGATCTTACATTTACCTAATTGATGAAGTTTCCTTTTGCACCTTTGGCATCTTTTACAGTTTGGCATCTTTCCATAGATCTGCAGGGCAAGTCTGCAGCTGGTGTGAACATGCACACTCGACAACTGCCTTGCTAGAACTTTAAACAGAAGGCTTATCATTTTTGTTTTGTAATTTTTCTTCTGTCTGGTTCTGCCTCTGGGTTTGTTGCCTACCCAGCAAAACAAAAGGCATAATTAATTTTTTAAAAAAGGCTGGAACTTAGGAAGTAAAATAGGACCTAAGGGAAGGAGGGATAAGGAAAGAAGTAGGGAGGATAAACTTTCACAGTTATAAGCTATCTGGAGAAGTAAAATTCCAGGAACAAAGCTGAGCAAGATGGCCTTGTGCCTGTTTCAAGTGTTGTCAGAGTCACAGAAAATGGGGTTCAACCTGAAGATGCTCTACTGGTGGCTGTGGCAACTTAGGCTTCCTCACCTGCTATGGTGGTTCACCCACCACAGCTGGAGGTTCAAATCCAAGAGCTCAAAATCTTTTTGAGGAACAAATATACAAAAATGTTATGAACAAAAACTGGATATCTATTGGGAATGACAAAACCACTTCAAACTAAATTGTTCAAAGCTTAAAACTCTAAAACTTTAAAAACACTACCAGACATACAAACACGCACAAAAAAATGAATGTGACAATTTGGAACATGAGTCACATGCTGTATGCCACATACGGCAAAGGTGCTAATGTTTTCCATAGATACAGGTATCATTTCTTCACAAAACAATTTCCAAGAGGTTTAAATGCAGCAAGACTAATCCATCACTAGAAAATATTTATATTGGGTGCTGGGCCATTTCTCAATCATTTCTGGTTAGCGTTGGCCTTTAACTGTTGGGTTTCAGGTCTTCAGTGAAATCACAGATTTATGGACTTAAGAAATAAGGGGAATGCTTTGTAGGCTGTTTTAAATTGATTGTTAATTTCATGTGCTGAAATAAATGTTCATATATCAAGTATCTGACAAATCAAACAGACATATACAAACAAAAGCCAGTCATGCTTTTTCAAATATATATTTAATACAAAACATGTTTGTATGTGTTGGTAACAGTGTACATTGGTATATCTCATACATGTATATACATTTGTATCTGAAAATTCTGTAAGATTGGTCAGCCATTCAAATAAGTTTTAATCTCATCTCTCTGGGTCTCAAAAAGCAGAGGCTATGTTGTCTCTAACAATAAATACCCAAAGCAACTGGTAAAGGTCCAATGACACTCATCCACCATTAAGGGTATCTTGATGACTGACATTTTTGAAATATTTGCCTAATGCCTTTCACCCTTGCATTTGGATCAGCTGAGAACTATCAAGTTTAAAAAGTTATACAAGCTGTCTTTTCTTATTCCACTGTAATGTATCTGTAAATTCTTAATTCTCCATAGCTTATCAGCATTTTTCAAAAGAAAAAATAGTTAGCTGACAAACCTGACTCTGGAATCAGATGGGGGTGAGAGTGGGATTTGCAACCCATAGAAAATAGACAATTTCCATCGTCAGAAATATAGACCTGGTGAAACTTTTGTTTTCATATTCATAGCATGACAGTAGGAGCTTTCCATATGTAAGGATGATAATTAATTATATTTGTATAAGTACATCACCATTATAGAAAGTGCATAAGAATCCAGGAAAGAGAAAGTAAAAGTAACTTTCTCATTGCATAATAATCCTTTCTTAGTTTTCTTACTTTTTACTACATACATGTAATTTCCCAAATACAAAGTCATCTATTATTCAAACCCAGGCAGAAGAAAGGTGGTCTGGGACTGCCATCCCATCTCCCCTCCTCCAGTGGTTGGCAAACATTAATGAACATTTTTACAAATTGGTTTATTGATGTGAAAATTTTCTCAGAGACCTGGGGCTTCCTTTTAAAAGACAAAGATGACAATGACTATTCCATTAAGAAATCCACATGTAGAGTGTTACCTGCTTGAGGGGGAAACCTTTCCTTTGAGTCTAAATCAAGTTAGTAAATTGAAGGTACCGGAGAGGGTTGGGTGCACTGAACTTCTGGCAGAAGTCCAGAACTAAAAGAGCTAATGCATTTTTTTACTTTGTTTCTTTATGAGAAAAAACAGTCTGTTGCCAAACCCAGCTAAGGAATCAGAAGGGGTGGAGAGCGATTTGCAGCCCATTAATAAAGCAAAATACAGACGATCATAGGAGAATTTTTGTTCACGTGAGGATTCCCTTTAACCAGGGTGAAAGGCCTAAAGAAGGGTAGCTGTGGCTGGCTCTGCTTTGGCTGTCTTTACCTGGATAGAGGTCAGGCCCGGGCCCGGGGGAGCATCCCACAGTCCCCTCTGCAGCAGCATCTCTGGGGGAAGTGGCCGGCTGCAGAGGCTGCACAGTGAGGCAATCCGTGAGCAGGTCTGGATGGAGCTCTGTGCTGGACCGCAGCTAAGAGAAGGAGAGAACAGAAGAGAGATCAATAAGGTAAGCTAGTCCTTGGCATACTTTCCTAAAAATGCATCGTGCCCTACGGTTTGATACAATTCAACCCACAAAAATTTATCAAGCAGCAAGTATGGGCAAGGCACAGAGCATTAATAAAAGGGTCAGTTCTTCAATCCAGTAACACCTGGCAGGTGCTTCAGGAAAATATGGCTAGAGGCGGATTTGACTTCAGTGCTTGATATTTCCACCTCTGGGAACTCAACTTCCTATTATATTTCCTTTTATTTGCTCTGTATCTTATCAGAACTTGTAGTGATAACAAAAACAAACTCAAGTGGATTTAGTCTATATTTGAAAGTGCTTTTAAAATACAGATATACTGTCATGAAAATATCTCAGATATAATTAAGAAAAGTCCATTGAGATTTGACTCCTATAGATTTTACATGAAAGGAAAATACTCTAGTTAAATTTTAAAATATTATGGAGCATGATTAGAGGAAAAACCAATATCATTAACAGTAACAAAAACCCAACAGTAAGTTATATGAAAATAATTCAGATTTTCATTTATCACATATAATAAATTCTTTATATATTGAGCTACGTGTAAAAAATCAAGCCATAAAAATGTTAGAATAACGTGCACGTGAAAGGTTATCTCCTACCTTTATGAATAAGAATTTTGTGAGTGTAATTTGACAGAAAAAAATCAAAGAAGATTTAGTGACATAAAACCTTGTGCTTGTACAAAAACATAATACCTTAAAAACAATATGGAGATACATTTGTTACAAATATTACAAATGGCTATCATCTTCGGTATTTAGAGAGGTGTGGTTTTTGTAAAGACAACACTAAACCTTTAGACACAGGGCTAGAGTGTACTTACCCATTCAATGAATACTTACTGAGTATCACACACTCCTCTAGACCCTAGAAATACTGACTGCCTTTATGGAGCTTAGACTCTAGGTGGGGAAGCAGATGACGAACAATAAAATATATAAACATCAGATGGAGATAAATGCTATAGAGAAAACTAATGGAGAGAAGGGAGACAGTGAGTAAGGAATGAGAGGTGGCAACTTTAGACAAGGGATCAGGGAAAGCCTCCTGGAGATGGCGTTTGTCAAAAGCCTTGAAGGAAGTGAGGAATGAGCCCTGCAGACCTGTGGGGGAGAACCTGCTGCCCTGCGCTGTGCCTGGATGACACGAAGAGCAGCAAGGCTGGGGCACGGCGAGCCTGGGGCCTGGGGAAGAGACACCAAGGATGAAACCGGAGATGTAAGGGGAGTGGGGAGGAGAAGCTGGATAAAGCCTTGACGTGAACGGAAACTGTTAAAAGGAGACAGAGAAATGGTACTAAACGTGAAAAATGTTCAGCACACTTGCAAAGAAGTACAATGTTAAAACTATTTTTTACACTTATCAAATTATCCAAAACTTTAAAAAAGAAGTACTAGTAGTGAAGATATAATGAGGGAGGCAATCTTAAAACACTGTTGGTAGGAGCATATATTGGTACAAGTGTTGATGTTATCTGGGAATAATTTTTCAAGATCCATCATTGAAATATTTTGATTCTAGAACCTGTCTTAAGGAAACAGCCAGAAATGTTAAGGAAGATTGATACCTAGACACACACACACACGAGGATATATAGAGTATTATTTATAGGAATACCAAATTCGGAAATGTTATTTAAATGTCTTAAATGTCCACACTTAGAGCTAACAACTGATCTCACATCAATTTGATGGAATGTTATACAACCATTAAAATGATATTCACAAACACAAAAGCAAAACACAAAATTGTATACACAAAATGATAATAATTACATAAAAACACATACGCAAAATATCAGAAGGCAATATAATCCAGTATTAAAACTTATTTTTGTTCTCAATAGAAATATTATGAATTTATTTCCTTCACTTTTTTTATCCTTTCCTCTGCTTTCTGAATTTTCTATCTTCCAATGATGTACTAGAGTTGGCTTGTACTGATCTGAGAGTGCCAATTGTATACTTCTTCTCCAAACTTTCTGTGCAGTGATGTCTGATATCTTGAAACTGGTTATGATGAAAATATTTACACCATGGAAATTGGAAAATGCTACAAACTGGAGCTTTTCCATTTGGAGAGCTGGTTGTCAAAAATTCCCAGCACACTACTGACAATGACTATGACCACATTCTGATCAGAGAGAAACACACACACACACACACACACACACACACTATATCAGTAAGTTACTATTTAAAGAATAGTATTTCTTGGATCTCAAAAGCTTCATAAAGAGACAAATATATGTCCAGGTCTTAGTCCAAGAATATGGACTGAGGGAAGGAGCATCTAACACATGTAGCGAATGAGACATACTTTCATTATAATTTCCTCAGCTTTGGCACACTGGCATCTCTGACCAAGATGGTCTGTGTTAATACATAACCCTCTCAGGGCCTTCGGAAGGTATGTTTGTTATTTTGGTACTAACCTAATATATGCTGCATAGGAAAAACTGGAAAAAAAATCAAGGCTTAGAATGAGTTCTGGTGATCACTTCTAATTTATCTTCCATCATTAAAATATGATCTGGGGTCCACATGTTCTACCAAGGGCAGACATGAATGCTTTTCTGCTTTCTATTACCACCTACTCTAGGGTTTTATAGTTATCGGTACCAATGAGGTATTTCCAAGAAATTTCACGGCCATGGTTACTCCTGGCGTCAAAGGCAAACAATTCTTCCTTAGGCTTTAATAAGTATTCATGTTTTCCAAGAGTGTGATTCCATACGACTTTGTGGTGAGAGTTAATTTGGTTTTCTCTGCGATTAGACATGGTTCTAGAAAGCACTTCTTAAATTGGACAAGCCTAAATTTTGACCTTATGCAAAATTTCCAAAGGAGGACCATATGCATAGAAATGTAGTAATGATATGTTAAGTTTAGTATCCCTCCCAGATCATTAGACCAGGAAAAGGCCTTCCAGATCATTTAAGGTTTTTAAACATTTTGTAGTATAGAAATTATCTAATGGGTGAGGCAGGATGTCCAAGAAGAATCTTCTGGGAGGGGTGTCTTTCAATAAAATACAATTTTATATTTGCAAGAAGAGGCCCAACTATTCACATAAAACAATTACATAATGCATATTTTAACATCTTCTTAGCTGCTAGAGAGACATAAAGAAGATAGAGGGACATTTTTCAATGGTGGGAAGGGTCTCTAACTGCGGTTCTCAAACCTGGGCATGCACCTGAGGGCTCCAGCCAGAGCTGCCGGTTCAGTAGGTCTGCAGTGCACCTCTAAGTCCCCCGGTGGTAATGATGCTGTTGGTCTGGGGATCCCACATTTTCAGAATCACTGGCCTCTAAGAATTTTGATGAGAACTAAGATTTTTCTGGCTATGGAAAGAGGAAAGGAATTGTGGAAACAGGGTATTATAAAAACCTAGTATTTTTTAATGTAGGAACTGAAATCTTACCATCTTATCTTCTTTGATTAGTTGTTGCTAATAAAAATCTTTCTGAAACAGACATTTTAGGCCTTTAATTAGTAGGTATCAGGAAAGGCCACTGGGAGGAGAAGATAAGGACAAATGCTAGGAATGTTTGCAGGTCATTAGACTTGGGAGACACTGGGAAAGTAAGTTTAAACCTGTGTAGGGGTGAATGTGTCATGTTTTGTATCTTGTCATCATAAAATATCTTGTAAGAAGCCTCCTTGGGATATCTGGACCTTAAAAGTTTAGTGTCATCTCCTGTGGCACTAATTAAATACTAAAGGGTTATCATAGAGGAGATTCTTAAATTCCCTAAGTATACCTCCGACTGTCTTTCTTCAGATCTTATAATAATAGATGGTAAATGAGGATCACTTCTTGAAAATAATTTGGGCACGTATTTTCTTTCAGAAGGATAAAAATGGTTAAAAAAAAAAGTCAATCTAGTTTAATACCTGCCCTTAGGGGACAGCAAAGGACTTGTCCTTTATGAAATCCTTACTGCTCTTTGCAGGAAGAAGTGGAATTTGGACCCACTGATCATTAATTCATCTATCTTAAAGGACTGCTGTGTTGCATGACACAGGGACCTTCCCTCATGTTGTAGTCTACGTGAACGGTGCCCTGCGATCACTCAAATGAGCTGCCCTCACCATGCCATTAGTTCCAGAGCAGCACCGCCCTGCTTTCTCCTTCTCATCCATTCCCTGAACAAACAGTTCTTGGGCCTCAACTATGTCCCAGGTGCTGTGCTAGAGGCATGAAATACAACAGCCATCAAAACAAGGATTCTCTCAGAGGCATTTACATTCTAGAGAGAGGAGACAATAAACAAACTAAAATAAATAAATTGTAGCAAAGGTGGTAAGTGCAATGGAAAAAAGAAAACAAAGAGAAGGGTAGGTGAGATTGGGAGTGAGGGGGAGAATTCTGGCCTCCTTGAAAAGAGCTATTTGAGCAAAGACTTGAAGGAGTTGGAGAAATTAGCTAAGTGAATATCCAGGGGAAGAAAGTTCCGGAAGGAGGGAACTACAAGGAGGCCAGCATGGCTGAAGTGGGATACTGTGGAGAGAGAAGTGGGAAATGAAGTCTGTGGGTGGAGTGGGGACAGGGCCAGGTCACACAGGACCTTACAGACCTCAACAAGGACTTTGGTTTTTAGTCTTAGTGCAGTAGGAAACCCTTGCAGGGTCTCTACCACTTGCTTCCTGGGAGACTCATCTCATCCGCTATTTATATCCACAGTCTCATAGGCATGTTTTTTCCCCTTCTTTGAGATCATGATCAGTGAGGTCTGGATACTGTGGTGGTTAGTTTCATGTGTCAACTTGGCTAGGCTTTAGGAACCCAGTTATTCAATCAAGCTAGGTGTTGCTGTGAAGGAATTCTGTAGATGGGGTTCACATCCACAGTCAGTTGACTTTAAATACAGCAGATCATTCCTACAACCTGGGTGGGCCTCATGCAATCCGCAAAAGGCCTTGAAAGCAAAAAAACCTAAGGTTTCACTAAAAAGGTAGAAATTCTGCCTCTGGGACTGCAGCAACAGTTCCTGCCTAAGAGTTTCCAGCCTGCCAGCCTGCCCCACAAATTTCTGACTTGCCTGCCCCCACAATAAGCCAATTTCTCGAAATCAGTCTCTCTCTCTCTCCACACACATATATCTTACAAATATATACAGTATCTCCTACCGGTTCTGTTTTCTGGAGAACCCTAACTTATACAGATACTATTACAACATACTTTAAAACCACTACCATACGATGATGTTTTGGGTCAAGAAGGAAAGAGCATCCCACAGATGAATCGCACAGAAGAGGGCTGGATGTGTACAATGAACATGACACACTTTTAAAGACCGCATTTCAACTCAATAAATAGATACTGAATCCCTACAACGTGCTCGATACTGTGTGCCTCGCAGCAACTCTATGAGGTCCACACTACTGTGATTTCCGTGGGAGAGATGAGAACGTTATTAATAGAATTACACAGCTAGTAAATGGCAGATTCAGATTTGAGCGTGTCAGAATCCAAAGTCAGGCTCTTAGGCTTTACGTTACCCTGGCTCAAGAAATAATTCACCCCCAACTTTCTCCTTCCCCCGACCGCACCACACCAACAGGCTCACACACTTTCCCTTCCTCTGATCGCCAGGAGCCTATCATTCAGAGCTTGGGCTAGGAAGGAAAGAACGAAGGGCAGCCAGGTTCTCTGGAAAGGTCCCCAGCATACCTTGTCACCAACATGTGTATCTGGACACCACTCCCTTTAGGGAAAGCAGTCTTTGTTGGAGTAGAGATTGAAGCAGTAAAACTGAACAGGACGCTCTGCTTGGTTTTCACTGCACCTTCCCCTGCAGGTTTGTCCCGACTTCGTCCTGGCCCAGTATCGTGAGTGTCTGCATAAAGCACAGAACTAGTCATTCCTTATCTCCAGCATCCTAAACACAGGCACGGTGGACCCAGGGCATCATCTCTGTTCCCTCGATGATCAGCCCTGGTTCTCAGGATGGGAGTACTGTAGTGGTGACGTTTTGACCCTGAGCTGAGATGATCTTGACCCAATCCATGAGGATTGGGCTGACTGACTCTTAAAAGTTTTAAAACCCCTCAGTACCCGAGTAGCATTGTGGTATATCATTTAGTCACTAACTGCCAAATGGATTTGTAAGAACGAGCCACAATTCTTTATCGAAGGAAGTTACACTCTCTACTGGTGTGTGAATATATCCAAAATATTCAATGTGGTCATCTCTTAATTTGCCCTCCTGATGGAGAATTTCAAAGACACAGATAATAGTAAATGTGGTGTAGAGACTGTTGATGTCCTGCCCAGCTCCCCTCTGACCTCTCTGATTAGCAATGTGCCGCCCCCATCCCCAGCTTTGGTGTGCACACCCCCCAGCTTCCGTGCACTTCAGAGCCAACACCTAGCTAGCACCCCACCCCCCGGCCCAAACACACACATCACTGACTAAACAGTGCTCCTTTGCCTCAAAGTGGGACAAACTCTGAGATGTAAGTTTTGCTCCAGAGCTCTCTGTGGGATCGGATTGAGGCTGATTCCACCTATCCACTCCTGGGTTCCTCTTTACTAAGTCACATGCACCTGAATTCTTGGCTCACAGGGGGCTTGTGGAGCACCCGACTTAGTAAACACTCCAAACTTAGTTTAATTTGGTTCGGGAAAGCTGAGAACCAATCAGAAATCAGAAGCACTTAAAAGGATGTTTTCATGCACATTCAATCGTTTCTCTTCTGTAGCTACACCAGGGGTAAGGTAATCATTTGTTTAATGAAAGTGGGGTTTTCTGGACCATACTAAAAACTTAACTGTGGAGACTAAATTAAAAATAAAACTCTAATTGACAAGGACAATCAGCATTCAAAGGAGCTTCAGACGTCACTGTGTCCAAACCTCTGCCTGTGTCTGACTTCCCTGACAGCAACCCCAGCATGTGGCTCTTTCAGACTCTGCAGCTTGATACCTTACAGGAAGGGGCAACTTTCTCATCGTGGTCATGAGTTTCAATTTTAGACAGTTCCGATTGTCAGAAAGTTTTTTTGTATATTGAATCCTGACTTAGCTGTCAGCAACTGTTAGGATTGCCTGCATCCTTCTATCCATAAACCTGCGATAAGGTTCATGGATAGACCTGAGACAGCTCTGAGTCTCAGAAAACAATCTGTGAGTCTTCGAGTGTTAATGATTCTGATCGTCAATGAACCATTTTAGGGCTTAATATCTCAGCCTATCCAGGTGGAAGTAAACAAACTGGCTCCTTAGGTTCTGTACACTCCCCCATTATGAAAATTTGTTCCAAATGATAGTTTTTCAACCTTAATAGTGAAAACACCCATCCAGGTTTGACAAGGTTTCCTGTATGCGGAAATGTGAGCCGCTTCCCTAACAATGCAGGGATTTTTCCTAATACATAAAAACAAGGCAAGGCACCATCCATTGTGATTTATATTTGTTTTTGTTTTTTTGTTGTTGTTGTTCCAGACTATTCTGTTAATGTTTATAAGCTCTCAAAACAAGTGATGGAAATTCTACTCCCGTCATTTTCTCATTTCAGATATGATTAAATAATTGCCTAAGATTAAATGAGTCAAGTGGAAATAATCAGAAAAGGGAAAAAGGCCCAGATTTTTCAATTTTCAGTTCCATTACATTTAATTCCAGGAGCAAAAGCATTCTGTTAGTCTGAAGGGAGACCTACTTCCAAAGAAAACGAGGCACAATGAAAGGCCTTTTGTTTTCCCTTCTAGTGAGCAGAGTACACTTGGGCCCTGCATGTTTGTGCATCACCTTATAGAGATTCCTTCATTCTCCAGAAATCAAATGCCACCAAAATACGTTTCTGAAGAAACTCAGCCAGAAGGCAAGACAGGGAGGAGTTTTTCCCCAGAAGGTTAAGGTTTATTACCAGAATGTTCTCATCAAGTGCTCTACGACACTTCAAGCAATGCAGATCTCAGGGAATTAACTCATTGCCAAAAGGCTTAGAAATAATTACAATAAATTAACCTATTATATTAATTACAATTAATTTTCAGTTAAATCTAAGAATTCCATTTCTAGGGGATTCCTTAGCACTGACATTTAGGAAGTGGCTTTGGCATATCATAGGTAATTAATCTCCTACAATCTGCCATCAATTGATTTCCTTTGGGAATGACCAATTTGCAAAGAGGGGAAGAAAGGAGAGTGAAGACTTAGAAAAATAGCACTGGAAGAAATCTCTTTGGGAACATGAATGTCCAATGAGGCACCCTGAGCTTCTGTATAGGGGATACCTATTTGGTTTACAGTGACGCCAAAGGCCCCAAATTTTTATCTATAGCCAATTAATGAACATTCTAAGATATCAGAATGGGTACACATGCCAGGGTATATCTCAATAAGATACGTTAAAAAAATGCCAGGATAGACACAACAAAACTAATGGTTATTTAGTCAAAACTGATGCTAGATGGGAACTATTCACAGAAACACAGAATTTCAGAGTGAAAAGGAATTAAGGTCCAAAAATTTTGCCCACCAACTCTATAGCAGAGCTATCCAACTGAAATTTCTGCCATGCGGGGAAGGTTCTGCACTGTACCACTTGGTAGTCACTAGCCACACATGATCAACCAGCACTTGAAATGTGGCTAGTACAACTGAGGAAGTAAACTTTTAATTTTATTTAATTGTAATTAATTTAAATTTATGGTATTGAACTTCATAGCACTACTGCACACCATGGTGGCAATTCAGCCTTTGTCTAAGTCCTGTTAATGACAGGGAACACATTTCCTTACCACCCAGTGCTCTCATTGCTAAACAGGTCCAATCATTTGAAAAGTTTTGCCTCAAGCTGAACTATAATTTGCCAACTATAAACCTACCCTCTGGGGTTTATTCCACCTCTTCTCCCCCAGACCACACAGTTTACTTGCATACTTCTTTTAGTATTTGAGAAGCTTCAAAATGCTGTAGTATTGTAGAATTTCACCCCTGAAATGAGTCATGGTTTAGCTTCTTTGTCAGCCCTCCTTCAGCAAGTTTTTTTTCAGGCTGAACATCTTTAGTTTTTTCTAGATAAGAGGATACTTAAGTAGGCAGAGCTTGGGCCATTCGGTTTGACAAACTGTAGTGCAACTACTATGATACTGGGCATGTGTATTCACTTTTCTGAGTATAGTGTTCCTTCTGATAAATAAGGATAATATCATTTGGCTATCTTGGTCGCTTTGAGAACTAAATCAGATAAGATGCAGAAAGCACCTAATACCATGCTTGGCACACAAAAGTCACATACTAAAATGTCAGTCCCTGCTCTTGCATGTAGCACACTATTCCATTCACCACCTCCGTTACTCCCAACACTGGATCTCAATGGCCTACATGTAACTAATATCCAAATACTAATAAAGCAGAGTGAATCAACTGTCTCATAAGGACAGAGTATAACAGAACAAAAGTATCTCTTGGTCTAGACTTTCTACTTCTATTCATACAGCCCAGAGTGGTCAATAGCTTTTTAAAATTCATGTTCATTCATTAATTCATTTACTAATTCAGCACGTATTTATTGCATCCTTACCAAGTGCCCAAAACTATGCTAGGCCCAGGAGAGAAAGTAGTGCCTAAGAAAACTGAGTTCCCTATCCTCAGAGTTTGAAGTGAGGCATGAATAAAACTCACCATTAAGTAAAATCCCTTGATCTTTTCTTCATGTGTGATGCTCTTTATTTCTGATGGCTCTTTATATTGGGAAGCTAACTTCCTAAAGCTCCATTGCTGTTTGGTGGTATAGAACCTCTTCTTGGTTGCATTTAATTTAAGTCAACCACTCAGTTGGCCACCACGTGCCCACTTCAGTGCGATCTGCAAACTTGATGAAAACATCCTCTGGCACTCACTATGATGGTAAATCTCTGCTCAAGAGTGAGTTATTTGTGAAAAATAGTCTCTGCTCTATGAACAACACCAAGCCATTAATAATCACTTAAATAATAGCTCATATGTGATATGGATCATAAAACTAAGAATGTGGGCTTGGGATCCAGACTACCTGGATTTGAACTTTTGTATCCTTACTTATGAAGTGTTAGACAACTGCTAAAGAGTTGTTTAACATCTCATTAGCCTAGTTCTCTTTGTATGATGTAGATAATAATGGCACTTAATTTATAAGCTGTTGTTAAGGGTTACATGAGATAACAAAGCCTTTCACCAATACATGGTATATAGTCAATGTTAAATACATGTTAACTGCTATTTCTACTATTTTTTTCATTAACATTCAGTGTGGAAGCATTGTAACACTCCATAACATGAACTCTTGTTTTCTTTTTTCTCCCATCCATTTTTGGGACATTTTCTCTCTCTCTCTCTGTCTCTCTGTCTCTCTCTCTCTATATATATATATATAGAGAGAGAGAGAGAGAGAGAGAGACATATATATATATATATATATGTCTCAACTTCTTCTTTTTGTATACCATAGTGTGGCAACATAACACAGGAAAAAGAATGGAGACTTTGGGGTCAATAGATAGAAGTTCAAATCTCAGCTCTGCCATCTACTAACTACTGTGTGGTCTTTGGCAAGATCTTTAATCTCTTAAGGTTTCAGAACCCTCCTCTATACAATGGGGTGATAACACTAACTCTGTTGGGTTGTTACAGGTTTACATGAGGTAACCTAAGGACAATGGCTAGTGTTATTTATGATTTTTTTTTTTACTCAAGAAGAAGAAACTATTATGATTGTTAAGAGTGATACTGCATCAGTAATCACTCAGTTAGCCTCAGAATCAGAGTCCAGGGGCCAAACAGTGTCCTAATCAAGACATGAACACAGGTCGGGTGCGGTGGCTCATGCCTGTAATCCTAGCACTCTGGGAGGCCGAGGCAGGCGGATTGTTTGAGGTCAGGAGTTCGAGACCAGCCTGAGCAAGAGCAAGACCCCGTCTCTACTAAAAAAATAGAAAGAAATTAATTGGACAACTAAAAATATATAGAACAAATTAGCCGGGCATGGTGGCGCATGCCATAGTAGTCCCAGCTACTCGGGAGGCTGAGGCAGAGGATCGCTTGAGCCCAGGAGTTTGAGGTTGCTGTGAGCTAGGCTGACGCCACGGCACTCTAGCCCGGGCAACAGAATGAGACTCAGTCTCAAAAAAAAAAAGAAAAACAAAAGACATGAACACAGTTTTCTAAAATTAATATTACCCTGGAATTATTCTATCTCCGGAGACGGTAGCTAGTGTATACTCTCTTAGAAGAGAAAAAAATATACTATAAACCAAACCAACAATAAAACATTTCAGAACATTCTGGGGATGCTAATACTACATCTAGAAGTCCTATTTACCAAAATCTGTACCACCATCTAGCTATCCTGGACAAAGCCTAGGAGTTGAGGCTCAAAAAACTGTTGAAATCAGAAAGGCATGCAACATGTATTTTTTTTGTATTGTTACATTTGTACAAACACCATTTTCTTCCTAAGTCAATATTTTTCTAGAACTGACACCAAGAACCTCACATTTTTTTCTGACTATAAAATGATACACAAATGGACATAGTCAAAGGTGGATTCAAGCGACATCCAGAAGTATATCTCAAAAGCAGAACACTAAACTGAAAGGTGGATTCTTTTTTTTTTTAAAACAAACAGAGAAATATTAATATGGAATTTCACTTGAAAAACATCCTCCTTCACCCTCTGGGGCTTGGTGATGGGGATGTGAAGATGAAGGGATTATTTTTATCACCGCTTCATAAATTCCTCAGACACCGGCTCATTGCACTGATGTGACCACACACATTCCAGCCTATCCATTCAAGTGTAGCATTTTTCTTTCTATTCAAGTATTCTCAAGGTTTAATTAAAGCATCCAGCTATCTAGTAATTACTTCCCCCGTCCATCTTACCAGCTCCGTATTGTCTTCCCTTGAATTGATTTCTGACTACAGCCCCTGCCCATGCTACAGTTTAGGAAATGTGGGGAGGGACTTACTGCAGAAGTCAGTGGATCTCATTTTTTTTCCTTCTTTTCAGTTAATTAAAACAGATTGACTGACGAAGATTTAAGGCTGATTTTAATGTGCATGAGTGTTTGGACAATTTTAAAAATACCTCTTTCTAAAAGTCGAAAGCTGTCATTTCAATGGAGAGCACTTGCTTTCTGCACTCCCAACCACCCTATACTCAACCGTCAGTTTTCCTTAAGTACACCACTGACAATGTCATCCCCGCCATAGTGACTCCCCTCAAACATTACCTAACCCCAAGTTCACAGGCTTTAACAAGCTGGCTGTCACCCAGCTGCGAAACTTCATGTCCCACCACTGGGGTCTCACACAGAGCCAAGATGCTTTCCCCTATAATCCTCATTCATTCTCATTCGTGTTTCATGCTGTACTTCTGGCCACAAACCCCCCTCATCTGGAGTCCCTGTTTCTCCAGACTCTACATATCTACAACACATTCTGCATATTCTCCAGGGTCTAATTCAATGTCACTTTTCCCTTGAAGTTTTCCCAGGTCTTTCCATTCCAAAGTCATTTCTTCCTTTTTTACATTCAAAGAGCAATTTCTCCTCATCTTGTTGATGGCACTTGTAGTTTTCTACATTTTTTAATAGTTATTTATAAATTATATTTATATGTGTGAGTATCACAGAAGACAAAAAAGGGTCTTGTAAACAGAACCCCTGAGTGTTTGATCAGCAACCTAAAACAGTGCTTCTTTTCACATGAAAGGTACTCTATAAATGTTTGGGGAATGCATGAACAAATAAATGAATGAATAACAAATGAGTCAATAGCTGCTAAGCATTCATTAATCCACGCTTATCCTTTAGAGCAGGTCCCAAAGACAGATGAAACCGTGTTTTCATGCAATATGAGGGGAAGAAAAGGGTGAGGCTGTTTAAGCATGCCTAAATTATCAATTAAGTATAAAACAGAAAATCACCAAGTGAAATCTTAACAGAAGTTTTTTTTTAAAAAAAGACACTTGGGAAGTTTATTTCCTTATAATACTCAGTCCCCATTCATGCCAAATTTCACTAGATAATACCATTCACATTTATATACTGCTTCTTGGAATGTGCAAATGAGCAATTCTTCCAATAGGAAATGCTAATTCATTACTTTTATATTTCCTATCTCTCATTCATCTGGAAGGGCTGGGAACAAGTCCAATTTTCTACCTTGCTTTTAAAATTCAATGTCTAGTATATGTTTGATAAGTAGAAAACAGAAATTTCAAGCTGAGTGGGTCTCAAATTACACATTCTAAACCCCTGTTTGACAACCTAGAGAGCCAAGATAAGAACCTCTCTCTTCTGACTCCAGATTGAATAAGTGACCAGCCCATAGCCCTGGACACCCTGGACACTGGTCCCCATCCAGTCTTTAATAGCGCTCCAGAGCCTTTTTCCCTTGATGTACTGCCACCAAAATAAGAGCTTGCTCATGGTATTATTTTTGTCGATGGACAGAAGCATTTTTATTGTCAGTAATTTGCCTCTTCTTGTCTGAGGACTAAATGTCTTAGTTAGAGTGACTCATGAATCACATGACCTTTTACTGCTTTGGTGAAATACAGCTTTTCTCCTTCGTCATCAGAAAGGAGGCCTGGTTCAGAGAAGTGCCTTAGGGAAAAGCCTGAGATAGGAACTGAACTCTTGTAGAGCCTTCCTGCAGTCTGCGTAGCCTCTGCCAACGTCATCTGCATGTTTAGAATCTACTATTCCTCCTTTGGACACTGACACCATTTTGTCTTTCTTCTTATCATCTGTGTCCTGCAATTAACCTCAATCCCCTCTCAAAAAAAAAAAAAAAAAAAATTAACCCTACGCTAGAAATGTAGACTAGAGAGCCAAACATCTAAAGGGACGTTGGCAAGGGTGATGAGCCCTGCCAGTGGCCACTCATGATGCAAGGATTCCATCTCAGAAGCACTTTCCTAGACTACATTACTCTTGCTGGTTCTAACTGAATGGAGAGAAACAAGACCAGGGCAAGATGAGGAAGCAGAAACAGGTGTTACCAACCTCGAACACTGTCCCCTAAGCTAGAGAATAGGATGCTATTTTTCTCTCCCAGATATCCTTGTTTTTTCAGGTTTTAGCATGTATACTTTTGTTCTTGGGGTCTAGAAGGAACTCCAAACTCAGCTGTCTACTGTGTCTAACTCCACTCTCAAATGCTCCAGGCCTTGTGTTGCTTGTCTGTCATAATTATCAGCACCCCCTTTGGAAGATGCTATTATTGGAAGTAATTTCACATTCTGAAACAGCAGGAAGCTGGTACAAGTTGTAGCTACTTGAGATCTCTGCAAAGAGCCTTGTGAGCTGGTAACTTTTAGTCACTAGAAATAAATTTATCAAAGAAATACTCTTATATATTAAATATATGCTAAGGAAAGGAAAAATGCCATAAAAAAATATATCTCTCTTTCTTCCCCAACCATTTCTAAAGGAGAACGAGGGAAGAAAGAAGTGTTGTAGAGTGAAACAATCAGCATTTCAAGTGTGGGGTGTCATAGTTTTTATCTGACTTGAAAGAATGAAAATCAGGTATTTTTTTTTAAGAAACCCAAAATTAACAAGTAGAGTAAGTCTACTAGCTCGTGAAGAAGAAAATCTTAGAGACAAAAAGTAGAGACGTCAAGAAATAATAAACTACCCTTTTGAGAATCCTGATTTACTGTCCATAGCAACTAAAGCCTGTGCTTTTTAGCAGAAACCCAAGAGTCTGCTGACAATAGAAAGCACATGCCTTTGTAAAACTCCCACAGTAATCAAACATCAAGGAAAGGTAGTATGTGAAATACAGGCAGGCGACTTAATTTTTCCCTAGGAGAGTGAAGATCAAAAGAATATCTCTATTCTACCACGGAGACACCCCCAGTCTTCATTCTCCCCACTGGGGGACCAAGCAAATTCCTTGGTTTCTCATGTCATTACCACAGGCTGAAATGATGTAGCAATAGCAGCAAACAGGGGCGTCCCCCTGCGCCAACTCTCTAATCAGTTTCAAAGTATGTTTTTTTGGTTCTCATTGGCGCCACTCAAAGGAACTGGTCACTCGTGGTCTCAAAAGTTTTACAACAAATTGTGTGATTAAATTCCTTAAACACGTCTGTCCATTACTAATCCTCTTTTGCCAACATCCCTTTCAGAGAAAAATTGCAGCGCTGCATGGTGCCTGATTTATATTTCATTTTGAGAACAGGAAGTAAAAGGATTAAAGTTAAGGATTAAAACACTTACTCTTTACTGCATTTTTTCCTCCTCCCGAATGGCTTCCTGGTTGCCATGGCTACTGTTCACTGGTCCTTAGCCCTGAATACACATCTCTTTGCATTAATAAAATATTTTAAATAAGACTTCATGAAAAACAATAGGGAAAGTAGCTTTAAGTTCAATTGCTCTTGAAAATAAGCAGCTAGGATTTTTTAGAAATCTTTTTTCTTTGTCCTTTTATTGTTATCTTCAAGAAAGAAACTTGAACTAAAAGATAGTACAGGGACAATCTAAAGATGTGCAATGCAAAAATCAGAATCATTCAGCAGGGACACAAGGAGAAAACTCTGAGATAGTGAGTTGGTCCTGAGATTACAAACCAGTGTTTGTATGAAGATTAAGGGTCCCTGGGAATTTCTCAAATGTTGCAATACCACAGAACATTTAAAAGGCAAAGATGCACGTAAATGCAGTGTTGCAATTCCAAATTGGAAATACCAGCCAGGAAATGAAAAACTGAGGTTTTCATTACCCAGAGTTAACTTAACCATATCAATGTAAATACCATTGCTTTGTATCCAAGTTGCTTGTGATCATGGCGGCAGTATCTCTAGGAGTGTGGCCAGAGGGGCCATTCCCATGAATAGCATATGCTGTCAGGGCTGAAGATGTCTGCACATACAGTGCACATGGGTGACGCTGAGTTAGGCATCCAGAAGAAGGGGTGAGGTTGACAAGTGAGCAAACACAACTCCTTTAAAAACCCTCCACTGACATTCATTTTAGAATATACTGCCTACGTTTCTTTAAAAAGCCAAGGAAAATGACGAGATGGAATATAATGAAACTCCATTTTAACTTCTATTCTTAAAGTCCAATAGCAGGATAGGCTCTGGTATAAATTGCGGAGTGACTACTAAAACACTACTCCATTCATTTTTTTTCCCAATGCTCCCTCCCTATTGCTGGGTTTTTCTCTGCCTTGTCATCCAGTAGTTTCGAGTTATTCCTTTATTCCCCCAGGGACCCCAATGAAATGACCTCACTCAGGTCCAAGTATACTCATTATTTCTCATTTTTTCTAATCCCATATTCCTACTAAAACCACCTTCCCTGTATAGTAAGTATCTACAGACGACAGACATAGCTGCTTTGTGAAAATTGGCAATTGGAGCCATGTTGACACACATTAATGGGAGTGAAGGAACTGTTGCATGGTCTTTGCTATATAACAAAAAAATTGCATAGGGATCTCCTGGAGATAATCTCATAACTGGAAAGAATGACTGCAATGGTGGCAATTCTATGTGTTATGAAAGGTTAGTGGTATGGATAATTTGAGGTGGCAAAGGGTTGGGGGAATGGTGAGGAATT
Organism: Propithecus coquereli; assembly: GCF_000956105.1. Taxonomy (NCBI): domain Eukaryota; kingdom Metazoa; phylum Chordata; class Mammalia; order Primates; family Indriidae; genus Propithecus; species Propithecus coquereli. Next base: position 2,176,066 of record NW_012149764.1, read on the forward strand.
CCCAGATCAAACCATGAGATAACTGATGCTACCCATGGGCAGGACTGTAGAATCTAAAACAAATGTGGATGTCAATGGTCAGAGTACAATACAGACTGGCAAGATATAGAATCGTGTCTTTCAAATATCCATGGTCCTTCTTTCTTGGTTTCAGTCTTTTCTTTTGGAAATTACTTCTATTTCAGGACTAGCCTGAAGACTCAGGTCATCTCAGGGCAAGCTTAAGCTGGGGTTTGGCTGTTCTTGCATGTCTGCAATCAGGAGGGACCAACAGGGCCCTACTGCTAAGAGGCAGTTCTCCATGAGTCTCTCATTTTTACGTGTCTTATGAGCAGAGGCACAGACTTCCTTTCTGGACTATCTTTTCAAAGATGTTTACATACCAAACAGCTTTCGAAAACCGGGACAGTGTCTCCCTCCTGATCAGACAGGCATGCTTATGTCCATTATAAAAGATTCAAGTTCCCTAAGCTCAGAATTCCCCTCCTGTAACACAACCCACTAAGGGTGCCCTAGTCCTCTCCGTGTTACCTTGTGGGAGCTGGGACTTAAGAAGCTGACATAAGAAAACGATGATGCTCTAGCTACTACTATTGCTGTAAGTAACATCTGTCTTTTGCCTCTGACCCAGGAAGTCCATGTCTTCTGCCAGCATCCATGAAATGGTGACAGGCTAACTTGCTAGTGTATAAACAGGCTAAAATCTGACAGACTCTTTGCAATTCCTGCCACCTACAGGGCCATCTCTAGGATGCATATGGCACTGGGCAAAAATTTTTTGTGGGGTTCTTCTCTATATAATTTGAGTCACCCCAAATCAGTATGCCAGCACCACTCTAGAGGTGCAATCTGAAGTGATTCAGCTAACAAAATGCCACAAGGGCCACTAGGAGTGCTCTGCTCACCAGGCTGCTCTTTAGAAATTAGGGCCTGCTTACAGGGCCCCAGGATAATCCCATAGGTATGAGTCCCAGAGACCCTTGAGGTACTTAGCTGAACCCACATATAAGGCAGAAGGTGGAAAAGTGCCCTGAAGGAGGGAAATGGGGGCTGGTGTCCATGTGGATCCCAGTCTAGGATCAGGGTGCCCCACCTGGATGGTATTGCTGGCCTAGACATCAAGAGGGGGTGCTTAGAGAATTTTGAGGAAAGTACTCCAAAGCATGAGGGCTCTACCACCATCTCTAAGAGAAGACCACTATAGAATTGCTGGGAATGACCCTCACACCAAGAACTTGTTGATAATTTACAAAATTCCCCATGTTGGGAAATCAGATAGCCACGGTAAGAATGATAAAGACAAAGGAGCACTGCATGTGGAGCCAGAAAAACTCAGCTCCAGTACAGTTGTCCTGCTTACTGGGTGTGCTTTGCAAAGTCATTTAGCTGCTCTGAACTTTAGATCTTTCATCTCTAAAATGAGATGAAATGGGATCAGGATGCCCCAACTAGATGGTACTATTGGCCCAGCCACCAAAGGAGGGGCTTACAGGATTTTGGAAAATGTACCACCAACACCACCTCTAACACAAGGCCACAATAATAATTGCAGTACTAACCTTGTAGAATTGTTGTGAAGACTGAAAATGTGTATTAAACTGGTATTTTGTGGCTATTATTGTTGTTCTTCCCATTTATTTTAAACTATTATTTTATAGGGAAAGAGAATAAAAATGAGAAATCTCACCCGTTATGTTGTTACTGGATGCTTTAAAACCAATTCACCCTGCCTTGCTTTCTCTGATGGCTAAAGAGGATACAAGTGGTACTTAGTTTGTGAGTGTTCTTGCTATGTTGAAGTTTCTGAGCAATTTTAAGCTTAATTTTCTGGGGAAAAGGGAAATCATAATTAGGATAGAGATGGAAGTGGGGAAAATATTATGAAGCATTAGGTTTCTCTGCTTATTTATGTCATGATTTAGGGCCCCCTATGTGTCTGAGTCTTTATGACCTGAAAGTTGGGGAACTTGTTCTTGATGTATTTTTGAATATAAAATAACAAGGCTTTTTTCTTTCTTTAAAAAGGAGAGGGGGAATGGATCATCCTTGATTGCTATTTTGAGTACACAGAAATGAAATCTGATTTCTGTATTTGCTTATGTACAAATGAGGAAATGTCAAGGATGTTCTTTGCCCTATCATTTCAAAATACAGTTTCTATTCAAAGTCCACAATGGGTAAACATTATCCAAATTCCTATAGCTGGCACTTGAGTGCTAAGCTAGCCCAAAGCACTATTGTGAAACAGAGCTTGTCTGTTGTGCCCCGCCAGTTCTGTACCTACATTTTCCCTCTTGAGTCTCATTTTTCAGAGCCCAGTGATGTCCTTGGGGATAGAGCATGAGAAAAACTTCTCATGGCAGTAATTTATACTTTTTACCATCAAAATTAGTGGTCTTGGGTCACAACCCTGCAGGACTTTGCACTATGACTGAAGTATAAATGGCTAATAAATGTTGAAGAAATAATCAAATTTACCAGCAATCTAAGAAAAGCTTATGTACATTGATTATGTATAATTCATCTGTCCATTATTTATCATTGTGTATTCTCTCTCTCTCTCTCCTTACACTGGTACAGTGTAAGAAAAATTCAGTTTTATATAGTCTTAACAGAAATTCAAGTATACTGTTACAAATTTGGAGGAAGTCAATTCAACAATAAATTCAGAATTTATTCTAAGCAGTTCAGCACATGCACTAAGATCTATATATCAGCATTTACTTACAGAATTGTTCATAATAGTAAAATATTTAAAACATTCTAATTGTCAAAAAATAGAAGATTGGTTAAATGAGATGCAGTGTATCTTTAAAATGTAGTCATTAAAAATATAGTTACTGATAAGGCAATATATTCATTATATACTATTTAGTAGAAGGAATCAAAACAGAAGGACTCCATAATATGTTTATTTATAATTGAAAAATACAAGGCAAGATAGGCACCAAGGTTAAGCCATCGTGATTCACTGAGTCTAAGATATATTTTAAGATTTCTGAAATCAGGGCATGTCTTACAATCGATGGTGTCTCGGTTTCTATGAAAGTGTGCATGTGTCTTCATTTCTTATACAAATATGCATCACTTCTGTAATTTTAAAAAGAAGATGGACTCTGAGCATGACAAAGTACAAGATCTGTCCAGAAAGTATCTAACCATGTAATATGAAAAATACAGACATATAATGAAGAAGATACAAGATACAAGAAACATTGTACATAGGACAATGATGCATCAGTCCCTTTCAAAGTAGTCACCTTGGGACCTCACCCAGTTCTCCCAGTGTCTCTTAACCTAATACACACACAATCAACATTCTCAGGTGTTCTGCTTGTTGCAGGCCTTCCAGAACGTGGATCACTTTCAACAGATTCTCGACCATCTTTGAAACCTTCATGCCACACTTTTATTTGCACTGTGATCATTGCATCATCCCGGAAAGCCTTCTGAATCATCTGAATAGTTTCTGCGGAGGAAATGTGCAAGCTCAACACAAAATTTGATGCAGATTCATTGCTCTACTAGCTCAGTCATTTTGGCTTTTTTAAATTTTTTTTTTTAATTTCAGAAGATTACAGGGGTACAAATGTTTTGGTTACATGAATTGCTTCTTGTACAGTTTGAGTCAAAGTTATAAGTGTGCCCATCACCCAGATAGCGTGCATTGTACTTGATAGGTGTCAATTTATCCATCCCCTCTTGCCCTCTCCACTTGCTTGGTTTCCACTGAGTTTTACTTCCATATGTGCATATGAGTGTTGAATAATTAGTTCCAATTTAATAGTGGGTACATGTGGTGTTTGTTTTTCCATTTTTGCAATACTTCACTTAGAAGAATGGTCTCCAGTTCCATTCAGGCTGTTATAAAAGGTATTAATTCACCATTTTTTTTTAATGGCTGAGTAGTAAGCATTCCATGGTACACATATACCACATTTTATTAATCCACTTGTGTATTGATGGGCACTTGGGTTGATTCCACATCTTTGTAATTGTAAACTGTGATGCAATAAACATTCGAGTGCAAGTGTTTTTTTGATAAAATGCCTTTTTTTTTTTCCTTGCATAAATCCCCAGTAGTGGGATTGCTGGATCAAATGGTAGGTCTACTTTTGGTTCTTTGAGGTATCCCTATGCTACTTTCCACAGAGGCTGTACTAGTTTGCAGTCCCATCAGCAGTGTGTAAGTGTTCCTTTCTTATTTCTCTGTTCCTTCTCTTCATCTGACTTGTTTAGCTTAAAGGTGTTGTCTTCAAGATCTGAGAGTCATTCTTCTGCCTGATCAAGCCTATTCTTAAGGATTTCCACTGTGTTTTATAATTCCTTGAATGAATTTTTCATTTTCAGAAGTTCTGTTCATTTTTTCTTTAATAATTCGATTTCTTTAGAGAATTTTTCATACATTTCCTCCATAGGTTTTGTGGTTTCTTTGTGCTGGGTTTCTATTTTATCTTGTATTTCATTGCACTTCCTTACAATCCATATTCGAAATTCTTCATCTGCCATTTCAACCTTTCCGTTTTGGTTGGTATCCATTGGTAAGGAGTTATTGTTTTCTTTTGAGGGAGTCCTTTCACTCTGATTTTTCATTTTTCTGGAGTTTTTTCACTGATTCCTTCTCATCTGGCCTGTCAATTGAGAGCTGGGTGTGCTAGTGCTGGCTTACGGGCTTGTCTCTGGGTCCCCGAAGATCAGTCCCTGACTGTGCCAGGGAGAGAAGTGCTGGTCCTGAATTAACTTAGGGGTGCTCTAGCAGGTTTGATGAACCTCTCGGGTTACCTCTGACCTGCTGTCTTCATCCCTTCCCAACAGTATGTTGTGAATTAGGTCCCCCGGCTTGATCTCCTTGATGCTGGGTTGAATTTGTGAGTACAAATCTGCCGCTCCCTGTTTGCTTGAGTGGGAAGGTGCTGCGCTTGGCTATGGGGCTATTCCCCAGTCACTGATTGTAGTTTACGTGGAAGAGACAGCTGCCAAGGTATTTTTTTGTACCTGTGGTGAGCTCTGATCCCCCAGGTGGGACACACGAATGCCCCAAGCTTTAGAAGGGACCCTGTATCTCTCAGGGGGTTGCTTAATCTCTCCTCCCCCTGAGGTGGGGGGAGGAGCAAGACAGATTGTGGCTGGACTGTGAGAGTCTGAGAGGCTTTGTAAAGCCTCTGCAGGGTTCAGAGGTTGATCTTTCATCTGCTATGGGGAGCCACTGGTATGGAGTTCGGGCCAATCTCTCCAAGCTGGGAGGGGCCTAATCATGAGGGAGGGGCCTAATCACATGACTGCTAAGGTTCCAGGCCAAGCTCTTTCTGCCCCTGTCCACTAGTGCAGTTTCTCTGTGGGGTGGGGTGTTGCTCAGTCATTCTGAATGCAAAGGCCACTCAGTACCCATGCTCACTCACAGGCGTCTAGCACCCCATTGACTAGTATAATGAAGTCGTCATTGTTTACGCATGCGCATTACAGTCCACTCGTTTGGCTGCCAGAATACAACTGTCACGAAAACTGTTCTCATTATATTAACAATGGCTGGGTACTTTCCGGACAGACCTCATATATAACAACTCTGGTATACACTACCTGGTTTGTATCTTTTCCACAGAAGAGAGTGCCGAAGGGGAAATGTTAGAAAAATAACTGCTGGAGATAAGGTAGGGGAGGAGAGTAAAGGAGAAAGCCACACATATACTGAGCCTAGAATTCAACAAGATATTTAGCAAAGTGTCTCATGACAGCATTGTGGAAGAGACTGAGAAACCTAGAACTGCCGATAGCACAGCTGGGTGTAGTCGTAGTTGGATGAACCACTGTATCTACAGAATGTTGATTAATGGAAATATGCCAACCTAACTAATTGCCTTGTCTCCTTTCACCCTGAGTCCCTAATTCATTCCCCACGTTGCCACCATAGTTATCTTTATAAATCATGGATCTGACCACAGTCAGATATGTTTAACACTTCAGCAGGGCATAGAATGCCCTTTAGCGTCAGTGTCTTTGTCAACCTTTTCAACCTCAATAGCCAATAAATGACACAGCAAGTCTCATGTGACCCTTGCTGAAACTGTATTCTACAGCATGAATCAAATGGAGAGCATACAGAGGAATGAGATCCATATGCTAAAAATCATCTGGAATCTGGGTAGTTAGAAACTAGGGGTGGATTTCTACATACATCATGTCACTATGGAAAAGGAAACTCATCCTTGGAAGACAGAACCTGAGCCCATGTGTGAATGTTTCAGAAAGGTAGGTTTCTGACTCTATAAAGAATGTTTGGACATATGAGTCTTGCTAAATAACAACCATCACCAAAAAGATCGTCTTAAAAGTCAGAGCTTAAGATTACACGAAGAGGCTTTCTGACTATCTTTTGGGAATTTCTAAATGTGATTCCCATACTAGGCTTCAGGTGGATAAGGTGACATTTAAGGATTCTTAAAATGCTGATGGATGACACAGTTTAGACCTCAGCTGTGTCCACAGCTAGCCCCATGTAGTGGCAGTATGGCAAGCACCCATCCTAAGAATCCCTGTGGGAAAAACATCTTCCTATTCTAGTTAAAAGAATAGCCTTAATGAGGCAGCAACTATCTGTGGTCCTTGAACAGTTAAATTGAATTAGTCCCTACTCAACAGAGGAAATAGTGAGCTTTTAAGATGTCACATGACACTTTGCTAGAGTTTATATAGAGGGCTCTGAATTGCCAAGTGGGAGAATAATCTTTTGCCAGAATGTTTTGTGGAATGCCACAATTGCAAACAATATGTCAAGACATAATGGACGGCTTTGCATTAGGCAGTATTAACTAACCCTGGTGCATATTCTGTAGGTCTTTTGGCTTGCAGGAAAACAGCATACCACCTTTTGGCATCATACTTGGCTCCCTTCCCACTTCTAAACTTTCTCATTCCTCAGGAATGAACTAAAGAGAGTAGAAGTAGTATTAAAAAATTCATCCTGAATCTAAAGGCCAAAAGAATAAAATAATATACACAAAATGGCTCTGAAATGTCAAAGCATTACATATAGGCAAAATAAGGCCCTTTCTTTATCACTATTACCACAATCACTATTAAAGCATCTGAATCATGGAGATTGGATTCCACTTGATGAGCAATTCAAACAGAACCTGTAGAAGGCTCAAAGATCGACCAGTCAAGTTCCCCTAACTTCATAAGCCAAAATCCAACTAAACCAGCTGAGGCAGGAAAAAAAATTCTTTTCCCCTTAGAAAATTCTTGCTGTTATCTGACTTTTACCTTTTATGCTACTAATTAAAGTCAGTTTCCTCAGCAGAAATGAAGGATGACAAACCATTTTCCTGTATATTGTGACACCTTCTAATAACTAATAACCACCACCACCACCATCCAAGGTCACTTGTCCTCTCCTCCGAAGACTGAGCCCCATCTGTGTGTGGGATTGTACCAAGTACAGTACATGTGTTTTCTCATTAATCTCTACAACAATTCTACAAGATTGCTGTTACCATTTTGACTTTCTAAATAAGGGCCTGAAGTTCAGAGATATTAAATAACTCATCTAAAGTTATATCATTAAAACTGGTGAGTAAGGAAGTCCATGACTCAGAAGCCCACATGACAAAGAAATGAGCAGGTCACTTACATAAGAGGAAATAAAATAGCAAATAATTATAATAATAAGTAAATAATAGTAAGTCTTTGGTCAATTTAGAAAGGCAAATTCAGGAAACAACCAAGGCCTAAAGGTCATAAAAGTAAAACTCTTCAACATGAAATCTAGACCCATACATCTCTCTTTCATATATCTATGGAAGGACCGACAAATGGCAGAAATTTCTGATCTAAAGACAAAATTTCTGGATGAAAATAGGCATTAGGATAATCAGATGTCTAGTTAAGATTTTAAAACACAAACACAGACATGACCACAAATGTGTTTCTTATGTGAAGGAAAAGTAGATATGTAATTAATTCACAATTATACCATAATCTTAGTTTCATTAATTATTTTTAAACAGCTAAAATCTCTCTGGGGGGGAAATTAATTAATGGAGGAGAGTGGAGTAGAAAAAACCCAGCTTACTAAAATTTCAACAACCACTTGTCTTCCCTCTTAAAAACCCTTAATAGACAACATGTAATTCTAGCAGTAATAGCTAACCTTTAGAGTAACATGTCAGGTACCATGCTGAATGTTTTACTATCATTATCTCACTTAACACGATAAAAATGCACTGTATTAGCAAACATTATATATAAAGTTATGACCAAAATGAATGATTTTTAAGTTAATATATTATGATAAACTTGTATGATTGTATAAATTCTCTGATATATACTGTAAAATATTAGTTTAAAAAAACTAACTATCCACTTTTTTGCTTAAAGTATAATCCACTTTCACTCTCCCAATATGGTGCCTTTAACTTAATTGTCACAAACATATTTGCTCGGAATACTTAATGTCATAATGAAAGGGAATGGGACCAGGTATATCCAATAATTAATTTCCATCTGTTTTTCTAGTGAATAATCAACTTTCACTAATATAAAGGACACTTTGAGATTCACCACTTTCATGTAGCTAGGGTTACATTCAAATAAAGTAACTTCAGTTAAAATTTAACATAGAGGATTTTAGTGTGTAGGTGTGATGGTCAGTTTTATGCGTCCATTTGGCTAGCCTACAGTCCCTAGGTTTTCAACAAAACACTAATCTAGGTATTGCTGTAAAGGTATTTTTTAGATGTGATTAACATCTGCAGTCAGCTTACTTTTAGGTAAAAGAGATTATCTTTGATAACCTGGGTCAATCTCCAACACTAGTAACTCTCGTGCCATCTTTACTCTTCCCTCCCCCTTACTCCTGGCATTCAATCCATCACCATTTCCTGTCCACTAATTTTCATCCTAACTGTCACTAGCTTTGTCCAAGCTGCTATTCTATCCTGTCAAAGTGCACACAGTCCTAACTGGTGCAATTGCTTTTAGTCTATCTCCACCCTCCCTTCAATTCACCAATTCAATTAACCCGTCCCTTGTCAAAATCCAGCTTTAACATCTCTGATTGCTTCAAGGAAAAGGAGCCTATCTTACCATTTGTGTAACTCAAGCACTTAGCAAAATATCAGACACCCAGTAAACATCAGATAAGTGTTTGTTGAATAATTTGAAATCTGTACCAGTGGGAGTCAACCCTCCAGGGAATGAGAGGCACAGAATCTTCTTACCTGGGCAAAGTCTTCTGCGGTGTTATAACTAAAGCCAGATGAAACAGTCAATAGGAGTCCTGCTTTTCTTTTAGCCCAGAGATTCTTAATTTCAGAGGGTCGGTGAAATCTATGGAGCCTCTCCCCAGAAAAATACATTTTGCATATCATTTCTGGGAGTTCATGAGCTTCCTAAAACCCATTCATCCATGGACCACCCCCCCTATGGTTTATGAACCCCAAGTGAATAACCCATGAATAGAATCAAATATCACAGGCTCAAATTTTTATTTTAATTCCCTCTAGTTTGTGTTCCAGCTTCCTTTCCTTTGTCTGGATCTTTTTCATACTATCATCTAAGCATCCGTATGACCCAGAAAGACTGGCTATGATAATCACTGAAAGATGACTCCACCTACAAGAATATTCAGTTCTCAGAAAAGAAGATATTTCCAAGGATACTGTTGGTCTGTTGTTAGTAACAGTAGACCGCCGTGGATTGCGGGTATGTGATATAACAATACTTTCTACTGAAATAGCTCCCCTTTCACCTCCGGGGCCCAATGTTTGCCTTTCAAGTTAGTTGCAAAGATGGGGAAATGGAAAAACCAGGAGGATGTAACTTAAGCTAAGTCACAAAGCAAATCATGGCACTGCTTAAAAGAAGCCCACACCTTCGGACGTCCAATCCAAACATTACTCTAAGACACGGCCACCTGCCCAGTATCCACCATGAAAAGTTTTTGCATTAGGCTTATCCAAGCCCTTGTGTGAAGTCACCCTGAAAATAAATCTTCACAGCTCAGAAAGCCAAGATACAAACAAATGGGAAAATATTGTCCATGGATATCAAAGATGAAGCTCAACTGAAGCTGAAAAGGAAACACAAGAGAGAACTTGAGAGGGAGTGGTAATTGTACAGGGGTGTGAATACTTTGGTGGAGTGGAGAGTGAACTCCCGAGAAGGGCAATGGTGAACTACGTCATGGTATTTCAGTATACTATATTTAGGCAGCACAGCAGTGAGTCTGAGCTAAATGCTTTTATTCCGAGATCATTTTCATCAAGAATGCACACAATTTAATAAGATAGGGAATGAGAAGCTTAGAAGGCTTCTGCGTGTCAGTCAATCAATCAGAAAAGCAATTATCTAGGTACTATTTCCATAAGGTAGCTGTGCTAGGCACGGTACAGGCTGAACTGCTCATTAAAGCACCTGTCAGAGGGTCCCCATTCCTTACATAGTTGGCCACAAATGTGCCAAAATCCTGTATCTTTTTTTTGTCCTGATTAAGAATTTTCAAAGGGAACAGAAATAAAACTACTTTGCTACATATGACAAAGTACTGTAATGTAGTCAAGACTAATATAAAAACCCATTGATCTCACCGTTGCTTTCAAACAATAAAACCTAAGACTTCACTCCTTAATGATCTCTATCATTTGCAAAGGAACTCCCACGTACCATGTTCCAGAAGCACTTTCTGTGTGACTTTATCACAGCATTTTCCCTACTGTACTGAAAGCAAAGTCTCCATGTGTCTCTGGTTAGAATATAACCTTCAGGAGGGCAGGGCCAGGTTTTACTTGTTTCTAAATCATCCCAGCTGGCACAGGGCCTCATGTGTACTGAGCACAGCAGGTCCTCGAATAACGTCGTATCATTACAACCTTGATGAGAAAAAGGAAATTGATCCCTGGTCATGGAGTCTGTGCATTCTCCCCATGTCTGTGTGAGTTTCCTCCCACATCCAAACCATGTGCATGTTAGCTGAATTGGTGTGTTACATGGTCCCAGTGTGTGTGTGTGTGTGTGTGTGTGTGTGTGTGTGAGAGAGAGAGAGAGAGAGAGAGAGAGAGAGAGGGAGAGAGAGTGTGTGTCCTGTGATGGGATGGTGTCCTGTCCAGGATCAGTTCCCGCTTTGCACCCTGAGCTGCCAGGATGAGCTACAGCCACCCACAATCCTGAATTGGAATTAATTGGGTAAATAATTACCATACTTGTTTTTATTAATCTTTCTTAAATGTATGTATAGCTCACATTTATTTCAATGTTTAATATCAGAAGGGGTTTGGTCTTTATTTAGAAGTTTGGTAATGTTTTTGTGACCAGAAATATGCTGTAGGAATTTAACTCCTGTTTTATCAAATAGCCTATGGTAAAACTGGTTTCATTAGATGTCATTTTGCTTAAAGTTGCAGTTTCCAGGAACCTATCGCGGACATTACGCAAGCACTTCCTGTGATAATCAGAGAATCACAAATGCTGACTATCTGAGTCATTTTCGCAGGTGGGAGAAGTAAGCTATGCTTTTCACTCTCTAGCACTCAGTCACTCTCATACCATCTTGATTAAGAAGGACAGGCTGCAGAAAGGTGCAATTATAGAAAGCTAATGATCCTGACATCTATTGCTGTGGTCTAGTAGCACCAGGTTCTTTTTTAGAAAAAGAAAAATGCTCCAATAGGATGATATGGTATTTTGACTGAGGCAATGCTTTTAAAAATTTCGCAGCTAATGCATTTTTTTCATTTCTAACATGGTTATTTGAATATGTTCCTGCTAAAAAAAGAAACGTTCAGCCCCTCAGAGAAGCCTTTCCTGCCCATCTCACCTCAATAGCCCACCCTCTGTTGATGCCCATATCAATTCCCTCATTGTTTCCCTGATCACATTTACGCTGCTTATTTGCTGTTCATCTTTTCATAGTCATTGGGCTTCGTCAAGAGAATGTGGATCTATCTCTGAGGGCACAGAACGCGTCTGCCTTGTACACGTTTGTATCCACGGGTCTAATCAAGTGCCTGACACACAGGAGGTGCATAATACTAGTTGAATGCAATAAATGAAATTCTTTGAGATTGTACTTCTTAAATAATTTAGTAGAAGAGTAGTTTGATGAGGTGATCTGGATAAAAAAGAAGATTGTTTTGTTGGCCAAATAATTTTGAGTAATGCTTAATGTTATCTTCCCTGTGGAATACCCGCATATCCAAAGCTCTGAACGCTCTTGCAAGAAAGAAACCGTTGAATAGTTATTTAAATTGGTGTTTCCTAAACTAATATGACCAAGGAAAAAAGGAATGTTTTAAAAGAAATATCTAATAACATCCTGTAGAATGCATTCTAAAGAACACACTTTGGGAAACAGCTTTAAATGCTAAATAAGACCCCGAGCTATCACCCCAGGGTGGTGGTACATATTTTCCTGAATTTACAAGGCCAAAGACAGCTATTCTGATCACTCAGGGAAGGAACAGAAGCTTATTCTCACTAACTGGTCACTCTCATTGACAACCTCTCCCAACTCCTGTAAATGTGGATCTTCATCTCCTTTTAAACAGCTGCTATCACCATGTAGCATCAAAATGTGCAGAAAAGCATAGCCGGTCATGTTGGGCCTACTTAAAATGGAAGTCTCTAAACAACTGGTTTCAATTCCAAATCAGTGCTGTTAACATAGGGTTAAATTTAAGATGCCTTGTTTTTATTTAAATTTAATTATTAATTGGCATCAGTATTGTTAACTAAAAAACCGTGTTTTACAAAAAGCATCTCCCAGAGCCTTTCTTGAAATAAGTTACTCTTAACTGAGGCATCAGGGTATTCGGGTGTGTCTCGCCATCACTTTTAGGTGTGAGGTAAATGATCTGCCACCAACAATTATTAAAGTACAGAATTTTAAGACTCACTTAAAAAAAAACTATGTTATTTGAATGCCATCCCTATAACAGCATCACTCTCTCTCACTTGCATTCTAATATAGTTTCTTAAATGTGAGAGGGTAAACTAGTTCCTCCTGAGATGATATGTCTGTGATATGTGCCTATTACTAATATTCCATTAACAGTAGGAATATTTTTAATTTATTCCTGAGCAGAAACAAGAGAGAAAAAATGAAAAGGAATTGTGAAATGTGGGATGGTCCCTGATTGTGTACCCCACTTGTGCATGCCATCTGCCCTCTAGACCATGACAGAAAGCAACCAATAGAAAAAGTGAGCCTCATTAGTCCTTTTAATACATGCTTCAATTTAAATGAAAAAAATATGTTTTCACACAGCTTTTCAAGATTCCAAGAACTGCACAAAGCAAGGTGAGCCGATGTGGTACTTAATGAAATTATTTATAGTTTTGAGTGCATCCGGGGCAGGGGTGGTGACTCTGAACAGATTCCAAAAAATTGCCAATTCTACACGAAGAGAGTTGCATCCAATAAACTGCTCCAATTTAGCCAGAAAGCTATACAGAGCTGTTCTCTAAGTAGGAAATATAAATACGTGTTGCATTCACACATATTTCAAACGCTTTCTTTGGTTTATAACAGCCTGTGTCGAGGTCACGCAAGTGAAAGTCGCCAACCACCAATCTCCATGGATCAAAGGTCAATGTTTCACAAACATTTAACAAATCACAACCGAAGTTGGGAATCTCTGTGGAAGTGTGAAATGGATGAAAGATTCATGTCACCTCTAACTTCTGGCCAGGCATTCTTTGCATTCACTTTTTAAAAAGTCCATTTCGATAACAAGCTAGAGTTGAAGGAAACCTTCCTGCTTATGGCACTTCGAGGTGAAAATGAAAAATTCTGATAAAGCTCATAGCCTTGAGGAAAATCTCAAGTGGCTTATTGCCTTAGTTTTCTCTTATTTCACTTATTCATTATCAGACAGAATTGAAGGACAGATTCTGCCTTATGCTCTATAGGCAAAATTCTATTCTCAGTGGAGACCATAGCTGGTGACTTGAGTATTTCACTACTGATTTATCGGTGTAGCCCTCAGTTTAATGGACTCAAGATCTGCAAAGCACATTCCATGGAAGAAGCCTGCACATCGGCTGATGGGATGTGTGGGTGTGCAAGAATTATGCAAAGAGAAAAGTTACTCTTCTGCATGCAATGAACCAAATTATCCCCATTCCTTTGCAGAAGATTTTTTTTTTTTTTTTTTGCCTTTTCTCTTCTTTCTTTTCACAGCTTGAATAATGTTTAGCTGAGATTTCAGGTTTTTCTTGGTTTTTGGTAGGATCCAACAGGTGAGGGAGAGGGCCACATGCCTGTGGCCAGGGCATTACTTACGAGATCTCTGCCCTCCTAATATACACTTATCTCATGGCTATGGGTGCCTTGTCACTGGCCTTGATTCCAGAGTAGAGCTCTTAAAGCCGGAAACGTTAAGACCAAAATAATGTCATTTAGTGTCTAGGGGGAGCTTACAAAGAGGATTAGAGGCAGGCAGGCAGGCAGGGTATATTAAATGAGTCCGTGACTAACAGGGTGTGACAGAAAAGGGTTTTATTCTTTTCAACAAAACAATTCTCTAGGACTGGGACCATTACTCCACTGTGCCTTTATCACCTTGGAATTTTTATGGTTATTTTTGATGAATTCACATTTTTGTAAGGGCTTTTTTGAAATGATGCCAGTTTTCAATTTTTAATTAAAGTCGTAAATAATCTTAATTCTGCCTTAAAAGGTTTATTGTTTCTTTTTTTTTTTACTATTGCTGCCAGGAAATATTTCAAATACCAAGTCCTGATGTGAGTGAGCAATTACAATCTCTCCAAGGTCTAGTAACAACATTGTACCATGTAAATATTGCACACTGATATATCAGCACAAGATTTGGAAATGCAGATTGACTGATTTCAGGTTTATTAGCAATGGCTTCTCCTGGGAGTGACATTTCCGCTTTTTGTTGGATGGAGGAACTTTCATCATTTAATTTTTACAAATTAATCCATCACAGATTCATAAAGGATTTTTTAAATCTTCAGACAAAAAGGTTAAAATTTGGAAAGTAAACATCATAAACTTATCACTAAGGGCTGGGAAATGAAAGTCAACCAAATCCAATTCGACCATTTGCAGAAACAGAGTGAACATCAAAAGCTAACTCATTTGAGAGACAATATCTCACTTTAAATAAGACAAAATTGAGAGAACTCTGCAATACTTGACATGAGATTATAATACTGCTCCTTGAAGCTATATCCAATGTTATCTAGATTGCCTATTGAAGGCTGTCTGCAAATTGTCAGTAAAATTATATTTTGTAGTCTCAAGGTCTGTTTGTCTTTTTTCAACTAGTACTTTAAGAATCTTTCACACAATCAAAACTACTCTTCCTTTAATAAAGGCTGAAAACATACCATGTCTGAACAACAGAAACCATTAAGAATTCCTGAAAATATCCCCTGTTATGTTTCCATATCTGTCAACCTAGGTTACCTTCTTAACTTGAACATCACATTGTTGCTTATTTGTCCAGATAGGGGACTTATACTCTTTCACGTCCATGACAGTTGTCATTCTCCACGAAGGTACTGTCCAACGTTACCGACAGGTTTGCTATTACAGTAAAGCCTCACACATTTGGGACATGGAGATGGAGAATGGTCTGACTTGGGAGAAAAACTTCTCATCTAGAAAGTTTTTTTTTTTTTTACAAATATAATTTATTACTTCAAATTTATAAGATATACATAGATAGTGACAAAAACCATTAGACAGTGGTCCTGCTAAAAGTAGTTAAGAGTACGCCACAGCAACAATGGTATGTTATTTTAAGAGGATTAAACGTCCTCCTTCCAACTTTATTTACATTATTAATTACCTTGGCAGTTCCTTTGCCTTTCTGATACAAGAACATATCCAATCCATGCTAAATAATCATAGATATCAAT
The DNA here is from genome assembly GCF_000956105.1 of Propithecus coquereli. Lineage (NCBI taxonomy): Eukaryota > Metazoa > Chordata > Mammalia > Primates > Indriidae > Propithecus > Propithecus coquereli. Next base: position 2,191,948 of record NW_012149764.1, read on the forward strand.
TTACTGGGATTCCAATTACAGAGATTTAACTACATTTCCAGCAAAAAATAAATGATTTTTAACAACTGATTTACAAGAGTAGGTTTGTATGCAGTTAAGAATAGCTATCAAATCCTTCTGACTGAGCATTTTTCCAACTCACAGGGAAGAAATCAAATTCTTTCCATATATCTGCCCTTGGCTGGTATTGCGCTAACACCTCTCACAGAAGAGAAAACTTAAGTAACAAAAAGACTATAGAACAGTTCCCAACAAAAAAGGGTCAAATCCATATAAACCATCAAAAAATGCGAGATTTCTAACTAGAAGCCACAGTCACCTGAAAACCCTTTCCATGGGGTTCAATCACTTGAAATAAGTTGAGTCTTAAACTGCCTTTAAATTTGTTATAAAAGAGCCCCTAAATAAATCAGGTACCCATTTCAACACAAATGAAATACTCAAAAAGCCAAGGTCAACTCAACATGTTTTCTGTCATGGATAGAAGATACTCATTGGCCCAAAAATTTAAAAATTCAGTTATTAGAAAATGCCTTGAAAGGTAGTAAGCTCCCCATCTCTAGAAGTGTTCAAGCACAGTATGGCCAACAACTCGCTAGAGATCTTGTGCAGTTAGGACAGCAAGTCAGGTGGGTTGGATGGTTGATCTTTAACATTTCTTCCAAATCTGAGATACTATGATTTTTATGAACTTGGAAACTGCATTAGTCCCTCACCGATGTCAAAGGGATTTTAGGTTCAATTCCTTTTGCAAATTTTCATATATAGTACCTATCAAGAAACCTGCTTTTCCTCTAAGATTAAAGAAAGGAATGCTGGCCAGGCATGGTGGCTCACACCTGTAATCCTAGCACTTTGGGAGGCTGAGGTGGGAGGATCACTTGAGGCCAGGAGTTCGAGACCACCCTCAGCAAGAGTGACACCTTGTCTCTACGAAAAATAGAAAAATTAGCCAGGCGTGGTGGGTGCACCTGTCGTCCCAGCTATTCAGGAGGCTGAGGTGGCGGGTTGCTTGAGCCGAGGAATTTGAGGTTGCAGTAAGCTGTAAAGATGCCTCTGCATTCTAGCCTGGGTGAAAGAGCAAGACTCTGTCTCAAAAAAAAAAAAAAAAAGTAAGGAATATTCTATACTTACCCTAGAGATTCACCTACCTTCTTCATTAGAGCTAAAATGATTCTAGTGAATTGATATTTACAAAAAACCACTTCTCTCCAGAAAGGCTTTTTGTGTTGTTGTTGTTTTTCCCAATTCAATTTTCTGTAGCTATTTGGATTTAATTTCCATAAAAGTCGTGTTGTTACTTTCCAGTTTAGGTGACTTTCACTAATTTTCTCTGATTCCTATTACACAAGCCTTCCCCAGAAACTACCTGGCTATATCAGTTATGCAAACTATAACCTTGCTATTACTTCATGGGGGAGACATCCTGGCTCAAACAGTTTAAAGTATGTTACACCTTGAAGAGTATAAGAATTTCCAATGCCTTGCAGAAGCTCCAAGTACTACAAGAGTAACTTAAATGTACTTTTCCTGGCTGGAAAATTCTCTTTTAAAATTACCTTTTTTCTTGCTTGTTGATCTTTGGAAGAATGTGCCTTCACATGCTTTCTTAGGGAACTTGGGTCTGTGTAGCGTTTGGTACATCCTGGAATTTGACAAGCATAAGGTTTCTAAATAAGAAAGAAAGAAAGAAAGAAAGAAACAGCTATGGTTAAATCATACAGGTAACTGGGGAAGGTTTTACTCAAAGATTATTTGCTTCAGAGCATGACCTGGTACCAACTGACTGATGTGCAATGCTGGGTAATACTCATACATTTTAATTAGAAAGTCCAATAACTGCATCATGGTAAAGAGAAGAGTAAACTTTCAAAAAACAAAGAGATGGCCTATCCTTGATGATTTTGAAGGGGTTGCTTGAGAGTGCACTCGAACCACAAAATCTCTTGTGGCACTTTTTAATGTGGAAATTATTAGTAAGCATCTCCAGTCATACTTACAGTTATGTTTCCCTGAGAACAATCTTTGGTACTGTCAGAAACTAGTAAACACATATTCTTTAAGGGTTCAGGTAAAGAAGCTGTAGAAAAGTCCAGAAAAGACTGGGTATGTTTCAGAAGAAACCTGATTCAGAAAGAGAGAAGGAGAGAATCAAGAAGAGAAAATTAGTGTAAAGTGAGTAAGAGACAGTAGGTTTCAAACAACAGGCAGCCAGAGAAGCATTAATATTATTAGTTGCAGAGGAGTCCCGCTGATGAGCCTGAGTTATGTGAATAATTCCTGGCTCGGTGTGATGAGAACACAAATTTTGGCTATTTCGATTCCCTCACGCTCCGAGGTGTGGAACTTAAGGCTCAGTCTAGGATCTTTTTTTATTTTTGTATCCCTGGTGCTTGGTACATAATAGGAATGAATGAATGAATGAATGAGAGCACCTCACATCCATTCAAATTTCAATACCTACTCCTACTGTTATAATAAAATTCACGTCATGAGTTTGAGGCTATGACTCTTGAGTTGTGAAATAAATCAAAATCTGCATACTTCAAGAATTGAAAAACTAAAAAAAAAAAATCACAGTATTAACTGTGTTTATAAGATGTATTAACACTGATCTACTGAGTATCTCATCAGGTAAGGTATTAGAACTGTGTCCACATAATGTGAAATGTGTCTCTAAAACAGGATTCTTGCTCTAGAAACCTGCTACACTGTTGAAAAAAATTCAGACTTTTTTTTTTTACTGTTTATATTTTGCCCCTGTTTCTGTTTTTATGTGCATGCTTGTCATTTTGTGGGCCAAAAGGTATGTGGATTACATTATTTTACTCACTGGAAGTCACATTTATGATTCACATTCCTTTTTTGTGTGTGTGCCATTTTTAATTCCAAGAACAAGGAAAATCATGAGTATATAATTTGACACACCCAATTTGGGTTTTTTTAGCTTTTTGGTTTTTTTGAGACAAGATCTCACTCTGTTGCCTGGGCTAGAGTACAGTGGCATCATCATGGCTCACTGCAACTTTAGACTCCTGGGCTCAAGCGATTCTCCTGCCTCAGCCTCTGGAGTAGCTGGGAGTATAGGCGTGCCAAAATACCCAGCCAATTGTTTTATTTTTTGTAGAGATGGGGTCTCACCATGTTGCCCAGGCTGGTCTCAAACTCCTGGGCTCAAGTGATCCTGGCTTAGCTTCCCAAAGTGCTGGGATTAAAGGCATGAGCCATCCCACCTGGCTGACACACGCAATTTGAATTCTACATTTAGTATCTGCTGTGTTCACTGACTGACTGATTGACTGATTGTATCAGCAGCAGCAGCTCTTATGCTTCCAGGATGTGCTGGGCACTGTGTTCCCTATTAGGGATCTAACAGTGAACAATGGATGAACCAGGCTCTCAATGCCTCATAGTTTTTATGAAATGGTGAGCCAATTATTGATTAATGAATTCCCAATGAACTTCCATTGGGAATTTGGAGTTTGCACGGCTTTCTTGCACTAGCCTTCCCTACTTGCCCCAGCTTTAGAAGAGTAACTAGCCAATATCTTTACTGGCAGTCCCATTGTGACCACATAAGCTTATGTTTTGAGCATTAGAGGAGATGTTGCATATAAAAAAGGCTTTATGATGGCTATTAACATGTTACATAAATTGATGCCCTTATTATTACAATGGTAACTATGATTTGGGTTGGTAATGCCATTTTGTGTTTGAATTTGAGATATTCTTGAAAGCAGCTTGACTACACATTCTTCCTCCTAGCTGGCCTTCACTCTGTTCCCTTGCTGTCAGCCACCTGGGACTAGTATGCCAAAACAGGGACTGCTCTAAGCAGTTTGCTGTACTGGTCATATTATATCAGATTATCTAAGCTTTAAATGGCATGCTACATGTCATCCAATTATATATTTTATTATTGTCCATTTGTACTGTATAATTATGTCCCCTGTTTAGATATTAGGATGCTAATAGAGAAATGAATTAATAGAACTTTTCAGGGGTAGAATTATGAACTCAGTAATTTTTATGGGAAAACCATGTTCACAGAAATAAAGAATCCACTTAGTTTAAGAAAGATACTTTATCCAAAATTCTGACAGCATTAGCATAAGGAGTGCTTAATGAAAGCAAACAGGGACCTAAATTTAAATCATAAATTCTTCAAGCAACTACAGTTTTCTTTTTAAAATAAGTGTTTACTTTCTATATGATTTTAAAAGAGCTCACCAATTTGTTAAATGTAGTAAAAATTTAAACAGGAGCTAGTTTGGAGCTTAAAAGAAAAATGATGGTTTTAAAAGATTTCATAGAGAAATAATTTTTCAAAAAAACAAAAATAGCTGAGTTTTAAAAGCTACTGCATTGAACTAATATGAAATTATCATCTTAGCTTTCCTCAAAAGTTTTTAAAAAGATATTTTAATTCCAAAATGATTTTTGAAAATGCTTTTAGTTTGATTAGCTAAAATTAGCTCTAAGCAAAGAAGGGTATTGTAGAACCATAACACTTAGCCTCACAATAGTTCTTTCAAACTACAGATAACTAGCTAGAGTGGAAGCAATTTCTCAAGACAATCTTGTCTCATAATGTTCATTCTTCCATGATAAAGTTTAATGACAAATTGGAAAATTTATTGGATTCTACCAAGACCATTTTAGACACAACAAAATAGGGCATTTTAACATAATTTATTCTTTTTCCTTTTTTCTAACTTTAAAAACCCCATTATTCACCAAATTTATTCATTTAATATTCTATTCCATTGGTCCTAAAATCACAGAATTCAGCTAGAGCAGAAGGAGTCCATCCTATGCCCAAGGTGTTCTAATTATATTTCAGATATTTACTAGGCAAACCCATCACATTTATGTATATTGGGAGACAATTCTGTTTAGAAAGGTTATGTGACATATAGCTAAAATGACTTCTATCAATATGACTAATAGAGACTAATATAAAATTTAATAAATATGTCAACTATAACATCAGAAGAATCTTAAATATGTATGAGAAGGTGTGTAGAAATAACAGTATCTTTTCAAAATTCAAACTCTAGTGCAGTTTAATAATAGATATCAGAATGTTAACACCGAAAAAGTACTGTCATGAATACATTATTTGCAAGAACGTGGGATAAGAGATCTGTGATGTGTTTAATACATTTATCCTGATGGCTTTGTTAAGTGAAGTGAAATTACATAGAGTCTACCTGGCCTCATGTAAGGAAAATGGCATCAAATCCTGAGAAATGCAAAGGAGGGCTATCAACATAATTGAGAAAATAAGAGTCTTAGAAAAGGCATTTGGGAATGAGCAAAATGTTGCAGCATTAAGGGAGTTAAGGGTGTAATAATGAAAATCAATTGTTCTCAGAGGGTTGATGTCAAAGGATATGGGGGCTGCTAACACTTAGGAAGCATGATGAAACTGAACCCTCGAGGAAGATTTGCTTTTTCTGTTTAGATTGCTTGAAGGTGAAAACACAAGGTTTCTCTAAAGCAAAAGGCCAGATTCACTCTCAAAAACCATGCCAGCCACAAAGTTCTTACGTCAAGACGAAAAGAACCAGGGTAAAAATAATAATAATAATAAATAAATAAATAAAAACAAAAACTCACTTCGTATTTCTAGCAATAGCATGCATTATCTACTTGATATAGGAATACTTATTTTAATGCCCAATCTCTAGCAGTCATTCTCTGTACTAAAATCTATTACATGACAGCTCCTAAACTGTTTTTGCTTTGTATACAGAGGTGACAGAGTAACCCTTTTGTCCCAGGAAGTTGTAATATTTAGAATAACTGTGACTACAGAAAAATGGAACAGTTAAGCGGGGCCTCTTCTGGCCCTTTACTAGGTTCCGCTGCTGCCCTTGGCATTGTCCTTGTAACCTGCAGACCATAAAAGCAAACACTTTCGCCATCCCACTATCAAGCGGGCATTTCCTCACACCAGGTTTTGGGCTGAAAATTGGAAAGCTCCTGCCATTCTTACAGTGTCCAGATGTGTCCGCTGGTGTTTGGCACGGTCGCTGGAGTTACTGAATGCCTTCTGACAGCCCGGATGCTGGCACAGATAAGGCTTCTCGCCCGTGTGGCTCCGCAGGTGGATCTTGAGATTTTCAAGCCTTGAAAAGGCCTTCTTGCAACCTTCAAACTGCAGAAAGAAAACAATTTTTGGTTGTTGAGAAGGACCTTGAATGCTTGGGTCTGGGGCACAGGAAAAAATAAATGTCTTTAGTGTGTACTTAGCCTAAAACAAAATAAAATCCAAACAGTAACAAATATTACTTCTAAAAACATCCATGTGTTTATGTGAGCTGCATTTTTCCACTGAATATACATGCCACTTTCTGTACCAGAATTGGGTCCCAAACTGATTTCTGTGATTACTTATTTCAGAGAAAATTCACTGTGAGCCATCTGGCTCAGTTAATAAAAATACAGTAATGTGTGTCTTAAAGAGTTATTAAAAAATTAACACACTTTTCCATTTCCAAATTGGTCTAAATTGAAGGAACTGGGAAGGAAGAAACTTTTTGACAACTAATAAACTAACAACAAAAAAAAAAAATCAGAGTGATGTATAATAGGAGAACTGAAGATCCAAGAGTCCAGGATGAAAAAGGCATGTGTCCACTGGATCAATATGATCATAAACTTCTTTAATATATTTGTAGGGTTTTTCCAACTCTCAAAAGAGTGACTATGTCAGTATATATGGTAATGCTAACTAAGCCTCATGAGACAAAATTTTTAACGTGCTTTAAAAAAAGAAGCTGGAGGACAATTCATTACTGCTAAATCATTTTCCAAATAAAGTACTGTAATAGTTTAATCTTTTTTATTTTTTATAAATTTTGCTATCTAATTCATGGAGAAAAGAATTGAAAGTGAAAGGCTGCAGATTTCAATAAATGCGTCATCGATTTGTCAATAATATTTATTGATAGTAACATTTACTTAATGTCTTCTGTGAGCAAAATATCAGCTACTATTATAGGGTCAAAGTGATTCCAATCCTTGAAGTAGCAATCTAATAAATAAAATGTGTTAGAAAAAGCCTATAAATGAAGCATAAAGGTGAGATGGGGATTTATCTTTTACCTCTCTGTTTGGTGCTAAGCTCCAGACTATTTATGTTACTTTGACAGTTTTAATCCCATTTGACTTCCCACTGGAAGAGAAACTTAGAAATATGGAAAACCTACACAGAACATATCTTAGTATGTTTAAAGCAATTAAGAGACCTTGCTTCTTAGAGAGGAATGTGGGGGGTAGGGGTGGAATACAAGTGAAGAATATAAGTGAATGTAAGTGAAGAAGGTAAGTTCCAGATGATTTGCATTCAAAATTAGCAGGTATAACTTAACCCTGCTGCAAGAAATTTTATAAAACTCCCAGTTTCTCACCTACTTATTACAATAGCTGGTGGAGGCCAATGTTCATGAAGGAATGGTCCAGAGCTGGCCAGGTTTTGATTACTGGAATTTTCATCTTTAAGTAAAGGATGAACTAAGTAGAAAGAATAATTAAACATGTCATAACTCCATCTATTTAAGTTGTCCAGATTTTGCATGGTGGAGTATTTTAAGAAATTTATGAAAGTTGCACTTATTTTTGATTGAGAGTTATACATGTTTCACAGACATATGTTGGTTTATTTCGATTTTGATATTTTGCTTAAAATAATTTTGGTGTTTTCCTGATTTCTATTTCACATAAAAATAAATTTAGCCTGAACAGAAGACGAATGCTGACGAAGCCAACTACTTTTTCAGCAGAGCGAAAGGCATATAATGCAATGTCGCTAGAGGGAGGGAGGAGCTGAGGGGCTCGTTTCTTCAGGTTTTCCAATGGGTCTCTAATCTGAGAATAAAGGGGCTCAAAATTACCCCCCAATTCATAGCTAAGAGGCCTCTGCTGACCAAACCTCTGTTTTTTAAGGTTCTCTCTGAATGACGACTCAAGAGCAAACTTTTGGAGCTCAGTTTATTTTACTTGGAATCACCTGGTGGACCTCACTTAGGTCTGAAATGAGCTTGTGGTTTTGGACACGCCAAGTCTGTAGCCTAGTTCCTAGTAAGGCTCTTTTGTAGGGTGGATTCCGTTCTGGGGCCAGCTCCAGGGGTGCAGACCCAGACCTGGGGAGGCCTCAGTATCCACCCCTTTCCACAATCGCCTCAGATCTCGGTCAGAGAGAAAGTTGCATTGTTTCCGCAACGGCATGGGAGTGGAGAACTACTTTCGAATAGATTAATAAGGTCTCTGTGAGTACCGGATAAAACAAGACCCCCAGTTCTACCAAAAAGCAATTAGAGGAATCCCAGACATAGCCTAGACAAGTTCAAACTGTCCACTTGCTCAGACATAGGCTACATATAGAATAGCACTTCCAAAGTCTTTCCAGTTAAATGTCCACTTAAATGTCCAGTTAACACACAACTGATTGCTATTATTACTGTTAACAGAAGCAATAATCAAAGATCAAAGGGCTCACTGCATTCCAAGCAAATCAGTGAAAAATGAACATTTCAGAACACTCAGACTATTTAAAAAACTTTTTTCATAAAGGTATTTATTCTTGCAGCATGTTTATCTGATACTTTTGTAAATCTAGAGTGTACACTCTAGAATCAAGAGTTATTCAATTTCAAATAAATACTGCATATTACAATGTAGATTTTGGAGAGAGAAGTCAAGAGGAAAAATATGCGAGAAAATTAATATGGATAAATATAAGAGTTTGGAATTAAATAAAAAGAGACATAATGAAGTCTGTTTTCTTATAAAATGCATGAGGGTTAGCATCCAATGTTTTGCTTGACATTTGATCTTAAGTGTCTAGTGCAGATGTTGCTAGCAAACAGTAAGTACTTAATTAATGATTCCTGAGTAAATGGACAAATGAATGAATGCCCAGGAGCTACATTTTTAAAAGACCCATACCAGTTACTGCTTAGGTGAAGTTCTTTCTTTTTTCAGTTTTTTTAAATTTGAAAATATTAAGGGGGTACAAATGTTTTTGTCACGTGGATACCCTTTTTAAATAGTAAGGATGGAGGAAAATATAAAAGCCCAGATCGAAAACGACAACAAAAAGATTATCCGTAAAATGGCAAAATCCAGCTGATGTCAGATGTTTCCTTTGTAACACAAAAGGCCAGAAGACAACGGAGTAATATTATAGTATTTTCAGGGGAAAAGATTAAAAATGAAGGGTTTGACCTCACTAAGTTGTATGAATTAAGGCAGGAGAAAGGCAACTTCATGCACGCAGATGTTCACAGTATACAAAACACCCACTCACTCTTGTTGAATTCACTTGAAAAAATCATGAACACAAGACTAGTAAAATCAAGCACTAAAGGATTAACAGATCTCTTGGTGGGGGACCTAACACCCAACTCATCACAGGAGTGTGGAGGACACCACACCTGAATGAACATTGTCACACTGACAATTCTGCAAGATGAGGAAGAAGGTGCTGTTCGTTTCTCTCATGGTGTCTGGATGAAACTTGAAAGCAAGCAATTTTATAATGAATCATTATCATTCATTATGGGAATAACCCTGTAATTCAGCACAAGAATTTCCTCTCAGGCAGTTTTACCCCGAGATTTATAAGTTCAATTAAATGCAAATGCATTAAAAATAAACTAACATTTAGGTAGGCTTATAAAAAATTGTTACAAAATGTACCCAAACTGGATTCTTTCAGTTTGGGCAAATGGCTGCCTTTAATCTTTCTTTTCATTTTTTTCATGTTTTCCAAATCTTTACTGAGCATGTCTCACCTTGTAAACGAACATCTAAGCTTAGGAAAGCAAGGACCATTAGCAGTATTTCCTTGGATTTGGTCAGATGCTTTCTCACCACGGTTCCTAAAGTGCAAGTTCATTCTGAGATCTAAGGTTCAAATCGTCAACTGACTGCTGTGTCACTGCCATGGACCAACTCCTACATGAAATTGACCAATATCCTATTCTCAGATCCTATACTTCCCGCACTGGCTGTGGAACCACGAACCCAAGACCCAGTGACACACGATTGGATCTGCAGGCCAGAGTTTGCCTGAGGTTCGAAAACAAACCATTTACAGGAAGACAAAAGAAATAGCAACAAACAAACTCTCAGAATCCAAGGGGGCAACAGAAGGAGGAAGAATAGAATATAAGAGAGACAAAGGTAGGGTGATAATTTGGGGCACGGTGGCAGAAAAGGGGCCCCATGTTGATTAAGCATTTATTCTATGCCAAGCTCCTTACTGGGAATTTTCCCCTATATTAGTAATTTTATTTAAATAGTATTTTTTTCCCCAACAAAGACTGAGTAAGACCCATGGGCATGGCTCTTGTGTCTTAGGCACCAGGAGGAATAAGATGAATAAAACTCAAACCTTACTCCCATGAGGGTCAATGCATATGGCTGGGCAGGTTAAATACTGATGTACCCCCAAGCTGTGGCTCTCAAAGACATGGTTCGCAAGCCAGTGGCATCAGTATCGCCTAGGAACGTGTCAGAAATAGAAATTCTCTGACTCCACCCCAGACCTACAGAATCAGAACCATGGGAGTGGGGTACAGCAACCTGACAGTTAACAAGTCCTCCAGGGCCACACTGCAGTGTGAACGGATGAGTCAGAGAATGACGTTCATGTTATAATCATTGGCCATTTTCTTACAAAAATCTTCTGACACAGTAAAGCATTTTGCAGAATTAACCCAATTCTAACTCACATAAGAGTCACATGGGCTAGTACTGCAGCAGCCATCCTAGGACTGAAAAGGAACATCTCCATTCCAGAGTAGGGCAGGGTTATCTCTGTTCACACAACAAATAGGACAAAATCCCAGAATGCCAATCTCTTACCAGAGACTCTAAATTCCCACTTTTTAATCTGCTACTGGGCAGATGTCTGGTTGGAAATAGGTTTGCCGGAAAGTTCCCTCAATGGCCTCGGGACCAACAGAACACCCCGCATTTCTAAGCCCACTGCATTCCTGCTGAGGAGCAGCACTGAGGGGGAGCCATCGCTTTCCATTTGCACATTTCAGTGGCTTTACAGACACTCATGAAAACAGTGCATGAAACCGTAAGTGACAGAATTTTCAATCTCATGGGTTTTGAAAATACAGCATTGCATGAAGCCTCACTCTGAAAAAAATCTCTTTAACTCTGAGGCTGTTTTCAAGTAACAAACTCTAATTAGAAAGTTTGAGTTGCCTCAAACCTAAAGAACCTTAGCTTGCACCACTTTGTTAATTTAGAAGATTATTTCATATTTAAAAGAATCACAACTGGACTGTAATCACCGTCTCTATATATTGGCTTGATTGCGGATTGTTGACATTAAGTGGCATTAAGATGACCTTTGAAATATTACTTTCCCTTTCTATTAGAGGCTTTTGTGTAAGGTTCTAAAAATGAAAGGCTCATTAGACACCATTAAAATGGGATTTATTCCATATGTGTAACCAATAATTAAGTAGACTATTCCTCCCTCCCCTAATCAGCTACTTAGAGAGCTGAGAAGCGTAAGTTCGTATTCAAAACAGTAATAACAACAAACCTTTCCTGATCAGGTTTCCATACCATTGCTAATGTCAAAAAAACCCAAACAGAAAGGAGACTATGATATTGGACACGCTTTTTAAAAATATACATTTGATTTCAATTAAGGCTCAGTGTTTACGACCCTTGGAGGTATACGATTTTACAATTTCATCAGTCAAGACTAATTAATCCCATTAGTGATGGCTGATGCTGTGATATGCAGCAGGAATTGACTGACGGATTATATCCCAGTTCACATCTCTCCATACAGCCCAAAGACAACAGAGATGAAAGGCATGGCTGGGAGTGTCGGCGAATATTTCTAACATGGCAGGTACAATCAAGGTGACTTCCACCGTAAGCCCAAGAGTTCAAGTCCACTCTTACCAAGCTCATACCTTCAAAGGGTGTAAATGAAAGACTGCTTCTCCTGTGACTCATGAAGAGATGGCTGAAGGAACAGCTGAAAGCCACCTTACACACCTGAGAAGGTGAGAAATCTGACACATGTATTCAGCTGGGATTTAGTTCTGCAAGTTCCCTTCTAGAGCAGTGCTTCCCAGCTGTATATGCCTGTGAATCACCTGGGGGTCTTATTAAAATGCAAACCCTGATTCAGTAAGCTTGGGTGGGGCCTGAGAGCCTGCATTCCTAACAATCACCCAGGTGATATTTCTAAATGTTGAATGTTTGAAGATTACACTTTGAGAAACAATGTTCTGGGGATCATTAAATGATCCTTACGTTGAAAACGTACAGTTTGGTGGGATTTTTAAAAGAAAAAATAAAAAACAAAATAACCAGAGAAAGGATAAAAGAATAAAAAAATTTGCCTTTGATGAACCAAACTGTGGCAGCTTCATTCTTAGGTATGAAACAATAAAATCTAATTTTAAAATTTAAGTGCTAAGGCCGGGCGCGGTGGCTCATGCCTGTAATCCTAGCACTCTAGGAGGCTGAGGTGGGTGGATCGTTTGAGCTCAGGAGTTCGAGACCAGCCTGAGCAAGAGCGAGACCCTGTCTCTACTAAAAATAGAAAGAAATGATCTGGATAACTAAAAGTATACAGAAAAATTAGCCGGGCATGGTGGCGCATGCCTGTAGTCCCAGCAACTCGGGAGGCTGAGGCAGTAGGATCGCTTGAGCCCAGGAGTATGAGGTTGCTGTGAGCTAGGCTGACGCCATGGCACTCCAGCCCAGGCAACAGAATGAGACTCTGTCTCAAAAAAAAAAATTTAAGTGGTAAGATAACAGAAAAAAAAAGCAGAAAGGTCAGAGGAAACAAAAAAGGACAGGGTCAAAACAGAAAGAGTGCAGAAACACACTGGGGCCATCTGATTTTGCTTCTCCTTCAGTCAACTTCGCACTCAGGCACACAACTCACTCCTCACTCGGTGCCACTCTGGTACCTGTCTCCAGTGCACTCTTACTAGTGCTGGCTGCTCCAGCAAATCTTAATATTTACCACCTCAGTCTGTAGAAAGTGTTACACAAAGGGAGAAAAAGAAAATAATGCAAATGTGTAGAAGCTTTTAAAAAGTAACTAGTTCATGAATCCATTACACTGAATAATACAGAATTCCTTCTGTTCCTGTGTCATTCAGACTAAGATTTAGGTTATTAAGTATGGCATGTCCAATTTCCTTAAGTAGTAAGTTTGACAGTCGATATCTCTGACATTTAATTTGACACTTCTTGTTTTATTTTTATTGTGAAGGTACATCCTCAGTCTTTCAAACGCACATTTTGGCTTGTGCTCGTCTTTCAAAAATTTTTAGAGCAATTTTTGTGAAACCACGAGTAAGTAAAAAATTCATGTTATTTTTGAGTATGAGTTCTGTCCTGGAACCAATGCAGTGCAGACAGCTCAAAATATCAACAAAGTGCTTGGGAGGGATGTGGCTAATAAACACACAGTACGTTGATGGTTTGAGAAGTTCTATTCTGGTGATTTTAATCTTGAAAATGAGCCACGTGGGTGACCCGAGACCAAGGTGGATAATGATGAGCTAAAAGCTGTAGTGGAAGTGAATCAATCTCAACCTACCCATGAATTAGCAGCAAGGTTTGAAGTTACTATTCCAACAATATTGGACCATTTGAAACAAATGGGCAAGGTAAAGAAGCTGGATAGATGGGTTCCACATGAAATAAAGAGAGTCAGAAGAGAAATCATCTCGAAGCTTGCCTTTCGTTGCTGTCATGACATAAAGGCCAACCATTTCTACACTGTATTGTTATGTGTGATGAAAAATGGATTCTTTTTGACAATTGCAAGCATTCAGCACAATGGTTGGATAAAGATGAAGTGCTGAAACACAGTAGTCCAAAACTGAATATTCATCCAAAAAAGCTAATGGTGTCTGTCTGGAGGTTCCAGTGCTTGTATTATCCACTACAGCTTCATGAAACCTGATCAATCAATTACAGCGGATGTGTACTGCAACCAACTGGATGAAATGATGAGGATACTTGTGATTAAGCAGCTGAGATTGGTTAATAGAGACAGGCCAATCCTCTTGCAAGACAATGCTCAACCGCATGTTGCACAAACAATGCTGCTCAAACTACAGAAGCTAGACTTGGAAACTTTCAGTCATCCACTGTATTCACCAGGCCTTGCTCCAACTGACTACCACTTTTTCCAGGCTGTGGACCACTTCTTGCAAGGAAAAATATTCAATTCTCAACAAGCTGTGGAAAATGCCTTTCTCGATTTCATCGCCACTCGCTCCCTAAGCTTCTTTGCTGCCGGCATAAACAAGCTACCGTTAAGATGGCAAAGCTGTTGTGCCTAGTTTAGGCACATACTTTGATTAATTATACTACTTCTTGTTTGAGATATAATAAACTACACTTTTGTGTCAAAATTGGACATTTCATATTTAATGACCTAAAAATTCCATGAGGACAGAGAACATATCTCTGCTTGTTCTTGCTTTGTGATTATACTCGTTTTGCAGTCAAATCACCCTCTTCCTCCATAATAGAACATTGGACCCAGGAGCATCTGTTGTCTTCTTTTGGTTGCTGAAGGTAATATCTGATTTTATAATATTTCAAAGGTTCTACACCAAGCATAATAATAGCCTTATTGGAAAATTATTTAGAGTCATGATAGGGTTATACCTGGTTAATCTGAGAGTCCTCTTAACTCCAGGGAAATCAGTGCAACCCAAATTGAGTTTCCAAAGGTTCCAAGTATCTAAATAGATTTGCACTTGCATTTCCTACAATAACCATCAAAGTTTTCCTTCCCCTGTGTTTGGCTGGGGAAGACTGAGAGGGTAAGAGACTATGACACTTTGGTCTCAATGAGTCAACCAATTTAGTGTGTACTACTCATCTGGCATTCTGAAGTGGCCTACAGTCCTCATTTATCCAGATTTTCTGGAACTATTAAAAATTTTATAGAATTAATATAAAACTTTTCTGTAATGTTTTCCTAAACTATAATAAAGAGATTCCAGTTACTGTGTTTTTCCCTGTTATTCTGGTGTACAAAATGAATCAATTAACTAGCTCATAAATACAACTTCCTGGCTTGTTGTGCTTGTTTTTGATTAAGAAATCTGTATAAAACAAAGGTCATCGAAATAGGCAGTATTAACGTGTTTCTTAATGGTTTAAGGGAATTCCTTGTTTTTTAACATTTTGGGCCCGGGGTAGTAGTCAATCTTTAAAAGGGTCTTTAAATGAGGTAGCAAAATAAATGAGGGTTCAGCTTAAAAAACGAAAATGGAAAAACTGTTTTCAAGAAGCCATATGACAATGTAGAAAGAAATATGTTATTTCTGTGCCAACATTTTAACCATATTAAATTTTTATGGAAATTATCAAGTGTCTGGTTTATAACAATTGAAAGGATCTGAGGACAAATGGAACCTCATCATGGGCATTATATTCACAACTAGAAAAACAATATTCCACAGGGCAACACTGATATTTAAGATGTATCATATGGCCATCTCCAGCTATTTGACAAATATAAGGTATCATATATTATTCATGTTGTATCAATACAATGCCAGAAAACTACAAATTAAAGCAAATAATTATTTCTGTGAGAGGGTAAATAATGGAAAACTGGTTGTCTGGGGGTTATATAAACATAACAGTAAGTTTTTGTTGCTGTTTTTTATTAGCATTCGTTTCATGCAATCTGTGAATATATATCCACGAGAGCATGTGTACTTTAGGGGTTGACAGACAACAAGAAATGCATTATGATCACATGATAGTAGAGCAAATATATTTTATGATTATATAATTAGTTTTGCATAAACATACCTGTCTTAGTTCATTTTCTGTGGCTATAACTGAATACCACAGACTGGGGTAATTCTGGAGGCTGGGAAGTACAAGAGCATGGTGGAAGCTCCTGGCAAGGGCTTTTGTATTGCATCATAATATAGAAGAGAAGCAAAAGTGGAAGTGGGCATGCGTGAAAAGGGGGCAAAGCATGAGGGGCAGCTTTGCTTTATAACAACCCAATCTGGAGGTAACTAATCCACTCCCACTAGAAAGAGAACTCACTCACCACTGTGAGAATTAACCCAGACCTGCAGGAGCAGCATTCCTTCCTCTGAATGACCTAATCACCTCTTAAAGGCTCCACCTTTCAGCACCACCACAAAAGAACAAATTTCCAACACATGAATTCTAGGGGACATGCTCAAACCATAGCAATTCCTAAAAGCAATCAAGTTATTTAATTTTCTGTGTGCCTGTGTTTTTGACCATCACACAGCCGGGTATAATTCCATATTCATGTGTCTACATAAGCACAATACTTCTATGAAGTATACATAAAGCATACAAATATAAGCAACATTCAGATGTTTTACTATTCTACATTAAAGAATTCTTTCAAACTGTTTAAATACAAGCAATATACCAAGTGACCAATTCCCTGCTCCACAAATGGACTGTGCACATATTGAATTTCTTGCACATTGAGAACTTCATTAGACTCTGTGGATGATACGAAAGAAACATCAGGCTCAATCCTGTTTTTCCTGCATTCGTAGTACATTCCAGAGTAGACATATACCCAGAATAAATTTGGAATTTGATCCCACGTGCTCCAACACTTCCATATTATTTTCTGCATACTAAAGGTGAGGTGAGCATCGGGGAGATGAGGAAACTGAGAGAAGTTGGGGAAATCATCCTTTGGATTTTAGGCAATAGTTTCTGCATTTTTTTAAATGTCAGAAATGTTCTTTGAAACTCTGGTTTCTCTGAAAGGTCTAGCTCAGAAATATATTTTCAACTTCCGGAAGACAAGATACGAATAGATAAAGTAAAAGAGAACTAAGTATGTAAAAGAAAAGGAAAAGTAGAAAAAACCAGAAAGAGAAAGAGACACTGCAGGGCAAAAAAGGGAAGGGAGAAGAAGAAAGTAAGAGAGAGACCCATGGCTTAGCAGATAAGTGATCAGGCTTGTCGCTTCTTTGTCCCCCCGTCTCTCCCACCCGGGCTCCAGTCCAGCCCAGCAGCAGTTCCTTAATTAAGCAGCATGCTGCTTCTTGCCTCTTTCCTTTGCATGTGCTGTTCCCTGTTCTTGGTGACATCTTTCTGACCCTTTAGCTTGGTGCCACCTCCTCAGGGAAGCCTTCCTTTCAGCTGTCACCAAAGCACAAAGGATCAGTACCCACACATGACCACCAGGCTTTGCCTACTGCCTTGCTAACACGTGGAGATACACTAATTGGATTGTTTGTTTCCCCCACTAGGCTGTGAGCTTTATGAGGACAAGGTACTGAGTCTTATTAATACTTTTATTGCCAGCACTAGGTACAGTGCTTGGCATATACTCAAGCGATCGTAGATTATTTGCTAAATAAATGCTAAACGAAATGGAGAGAACGTACTCTTTGTAAGAATGCATATTGATTTCCTAGACTTCCTTGTGTAGTAAGCTCATTAAGCCCTTTTTTTTTTTTCAGCATATTATGGGGTACAGATGTTTAGGTTACGTGTGTTGCCCTTGGTTCCCCACCCCCCAAGTCCGTGTTTCAAATATGTCCATCCTTCGGGGAGTGTGCATTGCACTCCTGTGTATACAAATACCCGTCCCCTCCTCCCTCCTCCCCCCTCCTCCCGCCACCCTCCCCCTTCCCCAGCATCCAATAGATGATGTTCTGATATGTGCATTTATGTGTTGATTAGTTAATACCAATTTGATGGTGAGTACAAATGGATTATCAAAATTTGGTATATGTTTACAATGGAATATTACTCAATCATAAGAAATGACAGTGATCTAGCACCACTTACACTTTCCTGGATTAAACTTGAGCCCATTATCCAAAGTGGGGCACCACAAGAGCAGAAGAACGAGATCCATTTGTACTCATTAAGCCCTTTTAATTAGGCAAGGCTAGTTACTGTGCCTGATGACATCAAATGGTAAAACATCGCAAAAGCTATAAAATGTATTTATGGGTTTTAGATGCTGCATTTTAGTGTCTTATAGAACTACTGTAAAATGTATGTTTCATTATTTTAATATTTAACCATGTGGGGAAAATACTAATAGCAACATATGGTTGTATTTTTTGGTGTGTGTGGATGTGATACATTAACTTCTTTATTGATGTTCTGAGAAATTTGTGGCAATACTGATGAAGTGAATGAGCTGTTTTCCTACCACACCCTTTTCCAAATTTGAGCTAAACACACAGATCTACTGGGAGCATGTTATTAGAAATAATTCAAGGCGCATAAATGTGTGCCTTCTTCACACATAAAGGAAAAGAAACTTTTAAATTGCCCTTTAAAAGCTGAGCTAATATGCTCTCAAATATGCCAGGAAAGAGCCTCTCATCAGAATTTCTCATGCAAACAAAAAAGATCGTTGCGACCTTGCCCTGAATTTCCCTGAGTGAAGTATCCCCAAAGAGCAGGTCAAGCAATTTCCCATAATGCCATGCCTCTGTCAACCATCCTACAGCCAACCTCTCTGCAAGGGAGGCAGAGACTCCAATCCCATGTCCCAAGTTACAAGTATGCTTAGCTACAGAGTTTGTGTTCAAAGTACAGGGGCTGTAGCAAGATCTTGGCTCTGTCTTCCCTGTTGGCAGTGAACTTGGCTGTCCAGTAATTAATTGTCTTTGACTACAAAGATGAGAATTGCCACTGCTTGCCTTCAGTTTTATTAAGAATTGGCATGCTTGGTTTAACAGAGCTAAGCAATATATTTATTTACTATGGTGTTTCCCAAAATGATTGCTGAATTCTGTCATCTCTTGACTGAGAAACTGTTTGTGGGTTGCAACAGAATGTATGCTAACATACATACAGCAACACAAACTTCCAAGACAAACTGTTTAAGTCAAGTTGCTTATCATATAGGCACATAGGTGCAAATATGTGCATAAGCATTTGGGGGTACAGCCATGGGCACATGCGTTCACACTTGCACACATATCCCACACAGATTCCGTAATAAATTTGTGTGTTTAAGATCTGTGTGCAGGGGTGTAGAAGCAGCATGAATTTGCCAAGAGAGAAAAGGAAATTCACACACGAAGAGAATAATTTACCATAAATTGGCCCACACTGAGTTGATTCCAAAAAATGGAGTGCAAGATGCCAAATTTTTAATGGCTCTTGCTATTCCAGATCTGGCCCTGACAAGCTTTGGAAGAGATGCAAGTGGGCAGGAAAGATGGGATTAAAAAATTATATCTTAAGCCTTTTCGCTTTCAAATGTAAAACTTCCACCACTATGACAGGGTGAAAGAGAGTGGCAGGGATATTTTCCTGACATCGTGCTTTTCTGAACAAAAAACCATTGATTTCCATTATGCATTGCTCAAATTCTGTACTTCTTGTTAAAAGTCATCTGCAACTGGTTGCTTAGAAAAGGAGGATATGAAAATAAGGGGACCCAAAAGCTTGCATTAGCCCTGGCGGCCATTACAAAGGGATGACCTCAGAGTCACTGCTTACTCAGTGCAGCTCAACAGTACTACGATTGACAATCTTTTGTGACAGCCCACACTGGTTCCTCAAAACCACTCACTCACTTGCTTCCAAAATGCTTCACCTCCAGTTCTTTTTCTTTCAAGACTGAGCTTTTCTGCATGGCTCTCCCATTGCAAGCCTGACTGGCACGTACATAGCAGGTGCTCAGAAAACCCTTCATTCTTTCCACTTGCTCTTTTCCTTCCTTGCTCTGATTTTATACTACCCTCTCCCATATCCAAACAACTTCCCTTCTTGGTTATGGAGGGAATCTCTCTCACACCACGGCCCTTATTCCCACATACCCTGCTTCCTACATGTTCATTCACGGGCAAAGAGGCTGCCATTAAATCCGTTAACTCTTTCCAGTGACGACCTTTTAAGTTCTGAGACCCACAGGATATTCAATCACTGTCACGCATGCACTGAACTCTGATCCCTATAATTCTTACGAAAATACCTTGGCTAAGAATTGTAACCTCAATCCTGTTGAATATTCTACTTAATGCAACCTCCACGCCACCCCCTCTCTCTGGAACTTGACTACATTTGTAACAAGAATGCTAGGTCTATGAAAAATCCCACCTAAAACTGTAAAGTCTGGGGTAGATGTGGACATTTCATCATCTCGAATATTTTCAATTTGATGAGAATATTGGTCTAATTATTTAGACTAGTTGGCCTTTGCACTGAATTTAAACTACTACTGTTTCTTATAATCCAAAGAAGTAAAAGAATGAGTAAGATGAGTTGTTTCCAAGTTATGTTTTTTTCTCTTATTTTATTTCCTTGCCATTTTACAGAGCCAACAATCCTGGCAGGAAAATATTTAGCACACAGTAAATCTTAATGGATGATGATGATAATGTCTAACATTTATCCATTAAGTATTCAAAATATCTACTATTATTGTTCCCATTTTACAAGTGAAGGGAATTGAGGTCTAGAGAGGCCAAAGTCACACAGCTAGTAGGTGGCAGAGCCTCAACTAGAATCATGGCCTCTGGCTCAGGTATTTAACCAAGTATTCCCTCTATGCAACTCCAAGGCAATGTTAATTCTCAAGAGGTCAAGGAGATACAGAAAGAAACATGTCTTGGAAGGAATCTAGTTGTACTCTTTCTTTTTTTCCCCTTACAAAGTAAAAAAATATTAATAATTTAAATTTACAAGGGCCAACTATCCTAAATTATACCGATCATTCTCGTCAACATCTGAGCACAGAGTTCAGCCATTAGCAATGACTAGAAAGTACTATGAGCCTTATGTTCTTGGCATAGTCTTCCTTTTAACTAACATACAGTTCTCAGATTTGAAAAAATATGGTATGCATCTGTGAGCCACTCAGAAACGAGCTGTTGAGAAAAAAAATGCAAAGTGATACTGGTATAATACAAGAGCCAACGTGACAATTCTAGAAAGACCTCAGTTGTTTGCACATTCAGCCAAATGATAAAATACCTTATAGCAAAAGCCCTTCTCATTTTATCAAATGTAAGATCCTGGACTTTATTACCAATTTACCAAAAGTGACAAAACTTCTCCTTCCTTACATACATACATAGCTAAGCCTTTCTTCAAAGTAACTTTACTAATAGAGAAAAGAAAAGTTACCATAATCCAGTAGGTATCTAATACATGTAAGGTGCTCAATAAATGTTTTTTTAAATGATTAATTGATCGAATATTTGTCTAAATACTTGTTTTAGCACTTCCAATTCTATTTGAAGCAAAATTCCTCAAGAAAGAAAAAAACAGTTCACTTTACTATTTCCCATTATTGGATAAAAGAATACAACCTACATCATATCAGAAGACACATGGCTATCTATTGTTAAACTTGGCCTAGACCTCTCTTCTAAGCTCCAGGCCTATTTAATATCTCCATACTAAGGGCTCATGGGCACCTCAAAGGACATATTCCAACACTTAACAATGACCTTGTCCCCCAAAGTCTTCACTCCCTGCTCTCTGTTCACCCAGCAATGCAGCCCCAAAGCCTGGCACGTCATCCTTGACAACTCCCTCTCCCACATACCCACCTCTCATCTCCAAGTCCTCAAGTCTCTCTCAAACATGAATACTTCTGTCCATCAACATCTGACCTTCCCAAGGCTAGGCCATCATCTCTCATCTGGTCTAGTTCATCATCTCCTCATGGGTCTCCTCCATCCACTCTTGTCCTCATCCACCATCTGGTCTCCATACTGTTGCCACAGTAATCTTCTGAAAACTGGAAATCTAATCACATCACTCCTCTGCGTCAAATTCTTCAAAGCTTTCCCATTGGCCCTTGGATAAAGGCCAAAGCCTCACCATGGCTCACAAGGTCTGGCTTGATGTGGCTCCTGTCTACTTCTCCAACCTCATCCTGGCTCCCCTTCCTTCCCCCTTCATTCCCTCAGCTTCAGTTTCTCAAACGTACCATGCCCTTTCTCACCTCAGGACATTTGCATATGCTATTTCCTTTGCCTGGAAAAATGTTTTCCTCCTATTTGCCTGGTTAAATCCCATGCATCTTTTAGAGCTCCGTTGAAGCATTTCTTTTTCAGGAAAGCATTCTCTGTCCAAGGTTAGGTTTAGTCTCTTACATATATGCCTTTATAACATCCTCATGGAATGTGAGCACCATTAGGACAGGGACACAGGCTTGTCCTTTTCATGATGCAGTAGTTTGTATAGTAAGCACCCAATGCAGATTTGTTGAATAGTGGACAAATGAGTTATTAAAAATTAAAATACCGGTTATTCATTTCTAAATGCTTTCTTTCTCTCTTTTCCTCCCTCTCTCTCTCTTTTTAAAACCATGCTTCTAGGGCTTACAATCCACTCAGAATAACTGTATGCTCATGAACAGTACTTGTTCTAACAATGGGGAATAACAAAAGATGAGAAGAACCTAAAGAAGATACCCTCAGGTCTGGAGACAAAAATTGTTTGTGAAGCCCTCTGTAATTTCTAAGTGCTACATGAAATGCATGTTTTCTAGATTCCAACTGCACACACAGAAATAACTCACTTTGACAAAGTTATCCACCAGGGAGATGAATAAATAGCTTCACTAAATACATATGGTACAATTACACCCAGCAATAAGTGACAATAGGTCTTGCTTTATAGTAATCTAAAAATTCAAAGCCCAATTATTTCAGCTGCTCAATAAATAATACTGAAAAGACGTGGTAGTAAAGCAACTTAAGAACATACTGTATTAGTAAACGCTAACAATCTCTTTATGATCCACAGAGCCACTTCTTTTTCTTCTGAAGGAAAGAAAGCTTTTTGTAAATTAAGAAAGAAAAAAAAAAAGGAAGGAAAAAGAAAGCTATCCATGAGCTACAGCCAAGAACAAAATGAAAGCAGGGAGTACTCCTTTTGATCTTTCAAGAGTAGTATTTAGTTAAAGAATGTATGCTGGACTAAAAAACATGACCAGAAACATGAGCG
The DNA here is from genome assembly GCF_000956105.1 of Propithecus coquereli. Taxonomy (NCBI): domain Eukaryota; kingdom Metazoa; phylum Chordata; class Mammalia; order Primates; family Indriidae; genus Propithecus; species Propithecus coquereli. The sequence continues at coordinate 2,214,931 of NW_012149764.1, forward strand.
TTTGGGACCTGAAAAATGCGGTCATTGGCAACTGGCCTTTTAAAAATATATTTATAAGGAAAAAAAAAATGGACCTGTCTCCATAGCTCCAAATTTCAGGGTGAACTGACACTGACTTTAATGAAAGGGGTCAGTTTCAGACTTCTTTTTAGAATGCAGAAGCACTGCAAGTAATTGGGATAATTAGCAGTTTAGATATGCAAATCAAATTCAAACTTGAAATGACTGAGATGGAAAAGCAACCTCAACAGGGAAACGAGGAGAGGAGAGAGAGAAACACAGGGGAAAGCATGGGGGAAAAAAAAAAAAAAAAAAAAAACCACCGTGGCCTTTCTGGATGATTTGAGGTTAGCTAAAGACACAGTAAAGACAGATCTGGGACTCAGCTGGCTGCTCACTGGCGCTATGACCGAACCTTAAGACAACCGTGGTGACGGAGAGAGGGAAAACCAGAAGCTGCCTAGCCACAGGTCCACCCAGACCAAGGAAATTTAGAGAAAGACAATCAACAAGGCAGATCTGCAAATAATGCCCTATTTAGCTTTTGCTTGCATGCTCCCTGGACTTGTGCTGTTTATTATTTTTCTAATTTGAGCAAACCATGTAAGCTTTTTTTGATACCTCAACAATTAAATCATATGGCCAATAAAAATGTTTGTTTAGGGGGAAAAAGTTGGTTTAATAAGGTCGGTTTCCTTCTTAGCCACCTTACTACTGGGAAATCATAATCCACCCTTCTGCCTACTTGTGGCCTGTTTGAAGCAGAAGCCTCCAAAAGGCAACACTTCCCAGAGGACGCCTGGAATTCTCTGATCTTCTAGACCAGACCTGACGGGGCTCATCCAATTTGCACTTTCTTTGCACACTGTATTTTTCCTTCCTAATTTTTTACCCAGCTGCCATTAAATAAACATGTCAGTAATCATCTGCCTAATGGCTCTCTCCTGAGTTATGTATCTATCTTATTCATCCCTCTATTTCCAGAGCCTAGCACAGCACAGCCTAGCACACCTGGAACTTGCCAAGTGTTCAATGCATGAAAATTACTAATTCTGTGATTGATGAGTAATAATGGGTCCGATTTTCCAAATGTCCAAGCTACTTTCTGGATCATCATTTATTCAATGATCAAAAGTCAAATACTGAGAGTTTATCAAGCAATTATTGTGTGGAGACAATGCATAAGATCTGGAACGATAATATACCAGATGGTATGCTAGGGCAGTGGTTCTTGGACTTTAACTCCTTGGGAGCCACTCATAAAGCAGACTCTGATTCAGCAGGTCTGGGGTACAGCTTAGATTCTACATTTCTAAAAACATCCCCAAGTGGTGCTGACACAGCTGGTCCTCAGGCCACACTTTATAGTAAAGTCCTAGAGGATCTAATGGACAACCCTAACACAGCTTTTCCCCCACGTGAATCTCATTTATTTTTCATGTAAAAATATTATATTGTGATTGTTACCTAGGTGCTTCAGATATTCACATGGATGTCTTCTTGGTCTCATGAAAGGTCACCATGTCTTGGTTTCTCTGAGATTTAGGGGTCTGTACTACTTATAGCCTGCGGTGAATTCTGCCTCTCACCAAAAAGTTTGGCCATGTCTTTAACACTCCCATGAAAGATTCACTTGCATCAAGGGGATTTGGCCAGAGAAAAAATGAACTTAAATTTTGTATAGGGCATCTTTTAATCACAAAATCTTTCAAGAATATTTGTTTTTTTAAATAATATCCAGAGGGTCCTCTTTCTATCAGGATTTCTTTCCGTTTATGTGATCAATATTGCACAGATCTTTCTTTCCAACAGTTTCCAAGCCATTGTGGGTAGCCTAAAATGGGCTGATGGATATTGATATTTTGTTCTTTACACCAACTGCCATATCTGTTAATATTCAATGATTCCTTTGTATAGTGAGGCTTTGAGTTGTTTCCTCAAACAATGACACAGTAATGTATAGATGTTTTCTGCAGGCAATATCCAAGTATCTCTTTGTATGAATGATCTTGCCTCATACCACAATGCAAAGAGCTGATCCATGTTTAATGACTTTTTCTATGGATTAAAAGTAAGTAGTTTAAAATATCTTTTTGCTAACAATTCTTTTGCTAGTACTTGCTGTTGGCTCTCCTGGAGGAATACTGTCAATGATAATTAGATTCTCTCATTATCCCTCCTCCACCTCATACACACACAGGCACACATGCATGCATACACACACGTTTGCACACACATACATACATGCATATGCTGAAAAAGTCAATATGTAGCTTTATGTCTGTAGTATACCAATCAACATATCAAAATCCAAATTTAGAAGCCTAATTCACAATACCACTTTTTTTTCCTTTTTTCTCCTCCTCACTTGGAGTAAATTAAATTCAGCCTTTGTTGGAAGGAAATGTAAAATGTGTTTCACACATATATTTAACACTAATCTGTTCTCTCTACCTTAATTATGCTTTGAATTTTTGTGGGATCTCATATTCCAGGGACTCAATTTACTTTTATAAATATTCATTCGTTTTCCTCCATCTTCATTAGTGCTGCTAAACATTACCCTCCATTTTGAATTTGGAGAAACTGAGGCACCAGGGAGAAATCTCCACACTTAACACAAGCGTAGAGCTGAAAATGTGACTTAGGAGCTCCTCAGATACAGAGGCAGCCCTTCCACCAAAGCTTAGAAATAATGGTACAATGTTCGCGGATTAAATCAGAGGTCATCTGCTTACATTCTAGGCACAGCTACATTCCTGATTTTGTCTTTTCCTTAGTACAAAGTGCAGTAACAGAATAGCTGCCCTGTGGTCAAAGAGAAATGATTACAGAAAAGAACAGTTGGAGAAAACAAGGCAAAAGTACTTGGATTTTAGTCAGTGGGAGTCCATCACAGTAACTAATGGGCTGAGAATGTTTCTATTTTTTCACCAAGTAATCCATATGCAAATTTCCTGCGGTATTCAATATGCACTTCCAAGCTCAGTAAATGTTTTCTATTCTTTTCTGCTTAGCTCTCTCAGCTTTTTCCAATTAGGCCCTGTTTATTTAGAAAAAAAGAAAATGTCTAAAGAAAGGATTAAGCTCTGTATCTTATGGAGAAAGAGCGAATATTAGAAATTCTTTCAGGATCTAGAGGATGCATTCTTTACTCATCCTCCCCGCTGGGATGGGTAATGAGAACAAAGTAAAAAGGGGATGAAGCTTTTTACTTCATTTGGTTTGTTCAGCTGAAAACATGCCTTTGACGATCTGGAATTAAATCCAAAATGCATGACAATTCAGACAATGGACGCACATGGAATAAGCCTGTGGGTAAAAATAAATAAATAAAAGAGAGATGTGAAAGCTCAAAAGCACCCACCTGGTGAGCAGAAGTTCTGCTAAAGCAAAAGAAATTGGCCATGTGGAGGGGACAAGGGGCAGGCTGGGGAGACAGAGCATAAATGGCTGAAGTTAGCAGCTGTGCCTAATGAAGATGACCCAGGAAACGGAGCCATAAATCAGAGTGAGGTCTCAAAAGCATGGTCTCTCAGGGAAGTAGCCAGGAAAGATGGTGAGTGAAAGTCAGGTCTTGCCATCTTCAGTCCCTGTACCCACAAGGACACGTGGTGTTCTGCCTCTTTTAGGTTTTAAATGGAAAGTGGAAGATCATTTTGTACTTAAAGAATAAAGGAAGACAATTCAACCAAGGTTTCTTAACTTAGCTACAGATCTTTCCTGTTTGTTTGAATATTTATTTATTGAGAGAGAAGAGAGAGAGAAACAAATAAACAAAACAATCCCCAAACTTGAATTCCATGGACAATAGGATGGAGGCGTCATGGTGCCTGAGAAGGAATTTCTGCCACTAAGAATGGCCTGCTTCAAGAGGCTGTTATGAAGCTCAAAGACATAATATATATGATATTTTACAAACTTAAAAACATCATACCAATGAAAGAGGGGTCATGAGCAGTAGTTATGGTTGGCACTGGATTAAAGAACAGGAAATATCCAAGATGCTTCCAGGATCTTGGAACAGATTCTTACCAAATAGGGTTGTAAAGAGCTAAGCATAAAAAGTACTAAAATGTCAGATTAATATTCTCTCCCAGCATTTAGGGATTCCAAAGCCATGGGGAATAATAATTGAAAAATTACAGATATGGATAGACTGTTCACTCAGTGATTGAATATATAGAGCTCTTCAGAAATCCTCATGTTAAGTTTGATTGCCTAAGACATAAATATAAAGAGGCAAAATCTAGGGCAAGAAAGGCGTGAATATAATCAACAAAGAGAAGTTTCCCTTTAATGACAATCATGGGAAAGACAGGAACCTGAATGAAGTAGTTATATGCACACAAGCCATTAGCTAGGACTACACCATGGTCTGCTCTCTTCGTGAATATTTCATACTTCAATTGACATTCTCCAGATTTTGCGAAACAAAAACAAACAGATAAGACAAAACAAAACCTTCCTAAACTCTATCAAATTACCTGCTTACATTGTTCATGAAAAAACTATTCTGGTTACATTACCTAACAGTCATTTATAAAAGTTGAATTCCATTCTTCAGCACAAGCTGAAAGAAAAAAATCACCTCTAATAGCTTTTCACATTTCAAGTTCCAAAACACAGTGATGCTCTCAAATTTCAATTCCTTAAGTCTCAAGCTTTGAGAAAAATAAACTAAACAAAAGCCTGCCAAAAACCCAGGCTGGCTATTAAAATGTTACAACCAACTGCCATGGGTTTGAAACTATAGATGGTGTCCAGATCAACAGAACTGTCCTGGACAGAAGCCTTCAGATCACCATGGAACAGGCTTTGATGCCCTTTGTCTAATTCTGTGGAGACCCAACCCTCAAGCGGAGTATTCTTGGCCTGTCACATAAAGGCCTTTCCCAGAAAGCCAAAGGGCTTGGGGACATTCTGATTCTCAGCCCATTCTTAAGTAACTCAAACACACTGGATCCAACCACTATCTTTAGGATGCACCAAAAGACATTATACGAAGGGTTTTTTCCCTTTTCATCCCATGGACCAGTTATATTTTTTTTTCCCTCCTTTCATTATCAAAGTAGCTTCTTCCTTAAGCCAAATCTGAATAATCCCCAAACAGTAATTCCATTACAGAAACAGCCTTGTACATGAGAGAGTTGACCAGGCTTTAACAACGTTGGATGTTTAGTCTTTATCTGGCTTTTTCTTCGGCAGCTTCACCGACCTGATGAGAGCTTCCCGGAAAGGGCAGGTTTCTGCCTCAGCTCTCAGGCACATCAATCACAAGAAGAACAATCTACACTTGCAGTCGCAAACTGATTAAGCCCCACATCTTCCCTGGCAAATTGTCTAAGAGCTCCATCCTGGAGAACTTGCCCTGGAACTCCCAGCGTGGCATAAGCAGTTGGAACTAAAACCTGAAAAATCTTTACTAGGCCTCTAAGCCACTTGCCTCCCGCAGTGCGGCGGAATGGGAAGAAAATCTCAAAGTGGCTCCATATCTATAGTTTATATCTGTTCCTTCTTTGAAGGTGTGGCCTAAGGGTCTCAAATGGAAAAGCAGGATAAAATAATCATCAAGCAGTGGGTTTGGAGCCCTTTACTGAGAGTGTTTTACACTGCCTACACATTAAACCTGTTCTTGTTTATGCAGTAATCAATGTATTTGGATTGAATAACACTTCCCCAGTTTGGCTGCCTAGCCAATTAATGTCTTTGCTTTGACCTTTATAATTAGCACATTTAAAAGAAGATTTTAAAAGTTGCATTGAGGTGGCAATGAGGAGAAGGACTGAGCCTGTGCGTGCAGAAGGAACAAAGACTCAAACTACAGGGAGTTGCAAGATGAACGAGAGATGGCATTTGCATATTGCAAACTTGTCAACCAAGGGACTTATCAAGCAGCCCTAAGGATATACCACCAGGGCAGTACTGACATAGAAAATTAGATCCTCATCCCAGAGGCAACACTAGAGAACAGTGATTTTAAATAGAAGCCATATTTAAAACCTTGCTGTTAGGCACATACATATACCACAACTCTGAAACACAGACAAAGAAATCTTAGCACCAACAGACTTCTTGATGAGGTTTCTTTAACTCTCATTCCCAGTCCAGCTCAGATGCACAAAGGAAAGAGCTTCTTAATGTATTCCTTTTTGTCTTAAAAATTAAGCACTTATATCATCTGTTCAGATCCACACAAAGACACACACTGTAGATATTGTCAGATTGTGGAAAATGTTCTGCCTGAAGCGCCCATGTTGCAAATCAGGCAGCCTCTTAGGAATGGGAAATAAGATCCCAAACAAAGGGATTATCACAGTTAATGAATCATACCTTCAGTATGGGAATTCCGTGGTGGCAAATGTTACACTGTTAAAGTACTTTATAAAGAGCTGATTGGTAATGGAAAGCTGTGACTGACTCCCACAGTCATCCCACCCCACTCTCCCCTGGACTGAGTTTCCACCAGAGTGTGGCAACACTGCCTTCTACTCTCTTGGTTTCCTGGAAACATGTTTCAGAGGCAAATGTCTGCCATATACATACAACCCTCAATCCCTTAAGTGAACAACTACTCAATTCAGAGTTTTCATGAGTCTTCATGTGTTTTTCCCCCATGTGTAATAACAATAAGGCTTTCTGATGTTGAGGGGGAGAGAAAGAATATACCATTTTACTGAGCATCTAATATGTCTGTGCCAGGCCATGGGCCAGATGCAATCACAAAATTTTGCTAAATCTATCCTAAAAGAGAAAGTCATGAATAATTAGGCTCATTTTACTAGTGAAGAAATGGACACTCAAAGAAGTTAAGCAATAATTCCTAGAAGCAATGCTAGTTGGGATTGGAGTTAGACTGATGTGCCTGCAAAGCCCCTCATTCTCTCCACTCTCCTCTGCTAGCCCAAGAGTTCTTAATAGGATTCTCTTCTTAAGTGCAGGGTCCTACCTTATACTTCATTTAGTGATTCATTTAATAAACAGGTGTTGGATTTCTACTCTGGACTGGATGCCGGGTAGGACCTCAGTGCAGAAGATGAATGGGATGGAGTCCTTGCCCTCAGAAAGCTCACCTAGTATTTGGCTAGGTGAGTATGTAAACAAAGAAAATGAAATACAATGTGATATAATAAAAAACACAAGTAAAGAAAGATAGACCATGTGAATCTGGGACAATACAATACAGGAAATAACTTTGAGGTTGGTGTCAAAGTACAAATGCAGTTCAATGTGCAGAGGAGGTGCTTAGGGAAACCTGGGTAGAAGAAATAACATTGGTCAAAGCCTAGAGGTGGAAAGACAGACAATGTGCTGTGGGAGCAAGGTGCAAGAGAGGTCTGGGTTGAGCTAAAGTAAAGACTGCAGAAAATCTTTAAGCCCTACTCTGCCCTTGACATATTTCTTTCTGGGCTTTTGTTGTGGTCTGAATGTTTGTGTTCCTACAGAATTCATATGTTGAAATCCTAACTTCCAAGGTGATGGTATCAGGAGGTGGGGCCCTTGGGAGGTGATTAGGTCTTGAGGGAAGAGTCCACACAAGTAGGATCGGTGCTCTTAGTAAGGAAACTCCAGAGTTGTAGCTAGCTCTTTCCTTCACATGAAAACACAGGGAGAAGATGCTGTCTATCAGCCAGGAAGCAGGCCCTCACCAGACACAGTCTGCTAGCACCTTGATCTTAGACTTCTCAGCCTCCAGAACTGTGAGAAATAAATTTCTGTTGTTTATAAGCCATCCATTCTATGATATTTTGTTATAGCAGCCTGAAAGGACTAAGATAGCTTTAAAATCAGAACATAGAACTCCTCTGACTAAAATGCTCCACTGGCTTCTTTACAGCACTTAGAATAAAACCTAAATACATCTTTGCAGTTGGCCAACAAAGCCCGTGTGATCTGGTCTCTGCTACATCTCTGACAAAACCCCTTCCCTTGTCCTCACAAGCACTCTGGCTACTCTTCCTAAGACACATAATGCCCTTCCCACCTCGGGGTCTCTTATAGTCTCTTCATCACCCCGACACTCTGCCTCTGGCTCTTCTCAGGATGGTTTCTACTCCTTAGGTCTCAACTCCATGATCACTTCCTCCAAGATGTCTCTGACCACTTTCTTGGAGGTGGCCTATCTGCTATTATGCATTGAATTGTGTTTCCCCCAAATGCATATGTTGGAATCCTACCCCCAGGACTTCAGGCTGTGACTGTATTTGGAGATAGGGTCTTTACAGAGTTAATCAAGTTAAAACAAGGTCACCAGGGTGGACCCTAATCCAGTATGTCTGGTCTCCTTATAGAAAAAGGGAATTTGGACACAGAGACACACATAGAAGGAAAATGATGTGAAAATACAGAGAAAACACCATGTGAATATAAAGATGGCCATCTACAAGCCAAGGAGAAAAGCCTCGGACAGATCCTTTTCTCACACCCCTCAGAAGGAACCAACCCTGCCAATGCCTCGATTTTGGACTTCCAACCTTCAGAACTAGGAGATGATAAATTTCTGTTAGTTAAGCCACCCAGTCTGTGTGGTACTTTGCTATGGCAGCCCCTGCACAGTAATACATCTGCCACATTCCCTATTCAATTCATCAATAGCCCTTGCCACCATCTGGAATCGTCTGGTTTATTTATTTACTTGTCTATGAACTGTACCTACCCATTAGAATGCAGTCTCCATGCAGGCAGGGGTCTTCTCTTGCTTTGTCCATCGTTCTCTGACACCCAGAATGGTTCTGGCACATAATTGTTTAATAATTGTTTTGTTGAATAAAGTAATGCAAAGATTATGTTTTGGTGGATTGATAATTGGTAAGCATTTATTTTTCATGCACTCTAATGAACCTACACTTGGTCACAGGGCCTACCCACCCTGGTCAGATGAGGGAAAGCTAGCCCTTGGTACACCACGAGAATCCGCCAATAATGAGGTCAGCACTGGCCACTGGTGCCTTACAAAAATTCTTGCTTTGCTCTTTGCCCAAGTTTTTCATACGAACATAGTTTGAAAGATCCAGTTGTTTCTTTCAATGTCCTGATGTCCCGCCAAACCAAATTCAATTGATTGAAATATAGCCTGCTGATGCTTTTGTAAGGCTAAAGAAGCGATGGCAACCTTCCACCCCTTTGCTGAATGGTGTAATTGGCCTGCCATAAAGAATTGGGGAATTTTAACACATTCCCCATTTGGCTGAGCTCACCAATTATTCCCCAGTTGCTATCAGAGCCACAGACTTTTCTTCTTTGGGGTCATTAAGCTTGTCAAAACTAATTTGTCACCACAACTGCCGACCCTCATTGCTCTGACAGCAGCACAAGGATCACCCTAAATAGGCTCTTGCATTACAAGAAAGTAAATGGCTCATCAGAACCCACTGTGCTCTTGTTGTATGGTTTATAACGGCCTTCTGACCCCAGAAGATGTGGAAACAGTATCCCATAAGTGACACAGGTCACAAAACCCATGTACTAATCATTCTGGTGTTATAAAAAAATAAACAAGCAAAATGAATAAATGCTTAGCATACAGGCTTGAATCTGATATGTGACAAAAATATGCTATTGCCCTGCTTTGACAAAATCCGAATATATTACACGTTCTCTCCATGCAAACACCCAATGGAAGTCGGGTGGAATTAAACATGCCATAAATCATAGGTCCCTAATAAGCCAGTCAGAATAACATTCTTTGAAACTTTCTTGATTGTAAATGCAAAAATATTCCAAAATCAAGGTTGCCAACATTCAATAGGAAGAAGGAAACTTCCTGGGAGGAAACAGTGTCCCATTCTGAAATGGTACTTTGTGGGCTCACCCATATTGAGAATAGTTACTAACCATTTGGCAGAGTTGGCAGGTTTAGTGAGTCTAAATGCAAATCTCTGCACAGTCAGACAAAGGTAAGAACAAATCTATTAATTTCAGAAGAATGAGATTTTTAGTGACTGCCAATCAAGCATCGTGAAAAGTGGCATTAACTCTTTCAGGCTCAAGGGTACCATTTAATACATGAACTAATGGAAATATCTCCAATAAAAAATTAATTATGATCTCAGTGTATCTTGATATAAACATGAAATACAAAAATAGCATTACCAAAGAAAAGAACTTTTGTTCTTTTCTTCCTAAAAGGACTCAACCCTAAATAGAACTGAGTTTAGAATAACTGACTGCAAGAAAATTTTCTTGGTGGCACTTTAGATTAAACACAATAATACTTTTTGTTAATGATGCAGGGAGGCTAGAAATATCTGATGCCCATACTCATGCCTCACTGGTTTCTTCCCCAGCAATATTAATTTTTTCCTTTTAAAGGGGAGCACCAGTTCCCTAATGAAAATTAACACTGTAAGTACACGTCTGACAAAAGCATTAAATCTCTTGAAAAAGGGCCAAGTCTTTGGTTGTTTACTTTTATTTATTCAAACAAATCTGTAGGCTCATAGTTTGTCACTGATGTCATGCCTTTGAGCCGTTTTCTGTTTGCTTTTCATTTGAGAAGAGATCACAGGATGGGCTGAGGAGCAGAGAAGAGGGGAGAAGTAAGGAAAAGAGGGGGCATACGAAGGCCAGAATTTCATGGGAGTCACAGATTCAGCTGAGTGCTAATGATGTCACTTGGTTTTCACTCTAGCAACAGGGATCCCCCCACCCCCAAACCCTGCCCTTTCGGGGAGGAGTAAGCTAAAAACTTGGCAATGGCGTAGTAACAAAGTCCTGAATTGGCAGCCAAGATCTGGATGTGAATTTTAAGTTGTTTTCTCCCCAAATGTCCAACAAGATCTGCTGTGATTTAAGAAGGGGGAAAAGAGATTTATTGATGTATAAAAAGCCACATTTCAGAGTTGCCAGTGCTAATCAATAACTGGAATTTGACAAAAGACCATGTTAGGCTCAATAATGAAAAGGACACACATATAAAGGCAAGTATAATTACACGGTATAAATAAGGGAGAGGTTGCCAGAGACTGCATGTTGCCAAGTGCCTCAAATATGCATGTTCTTTGAAAGACTTATTTTTGTGTCTACAGAGGATGAATAAACCTCGCTAAAAAAAATAAGGCTCTTCCCAAACCTTTGCTCATTTCTGGAATTGAACCCTTTTGCAGGTTCTGAAATGTTTAACTTTGTTTTTCATTAATTCGACATGTTCACACATCCCCTGCACTTCTGGAGCTCTGAACAAAACTGGCAGAGAGACTGTGCTGGAATACCAAAGTGAGGACTGCTCCCCTCCCAGTGCCACTGGCCCTGCTCAAGATGTGCCATTTTCTTCTCCTAAGAAGTTGGGGCAAACTCTGCACCCCTGTAAAGTCTGAGTTATCACAGGAAACTGAAAACTTCTTTGTGCTCGGCCAAGTGGGTTCCTATCTCCAAACGCTGGTGACTCAGCCAGAGTCAGCTCTGTGTTCACTGGGACTATCCTCTAACACTGGAATTGAGTATGAGGAACAATAATTGCTGAATAATGGAGGCCTTGTCCTTGACCCTAAGTTTAACACCCCCAAACATGGGAGTCATTTAAGAGTTAACTTCTCCTTTGCTGCTCAGCTTTAGAAATGTGTTTGTGACCAGCCTGAGCAATAATGAGACCCCATCTCTACAAAATAAATAAATAAATAAATAGAAAAATTAGCTGGACATGGTAGAACACGCCTGCAGTTCCCGCTACTCGGGAGGCTGAAGCAGGAGGATTGCTCGAGCCCAGGAGTTTGAGGTTGCTGTGAGCTACCTCACAGCAAAAAAGAAAGAAAGAAAGAAAGAAAGAAAGAAAGAAAGAAAGAAAGAAAGAAAGAAAGAAAGAAAGAAAGAAAGAAAGAAAAAGAAAGAAAGGAAGGAAGGAAGGAGGGAAGGAAGGAAGAAAGAAATTCAGTTAAAGCAAAGGTAGCAAAGGCTGGGTGTCATTGCCAACCCAGATCAATAATCTTATTGTGAGGCTGGGGTGGGGTCAGGGCTTGCTGGGACAACCAAGGATGATGGTTCCTCCTGCAGAAAGTATAAAGAACAAGCCCTTCAGAGACAGTGCATGGAAGTGCCTTCCCTAACCCTTAAGTCAGTTTTCTGTTTCATTTCTGAATCTTATTGCCATGAAGCTGCAATAAACCACACACTCTATTCCACTGGTAAACTGGACACTTTTTCCAATCTGTGAGAGCGTGCGAACTGCTTCGGGCTGCCACGTGCATTTTAAGTAAACAATGTGGTTGCATCTACACACTAACTGGAAGAAGTTCCTGGTAGCTGGAGGTACTTTCCAAGCAGACACAGAGAGAGCGCTGGGCTGCAAAGAATCACTGCTAGCCCAGCCATTAGCTTCAGGGAGAGGATGTATTATGTTTACCACAGATTGATGGGACTAATTTACAGAATCATCAGTAAACGCTATGTATCTCCTCAGTCTCTCACATAGCCTTTTGTAGACAGAAAGATAAATCTGAACCTCAGAGCAAGCTCATTTAATTTTCACCTGACAGCCAGTAATAATGGAAGCATCTTATAAAGGTTATGTTTCAATGAAAAAATCTATTACGGGGCGTACAAAACACACTTGCATTAATTACATTTTCTTTGCACTGCATTTGACAAAAGGTCAAGAAGTTACCAAAAAAAAAAGGAACATATGAAGAGAATTCTACTTATATCTGAAATTTTCTTTTTCTAATTTCCCAGGAATTCAATCACACACTCTGTACTTTAATTAGTTACTACATTTAATTAAATCTGATGTTCTGAAGATGACTAGCCAGAAATATTATCAGGCATAAAACAAGGATCAATTATTCTCCAACAGATGAGGTTTCCATATTTCTAAAGTTGCCTGTATCTAGAACATACCTTGCCTGTCATGCTGGAATATTTGAAAAGAACAAGAAAGAGGAACAGAATCTTTTCATATTTTGTCTTCACAAAAGGTAACAGGTAAAATAATTTATAATAGACAATGTCAAGGCCCTTGTATTTTCAGAGTTTCTGGGCAGCAGTAGGACATGAGTGTGAGGTGATGCTTTTTAAATTATGGTGCTTCAACTTCAAAAGGTGTGAATAATGAAGGTTATCGTAAAAAGACAAGAAATTTTCCTGAACTAAGAACTTCCAGCAGGGTACAGAGCTAAAGGTATTGTTGCTTCTTTGAAGTCAGATACAAATAATCCTATTCTAACCCTACTTCTGCTAACTGCCAATTATATAATCTTGGACAAGCTAAAAAAATTAGCAAAACAAAATACTCTAAAGGCCACAGTTTCACAGTTTTCATGATGGAAAATGAAGATTATAGGAAGTTTTTATGATGTTTAAATGTACACAACAGGCAGTCAGAAAACACAAGTATCCTTCACCCTACCTCTTCCCTAATTCCATCGCTATAATCCATTGCTTTGTAACTTTGACTCAGACCCTATGTCTTAATCATCAAGAGTCTAGAGGAGAGTTGTAAAAGGTCTGTGGAAAAATCTCAGCTCCCTAACCTACTGACCAAACGTGTGGATAGGCGAGGCCAGTGCAGTGGAAGGAGTAGCCAGAAGACGCTTCTTCCAAGACCAGCTTGGTTTGTAGTCTTTGCAATGGACAAAACATTTCTTATCCAGCAAAGACAAGCTGTAGATGCACCAGGTGATGACCGAGAGCTACTGGCCACCAACTCCCTTTCCCATTCTGTGCTAGTGTTCTGACTCCAGGAAATGGAGAGAACTGGGGAGAACAAAGGGTATGAAATACACTGCCACCTCACGTAACCATGACCACCATGTACATACAAATCACTGTATGTTAAAACCTTGCCCCTTGAAATGTGGTCTTCAGACCAGCAGTGTTGGTATCACCTGGTACTTGGTAGAAATCCAGAATTCCAGACCCAATTCCTAATGAGCCAGAATTTGCATTTTAACCAAAAAAATTCAGGTTTAAAATATGAAAGAGTCATCTCTTCTTCTTTCTTGGACTTTATGCTAGAGTATGAGCTTTAAGAGGACAGGTATCTTCACATTTCTTAGACAATGATCTATCCCTGATGACTAGAACATTGATAATGAACACCTACAGAGTGCTCATTATATAACTATTGAATGACTGAACATGCTTTGATAAAATTCATCATTGTTGCAACAAGGTCGTGGCTTCCTTGGATGCCATTCTTGGAAATGATACTGTAATTGGCAGGAGCAAAAAAGTGCATTCAATTAAATGCAGAAAATTATTGAGCAAATTCCAAGAATTCTGAGATTGTAATAAATCAAACAGGTGTTGGTGGGCTAAAATCGACTTTATGGAAGCAATGCTTTTTTTTTTTTCCAGAAGATGCTAATTGATATAAAAAAAATGTCATATGAACTGCTTTAAAAATTTACCCCTTCAAACAACTTTATTGAGGTATACTTTATATACCATAAAATTCATCAATTTAACAGAGAAATTCAGTGATTTTAGTAAATTTACTGAGATGTGCAACTCTCACATTAATCCAGTTCTAAAACATTCTCATCACCCCAGTGAAAACCCTGTTTATTTACAGGTAATCCTTGTTCCCATCCCAACCCCAGAGAACCTACAATCTACTTTCCATTAAAAAAAAAAATGACATTTTGAGGATTCCTCCATCAGGTACACAATTGATACAGTATGTGCAATTCTTCTTGGGCATTTAGTAAAGAAGTCCAATAGGAAGCTCTATCTGCTACCACCTGGCTAGCTCATTTTCACTTACTGTTTATACCTGAAAATAGCTTTTTAAATCCACTTCTCTTTAAAAATTCTCTATTCTATTGAAATACCAGTATTAGTATAAAAAATAAATATACCAGCATTTTTCCTGCTTCATTTGTTATAAGGACAGAAATGCAGGACACATGCCTGAATTCCCAGTTACAATACATCAGCATCAACAGACTGTGATGCAGCTATCAAGACGAATGTGTTAGAGCTAGAAGTGACCTGGGGAGATGCTCATATTATACATACTATACTGCTGCAAGAGAGAAGCAATGTCATGAGAAATATGCATAGTATGACCCCATTTTTTATAAGGACAGACTCACATATGTGTATGTTTGTATGTTTCTATAACCATAAAGAGTGTGCAGAAGGACATGCACCAAACTCTTAACACTATTTTCAGGGGTAGCGCCATGGGGTTCAGGAGGTGAGGAAAACACTTTGCACATTGTTGCGAGCAAATATTGCTTTGCTGTTTGAAAAGAAAAACCCTGTAAACCATTATCTTTAAAAACTATAATTATATTTTCCATGAACTTGGATTAACTTCCTTATCCCTGCCTTTCCATTAATCTAAATTTATATGGTTTTTCTCAATGTGTGGGCTAAAATATGATGTGGATTCTTGAGATCTCTGGGTTACAGCTTAAGAGGTTTCAAGATTGGATTTCAAATCCACTATCACTGGTGTGAGGGGGTCAAGACCTTGACAGCATGATTTTATCATGTAGCAGGAGCATCGTGATATTCAGGATGGAGCTTCCCCTTTCCTGGCTTTCAAAGTTCTTCTAACTGATTGGGACAGTGGAGATGATGGTAAATGCTTAGATTTCTGGTGCTGATGATAGGTCGTCTAATAGCTCTTGTCTCCATATCCATTGTAGTCTAATTAAATAAGACAGAAAACTTATCAGTTAAGCAACAAAGAAGGATTTTTTTAAGGCCATAGCATTTTCAGCATCACAAAATGAAACAGTAACTATACGTATATATGAAAAATACATTTCTGTGTGATAAAAATGCTTCGCCTATAAAAATACTTAATACAGGTATATTTGCAAAGATATTTGATTAAACTACACAAATCATATCAGAAAGCTAAGGTACTTTTTTCCCACAAGTAAGCTTTTTCCCCCTTAATAAAGTTTTGTTATTCTTGTCAATTTCATCATTATTCTTTCTAAAATAAATCTTTTAATTTAAGTATTACATCCAGGAAACTACTCAAATGATAGTGTACAACTCGGTTAATTGTTACACCTCCATAGATCAAGAAATAAAACATTTCATTAGTATTACTAAAAGAAATTCAATCTTTAATCCTAGGAAAGAAAGTCTGAATTACCAAATACATTTGCTACATCCAGGCAGTTACTCCATCCATTGGGGTTTAGACTGGGCTGTCTAGGTAAAATTTAAATATGAGTGAGTGAGCAAATTTAAATATGACTCCACAGCATCTAGAGACAAAACATCCCTTGGAAAAATGTGTCAGGCTCCCTCAGCAAGGCTTGCTGTTTTTTCCATTGTGTCACTGAAGTGACTGTCAGGACCAATGACTTGTCCATGTTTGAGTCACCGAGCTAAAGCCAAACCCTTGACTCATCGTTAGGTTCATTTTTACCCTTGTTTCCTTTGTCACCAAGGTGTAGTGTAATGAAATGCATATGACCTGGCAAACTGAACAATGAGCCTCACTGTTCAAAAAAGGTAAAAGAGACGATTAATTTGTCAGCACAAAGTGAAGACTCAGAAGGCTGAAATATCAATCTCTTTTTCAGTCTATTATTCTTTCTTTGAATAAAAGGTTGCTTGGAATTCACATTAGGCTAGAATTCACATTAGGTTAGAAATGCAGAAGTTCAAAAGTGAGCAGACCTTAGGCTATACTGTCTATACCTGGCAGGAAATTATCTCCAAAGAATAGGTCTGGGGAAAGGATGTATTAATGCGCACTGTTTCCACCCAAAGTAGATCTTCTTTTTGGTCTTGCACACACCAAATACATAGCTATTTGCTGACTTGATCAGAACTGATATCAGGTAATCAGGATCAATTCTGTGCAAGCAGAGATGTCAGGACTACGGACCACAAAGTGATTGTTGCTTATAGCAAATGGCACTTTTAGCTATGCTCAAGCTTCCAAAAGTCCAGGACGGCTCTTTGATTCTTCTAAAGATCTTTTCCTGCCAGCCAAACAGAACCACTGGGAAAGACTCAGCTTGTTGTGTACGAATTAACCAAAATAACTTGGGTCCCTTGTTTTTGGGTTCCATGTCTGCCTGATGAGAAGTCCCAAATGGTTGCTTTCAGAGTCACTCCTGATGACAGGAAAGTTAGGCAGTCCAGCACCTCTGTCCAGAAATTAAGTAAAATTCAAAAAGAGGCATTTTTCAGAGTACACTTTTAGGGAAGGAAGCTAGATGAGGGGCTTTAAACTGATTCTGTTATTTCCTGTTTGGGGACAAGTCTTGTAACTTGGTGGATAAATGCTAACTATGATAAAATATTTTATTTATAATAGTACAGTTGTTTTGTATTCCAACTGAATAGAATGTACTGCATTCACACACAATCAGGAAGTCAGTAATTTAGTTTTAGCTTTCGTCTCTGCCTAAGTGTAAAAATCTGGCACATAAGGTAATTTGAAAACAATTATTAAGGGTGGTTTTCAGAGCTGGTACACACATATAATCACCAAATATCTGGCACAGAT
This sequence comes from Propithecus coquereli, assembly GCF_000956105.1. Taxonomy (NCBI): domain Eukaryota; kingdom Metazoa; phylum Chordata; class Mammalia; order Primates; family Indriidae; genus Propithecus; species Propithecus coquereli. Next base: position 2,232,353 of record NW_012149764.1, read on the forward strand.
CCTTCTGCTTAAGCTCAGAGATTTCCTAAAGAGGAGAGTAAACAAAACCCTTGCTGTTTCACTGATGCTGGTAAAGATTTGGGATTAAAATGGTCATAAACAAGATTTTTTAATGATGGAAAAACTCAAAAGCAATTTCATCTTACAGTTCTTATAAGATGAATCATTTTGATTCTTCTTTGACAGAAAACTCAAGTAATTTCTGGGACATGAAGTCCAAAATGCAATTTTTTTTTCTTTTCTAGTCAATTTGGGTAAACAAATGCATTATTTGGAGAAGAAATTATTATAGTATCAACCTAAAATTTTGCCAGAACCATCTTAAACAATTGAGATGTAAGAGACCACCAGTGTTACATCACCCTAGGTTGAGCAGTAATTCTCAGTCCCCAGGGAACATCTGACAATGTCTGGAGACATTTATAGTTGTCATAACTGAGTGTGGGGTGACAGTGGGTGGAGGCCCAGATGCTGCTAAACACCCTGCAATGCACAGAACAGCCCCCCACAACAGGGAATTCTCCGGCTGAAAATATTAGTAATGCTAAGGCTGAGAAGTCCTGCCCTCCGGCATGGTGATGCAGGATTTTCTGGGGGAGCAAAAACTGAGATCACTTTGATCATACACACAAAACCCTCACTCCACTAAACACAGTTCGATTTCTTCTAAACTTCTGAGAACATTTACCAAGTAAACACTCTAGTGAGAAACTAGCAATGGAAGAGAGAAGAATGAGAGGGTAAGTATTCCCAACATCAAGTAATAAGTTCAAAGTAGGTTCAGGGGTACAAAATTGGCTATATTTGCCCTGCTATGTGACTTTGGTTTTCCAGCAGAAAACATAAAAGGATGGGAGGGAGGAAAAGAGAGAGGGAGGGGCAAGACATGATTTCCATTACCACCAAGGGATAGAGCCATGGCAAGGTAGCCATGCTACCCCTCTCAAAGTGAAGAAAATCTGGGGCTCATTTCAGACCCTTCCCATCCACATGAAGACACTTTCTGCCTAATGTCACTTTCATCAGAAGGAACTTGAGGCTGAATTCTGTTTTGTGTTTTAATGGTGCCAATGACAAAAAGCAGCCTGTACTGGGTCTAGGTAAAACTAATTCGGCTTTAAAAAAAAAAAAGCCATCATCTGGTTTCTAGGTTTCTACACAGTTATCCTTTACACCTAAAAATGGAATTCATCAGAAATAAGAAAATTCTAAGTAACCATTTGGGGAAAGTAATAACAGGTCTGTGAGAAGAACAGAGAAGGGGAAATGAAAGGAGATCTATCACACAATAAAGACACAGACACAATTGACATTCGAGGGCTATACTGGTGCCACGACTGGGTCTAAACACCATAAACTAACCTATGGCACACACAGTAGCATGAGAGGCATATGGTTCTCTGGTTGACACACCACAGTAACTGCTCTATTTGGTGTATTTACACATAAGCCTGTGATAATACTTCTTTGAAAAGGACTGTCTTGTATTTCAAAGACGATCTGCTCCAGCAATCAGATCCTACTACGTTTTAGAATGCAGGACTATTTTGCTGCCCTTCCAGAATTGGAGAAAAGGAGCTGACTCACATCTTACCCTTCTCATTCCGGGTAGCAGTGGCTGCCGTTTTGAGTGGTGTGTGTTTGCTAACAGGAAACCACTGAGAAACAGACACAATCCTGCCATCTGTGCTACCAGGGCTTTTGTTCAGAAAGGTGGGCTAGGACACTTATTGTTCACATAACACCCTAAGTGTGTTAGCATTTGCTATCTCTACTAGTTTAGCTAGTTAAGCTATGTGTTTAGCTTATGTCTTTATTTTCCTGGGGTATTAGTAAGTATATATGTATTTCTGTATTCCTTAACTTGTTTCAAAAATATTGAAGGAGACTTCACTTGTAGAAGAGCAGATTTTGATCTCTGTATTAGAATAATTCTTCCCAAAACACATAATTCAGTGAGTCAGGGTGTTCTAGTAATTTCTCTTCTGACACTAACTGCAAGAGTTTACCAAACTGCAGAGTTTGAGGGCAGAGTCCACTACATTTCTGACACCATCTTCAACTTGGGGGGGATTCCCCAAAACACCCACAGATGCAATCATGCACTAGAAGGACCCACAGAATTCACTGAAGCTATTGTCTTCATAGTTATGGTTTATCACAGAAAAAAGATACATATTAAAATTAGCCAAGGGAAGAGACACATGGGGCAAAGTTTTGGCATCGTTCCAAATGCAAATGCTCCCATTGTCCTCAGAGTATGTTATCCTCCCAGGATTGTGTGATAATATGCATGGAGTATGGCTATCCAGGGAAGGTCACCTGAGCTTTGGTATCCACAGTTTTCATTTGTGATCCATTACACAGGCATCACTGATTGCTCATGTAGTTGATCTCAGCCTCTAGGTTGACTGGTATTCATGTGACTCAAAGACCTCACTCTAAATCACATGGTTGGTCTTCCTGGCATGGCTAGTCCCACCCTAACACTGTTGGGTATGAATGGCCCAACCTAAGATCTGGTATGGCTACCTCCCACACTAATCAAAGACACTCCTATTAGATATGAATATAAATTACCTCCCAGAAGCCGAAGGCAAGAACTCTCTTTGGGCAAGTCAAGTTATTACACAAATTTACACAATAATTTACCTGTTTTTACTGAGCATGCATTAGCCTATTCCTAGCCTATTCCTTACTATGATATTTTACTATGGAAATATCAATAACTTTCACACAAAACTGCTGGGAAATTTTTAAATGAGAAACAAATTAAATCTAAGAATAAATATCCCTAATAACATAAAACTAAGACTATCACCTCTAAGAAAGCAACTTATAAATAATAAAAAATAAAATGAGAGTCACAAAGAAAGAGTTTGAAAAATATATACCATTTCAAACCACATAATTAAGAAGGGGAAATAGCAAAATTTTTAATATTTTATTTTTGTAAACTTCACGTTAATTTTGCGGTTGAAAGCTACTCAAGTTTTTGAATGTAATCTGTCTAAGGCGTCCCAGACCTATGTTGGATTTCTTAAAAGAAAAGGAAATTCTTATAAAAATCAACAGTTTATGAGTTCAGACCACTTACAATTCATGTAAGTGCAAAAAATAAGTGGACATATGGTACAAATTCTCACTCGTTTCTACTTTATTTTGCAAGTGAGATGTGTAAAGCTCTTCAAGACCTTCCCTACCATACATGAAAACAGAGTAAGGAGTTCTGGATTTACACCTTTCCCCCACAACATGAAATTTTATGAATTACATACAGTGACAGGTCAAGAACTGGGTTTGAATAAATTGATGAATGATTTCTACTGCAGTCAACAAATTCGATGACTACAGAGGGACTATGGTTTCATGTCACCTTTTTCCTTCTTTACTAATTAAATTCTAGATATGGAACCTCCCTCGCCTGCACAGTCAATGGTGGGGTTATGTTTCTATTCAACAGAAGCTGCTGTATCACCTCATCCACACAGATAAAGAAGTAGTAAGTTGCATAAAGGATCTCTGCTCCATTTGCAATTTTTATTTCTTAGTGGGGGTAGAAAACTATCCTGTGGGCAGACACATGGGGCCTCTGCTGTTTTCTAAAAGTCAATCAGCACCATTTGTGCCCTCAGAAGAATCAATCGCTCACTAATGCAGAGGTCAGAGAGTACACGGGGAATTTACAACGAAACTATTACAAGTTTAAAAGAACAGCATTCATATGTTTTTTCCACCTAGGAGGTGTTAAAGACTATGGATTGCAGCTGAGGGAAAATTAGGGTCCCTGTTTACACATTTCACTGTGCCTGTGAAGCTGAAAGAGAAATGAACTCAGTTGCAAAAGTACGCAGTTCGCTCTGGCAATGTCATTGTCTAAGTGTGGGGGGAAATGTCCTTTTATGTCACCAGCTAGGGAAAGGTGAATATTCAGGAATCAAAAAGCACCAGAAATGTTAACATCCAAAAGAAAAAGATTAAAAAAATAAAAAGAAAGGTGATGGGATTGGAAACGTGATGATGCATATGGAGGATGAGTGGGATTTGGAGGAAGCAGCATACGAGGGCAGGGAAGCCTCCTAAATCAGGGATTCGCAGCTGGGCTGGGGAAGGACTAGAATTTCCTGGGGTTGCAGTGTAGCTGGAAAAGGACATTAAATAGTATAATCTTATATTCTGAATATGGAAAAATACCTTTCATTTTTGTGACACAAACCTTAATGAGTCCAGCACTACAAAATCTTTTTGGCTGATGGAGATGAGCCCATTCTAAACCAGCAGCCAACGAGACTCTGGGCAGGCGAGGGAGCGGCGCGTGGGGGAGGAGTGACGTACAGAACAAGCACAGGAGGGCGCAGGAATAGGCGAGAGGCGGAGACTTGGTTTAAGCTTATCAAAAGAGGGCATTAGGTTTTAAAAGGTTAAAAAACACTGTCCTAAGTTATCTGGAAAATATTACTGACACCTTCTGAACCCAACTCCATAAAAGCCATTGGCACTGTCTGCCAAGGTAACCTTGGGGGCACTTGACTTCTTTTGGAATACAATTCCTGGTACCTTTTGGAACCTAGCTCACCTCTGGGTAGGGCACTCTTATTTTGTCTTTGCATTTGCATGACATCTTTTTTAGAAGCCCAAAGAACCTTATATGTGCTTATTTTCTAAACCTCTTAATTAAAATGCCTAAAATAGCCTAGAAACCAGTAACACTTCTAAGGTTTTACCTTCGCTCTTGCAAATCAACATATTTGGCTGTTTTTTGTGTCACTGGTAGTTGTCCATCCTGACAAGCCTCATAGATTCATCAGGAAAAAAACTATCCTCATAGAAAGATCCCACAAAAACCATCAAGACGTTCAAAATCTCTCTCTGCTTCCACAGCCCTCATTAAAAAATTGCACCTGTCAATAAGACACAGATAAATTAGGTGACTGTAAGTGAAAACTGCTAAGGTAAATCAGTAATTTTTTTAAAAAACTGAACTCCATGTAGGTGAAACACCGTAATTCTGTCGCTGTCTCATCAGATCAGTAGCCAATCAGGTCCTGGCAGGCCATATGTGTATTTATAAATATATCTGCTAATGTAAAGGTCGCGTTGCTCACTACTCAGGGAAATCAGGCACATTTGGAACCATCCCTAGAAGATTTTGGTTTCTTAAAAAAAAATATTTTGACAATTTGTGACAAATGCAATCCTGCCCCCATATGTTTTGTACTATTTAAAGGGAAATGACACCCAGTTGCCTTCACATCAACACGTGAATTTTTTTTCTTTTAATAATGAAGTTGAAGATGGGAAGGGAGAGGTTATCTTCCATACATATTTAAAAGATGTAAATGTCTTTCTAAACTTTATATTTCCACACTTGCCCAAGAGGATAGAGTTTCCAAAAATCTGTGTTACTGTTCATGACATAGGAAATCACAGAAACTTCTCTTCCAAATTAGAGGTTGAAGTGGAAAAATAACTGCAATGACAGGAAAGCGATGGCAGATTTTTGCTGTAAAATGCAGTCTTCTGCCCTCTTGCCTATTTTTTTCTGCTCTGCAACTCTCCCCCCTTTTCTAAGCATGAAGAAGAAAAGGACTCTGCTTAAACGTTCCCCTCTGACAACCTCTACAGAAATCTCTAATGGATTAATCAGGAACAAGAATAACATTAGAAGGCTACAAGAGCCAGAAATCCAGAATAAACTTCAAATACTGCACAACCATTGACTTACATCTCACCCCATTCTTTAGTACCAACAGAATAACAAGGTTTCTCTATGGCAAGGAAGACAGAACTCTTCCAAATAAAAAAAAACTCCTACAATTGGATGACATCTTTAGTTAAAACACACACACACACACACACACACACACACACACACACTGACAAGATGGAAAGGTATGAAAATATTTGAGAGAACTTGTTTAATCGCCCAGCAATGCCTTCCGTTCAATTTAGCCCTTGAATCAGAATAATCATGACAGATGGCCCCTGTTAGTTAAAAAAAAAAAAATTAGCTAAATTTTCAGATAACGCAGCCTTCTGTCATGTTCTCCTCCTCTGAGGTTTATGTGGTTTGTTTAGCAGGCTCTGAACTGCGGACTGCTAGTTGGTGACCGGCTTTCACTTAAGTATCTGCAGAATCCACACCACTCGATACCGTCTGCTCAGAACTCCGAGGGAGGGAGAAGTATTGTCAGTTCCGATGACAAAAGACCTTGATAGGCCACCCCTCCCCCACCCAGATATGAGATCCATATTTTTTTATTTAAATAGATTTAGGGGTACAAGTGGTTTTTGTTATGTGGCTGAATTGCATAGTGGAGAAGTCTAGGCTTTTAATATACCCGTCACCTTTATACACCAGGCAATGCCATTTCTTTGTAGCAGAATAAACTCATATCTGATGCTATAATTACAACCCTAATGGACATGCTTAATTTATTTTGGAGAACTGAGGTTGATATCCACTCGTGCTATTATTAAAAAGACTAATGAGAGCTGCTCGGTAAGAAAAGAAAAGATTTATTGAATTCCTTTTGGCACCCGGCACAGCTTAGCAATTTTGAGAGCCCATCAAAACAGCAGATATACACCCTGCTCAGATGTGCTGTACAGGATGTGAGCTGGGTTTCAGATTTTCAATAACAAATCTGTCACTCCGATTTTAATTAGACGGCTTAAAGCAGCCACATCAATAATGGCAGGATGACGGCTTAGTTCAAAGATCATAGAGATGTTACTCTACTTTAATAGTTCTTTTATACAAGTACATATTTCAGAAGTTTTTGAGGCATTCATCTTGACTACCCCTTTCACCAAAGAGGAGAAAAAAATATTCCTAATTGAATTGAACCACGAACGTTAGCAGTCATCACCATTTCTATACCAGGCTGTTGCATCCAGCTGGTTAGAAGGTCTAATTTCACACCACACAGCAATGAAATGCTGCTAACTTTTATTTGTGACTGTAAAACAGTAATATTTCATGACAGCGAAAGGACAGTTGATGCTGCTGGGTACACCCTCCGCTGGTCTGAACCTGAGAGACAAATGGTAGGTCTCAGTTAAGGACTGACAAATGGGTCTTTTGCATAAAAAGCTCACAGAGAGCAGAGGGAGGACTCAACCTGGGAGGGAGGCTGACGCCCCTTAGAGAAAGAAGTTCACATGCAACATGAGCACTCTTCAGCCCAGTACGGTATGGGAAAGTGAATGGTAACCTCAGCGTGAAAAACCCTGGCCAAAGACCAAGCCCTTTTTTTTTTTTTAATGGGGTAGGGGTATACAAAGAGTTGTCATTGTATTTCTTTCTATTGATTTTTGTTACATAAATAAAAACTTATTGATTGTATAAACATATTTATTACATAAATAAAAACTTACTGATTGCATACATAAATACTGTCAGTATACAGAAACACTATTAATATATTGACATATATCTTCTGTACTTTGATGGAAATATATGTGTGTGTACATATACCTTTCTTTAAAAATGAAATCATACTATACATACTTGTAAGGTTTTCTGCCCAATAATCTATGGTTGTTATCTTTCCATGTAGATAAATATATATCAATGTCACCATTTTAACAATTATATAATATATAATATTATATTGTATGGATAATACATAAATTAATTAATCCCCTTTTGTTGGACATTTAGATAGCCTCAAAATATTTTGCAATTGTATGCATATATATACATATACATATTAATATTAATATAGAGTAATCTTTATAGATGAACATGTACTATACATACATATATATATAATTTGATTATTATATTAGAATAAATTATCTTTGGATAAATTCTTAGAGCTGGGAACTCCTAGATCAAACAAAGTATCTGCATTTTTAAAAAAGATTTTGTGTGAGGTCCACATGTACGAATTCAACCAACCTTAGAGTGAAAATATTCAAAAATAAAAAATAACAATACTACAATAAAAAAACACAGTATAATTATTTACATAGCATTCACATCATATTAGGTATTATAAATAATCTAGAGATGATTTAAAGTATACAAGAGGATGTATGTAGGTGCTATGCAAATACTACACCATTTTCTATCAGAGACTTGAATATCTATGGATTTTTATACCCTAAGTGGGTCCTGGAACCAATCTCTGGCATATACCAAGAGAAAAATGTATATGATATTACTGTTTTAATGGGCATGGAATATGTTTTTCAGAAGCATCTTCTGGATCAGATCCTGACAAAACACTCTAAACCTGTTACTAACACTTTCACAGCATCATGCAAACCCACAATTTCATCTCCACTTCCTCTGCAATGCTGTTCATCACTCTCCCAAATAATTTGAACAATCTCTGGACCCAATCCCTGCAAGTTACCCTGTTTTGGTCAATCCTCAATGATAGCCAAGGTTGTGTTGACTCCCTATGGACATGACTAAAGCCCTTCTTGTTAAGTGTTAACACTGACCGACTTCTGCAGTATCTAAATAACACATGCTTAGGATGGAGACCAAGGCCCATGTGCTAATGCCATGTCATTGTTCTGCACCAGCTCTACTGCCTTTCAGGCTATGTGACTTTGGGACAGTGACTTATCCTCTATGTGCCTCAGTTTCCTAACTTCTCCGAGTACCACCTTCAGGAAGCCTTCCTGGACCCCTTACGTCTATGTTCAGGCCTTTCTTTTATGTTCCCACAACACTCCATACTTCACCTGGTACAACACTTATCACCCAGTTTGATGGATGCCTGGTTACCAGTTTTTCCCTAACGCTAGACTATCAGAGTAGGATCCATATCTATCGATCTCGGTCACTACCTAAGTGTCATTCACTGAAGAAGATAATTACTGAATGCCTACTTTAAAAAGACAATTACTGGATTCCAGATGATATCTTTGGAGGAACTAGGGATACAGCAGAGAACACAACAGATAAAGTCCCCGCTGTCATGTGGCATATATCCTAGTGTGGGAGGGGCAGACCAACAGCTAAACAGGTCAATATACAGTACGGCAAACAATGGTACCTCCTATAGAGGCAGGGAGAGGATGGGGTAGGGAGGGCTTGCTATTTAGGAGTCTGGGGGTCAGAAGAGGTCTCTCAGAAGAAGTGACATTTGAAGAAAGACATGTTGGTGTCTAGAGTGGGACGAGACCACTCTTACTCCTCTTGGCAACTGGCTGCTTCCTACTGGTTTCAGACACAGTGCCTGTATAATATTTCATTTAGTAAAAGGGCTCTGCTGCTTAAAAAAAAAAAGGATTTTCAAACACAACCCCTAGTATAAACGGCTTTGTGCTAGGCACTAAATAAAGTGACTTTAAAGCCAGCATAATTCCCCAAACAATGAAAACTTCTGGTAGGAAGTACTTAAGTGTTGAGGGTATTGAGTCACTGAGAAGCCCAAGTTCACGCCCTACCCAAGTGGCAGAGCTGGGATTAAACTCCTTGTCTGCTACCTCCGGAGCCCACATCTCTCACTCCACCCTGCGATGTAAGCTACACCAGCAGGCTGCCAAGTCGTTTTAATTCAAATTTGGTAGAGCTGGCACAGCACTGGTATTGCTTTGTTCCAGTTTCTTTCCCACATGACCTTGCTGTGTGTTTAGACACCTTTGACAGCCTGCATTGAACATAACCTAAAATGATCTTCAGTTTATGAATTCATTGATTGTGGCTCTGTATGTTCAGGTTATTTTTTAAAAAATCAGAAGGCATTTTAATTGAGATTTCTTTTTAAAAAGTGTAGGTAGGTGGTTCTAACCGGTAAACACAAGGTAAATGGTTTTTAAGAGTGTGCCTAGAAAGTATTGCTCCTGGCCCAACTGTCTACATCAGATCACTGTCCAGTTCTGCCTTCTTCCCTCGTTGCCTTTTCTTTTTCTTCTTCTTCTCCTTTTTTTTTTTTTCCTCCTTGCTTCCCTACTTCTAGCTGCCAGTAAGTCAGATAATTAAATGCCAAAGTAGTGACACTTGGCATTTCAATGAGTGCTCTGTATTTACTACATGGTCTCTCTCGACAGCCCTCCTGCTCAGCATGCGTGCAAGCTCAATGCTGCTCTGCTGAACTGAAGCACTCCTTTGTTGCAGAGCTGGACGAACTGAAGAAAGATGAACTCGAGCAGCAGCCCAGAACTGAGAGGAGGGAGTCAGCAGATTCCTCAACTTCTCTCCCTACCACCTCTTGGAGTTTACGTCCTCATTTCAATTAAACAAGCATTTGTTAAGACCTTGGCCCTCTGTGCCCAGCCCTCTGCTGTGATACTTTTAAAATGGATTTTGTATTAAAGGGAACAGAACTTTAGGTCTTTTCATTGCAACCAGGTACTGCCAGGATATTGCACTATACATGATTAGAAAGTGATTTCACCTTTACAGCTCACCCAAATTTATACAAAAGCCGTTAGAATAGAAGTAGGTATTATATGCAGAAGGCTGACTCTAGCTTCCAAGGCTGTAGTTTGGGCCATAGAAGAACTGTCTAATTCAAAATGTGTCTCTTCCCCAAATGTATCACCTGTTCAGGCCGCAGCTTAGCCATCACCTCCTCCTAGAAGCCCTCACTGACCCCATGAGTCTGGGTTAAATGCCCTCCTAGGGGCTCTGACACAGCTGGTACTTTGCACAGTCCTAGACTGTGAGCTTAGTGGACAGGAACCTGCCTCACTCACTGCCACTGTCCCAGGCCAAGCACAGTGCCTGGAGCATATCGGGGGTGCAATACATAGTTCCAATTAAACTCCTTTTCAAGTGAGATGGTAGAGTATATTTTCAAATCCCTTTAAGTCATAGTGAGCTAAATATGGTCCTAAAATCAATATGATTATTAAATTCACAGATATTTTTTATTCATTCATTCATATATTCAAACAACACATATTTATTGAGCACTCACTATTTCCCAGGCATTGCCCAAGGGACTTGCTACTCAAATACTCTCTTTCTTCCTCCTGTAAGAGTACTTTCTCCAGTCAAGAAGGCAGTTCATGGGCTACATGCAAGAAACTGGGTCATGAGTGCCTTTGGGGCAACTGTCAATCAGTGATTCACATCACTGTTAGTCTGAGGCAGGAACCATCACATCATTCTTTGTACTGCCAATGCCTCACAGAGTATGTGGCATCTAGTAGATGCTCAATGAGTATTTGTGAAAATGTGAATAAATGAGAAACCCTAAATATGCTAACACACTGCTCTATTTAAAAAAAAAAAGGAAAGAAAAGAGCACTAACTTACATAGAAATAACTTACTATGAGAACTTTATTTGGGGGTGAAATCAATAACTAACATGCCAGGAGGCGACGAGTCCTTGAATGATACCCTACCTCCCCCATCACCTCACTTCCCATTAATATACTCTGCTCCAGTCAAGACGGTACTGGATTTAATCTCTGATCTAAAACACATATATGTATACACACACATCCCAAAATATATAAAACAATATTTTTCAAGACACTAGATATCAGGCAATGAAAGACACTTATTCCTGAGAGGAAAAAAACAAAAAACAAATGAGGTGAAGCCTACTAGTGCCCCAACTTACTGTTTTGAGAAAATTTCCAGGTAGCAACACAATGAAGAAGGACCAAGGCAGAATGCATTAGACCCTCTTAAGTTAAGGAAATAAAGCAAGGGGATACCAAGGCAGCTACAGTTCGTGGGACAGTATAGCAAACTGTACTGCGATCATCCCAGAAAGAGAGGATCTGCAGAAGACCTCTCTCAAGTATTCAGCAGAGAACTGAGAAGTACGTGCATGTGAGTAAACTGGGTGTGAAGAAGGAACCACCGGGTTAGAGGGAACAGTGATGGACATTCAGAGTCCCTGTTTTCCAGCCAGACTGGAAAAACTCAATTCACAGGGCATTGGGTAGAGTTCTCAGGATGGTCCTGTCTCAATAGGAGGGAATAATTAGTCCCAGAATGACAACTGCCCCAGAGCTGCTGAACAAATCATAAAAGTGAGACTTGAAAGGATCAAACTGTCTTCAAGTAACTTACCTACATGCTAGAGCAAAGTGTAAGAATATTTATAGGAATGCACCCAACAATAGCAAGCACCCAACAAGATAAAATTCACATTGTCTGGCATCCAAAATTAAATTATATTTAATTAATTAAATCAATCAAAAATTACCAAGCAACAGACACCTCACCAAAGAAGATAAACAGATGGCAAATAGGCATATGAAAACATGCTCTGCATCATATATTATCATGGAAATGCAAATTAAAACAATGAGATACCACTACACATATCTAGTAGAATGGCCAAAATCGACAACACTGACAACACCAAATGCTGGCGAGGAAGTAGAGCAACACGAACTCTCATTTACTGCTGGTAGGAATGCAAAGTCACACAGCCACTTTGGAAGACAGTCTGGCAGTTTCTACAAAACTAAACATACTCTTCCCATACAATCCAGTAATGGTACCTACCTAGAAGAGTTGAAAATTTATTCCCACACAAAAATTTGCACATGTATGTTTTTAACAGTTTTATTCAGAACTATACAACTTGGAAGCAACTAAGATGTCCTTCAGTAGGTAAATGCATAAATTGTGGTACATGTAGACAATGAAATATTCAGTGCTAAAAAGAAATGAGCTATCAAGCCATGAAAAGGCATGGAGGAACCTCAGATGCTTATTACTGAGTGAAAGAAGCCAGTCTGAAAAGGACTGTATGATTCCAGCTGTACAGCATTCTGGAAAAGGCAGAACTATGGAGCCAGTAGAAGATCAGTAGCTGACAGGGGCTGTGAGAGGGAGGGGTGAATAGTGAAGCACAGTAGTTGTTGTAACTGTATTCCTTCTATTCTTCCTTATATTCAAAAACTTAAGAAGAGATATGGAAGATATGTTTTTAAAAATCAAACTTCTAGAGATGAAAATGGCAATGTCTGATAGGAAAATTACTGGAAGAGATTAAAAGCAGAGCCGACACTGAAGAAACAAAGATTAGTGAACTGAAGACAAAGCAATAGGAAATACTCAAAATGAAACACAGAGAGAAAAGAGAATTTAAAAAAATGAACAGAGTATCCGTGAGCCAACCCAGATATGTGTGGTGTCAAAGCATGTGTCCCTTCTACACTGTCATGTGACTGCAGCTCCACATGACCAGTGACATCCTCACTGCCACAGTCTGACTGCCTAGTAGAGGTGGCTACTCAAGGTGATGTTTACTGCGGAGCCCAAACAGGGAGGGGAGGAGTGTGTGCGAGTGGGTATGTGTCGGGGGTAGTCTATACTCACGACATTTCCTGAACAGACACTGGATCTAGCCTGAAACACATGAACAGATGTGGGGTTGCGTCCTGAGTACAAAATTCAGTCCCATGTGTGTCAGCTCAAGTGATCAAGCACTAAGAAAAACTATAGTGAAGCAAGGAGCTGCTTTCACATAATAAATCCTTATAAAAACCCAACGTGTTCCAAATTTACTCTTCACACATTAGTATGGCCCAAGGCATCTGAAAAACCAGCATCTAATTAAAGATAAAATAAAGTTTTTATTATGGCCCACTACCCCAACACATAAAATTCGTTTCCCATGAAAACAGCTTACATTAATATGGCAATTAGCTCAAGTACTTTTTTTAGGAAAGCAAGCTTTTCTTCCTATCTCCTTTCCAAGAGCATGTGATGTAGTTTTAGGGCCCAGGCTGTAGATGCAGCAACAGCTCCAGTTGCTGGCACCAGGCTTTGGGCATGGACTCAATCACCATTTCATTCATTCAGCTGTTCTACCAAGAGATCGTACTGAATCACCGGGTCACAAAATCCCATGGCTGAAAGGGACAGTAACAGATCATCAGTCTATTTATCATTTTTAGCTGCCCAATATTCATTCTCCCTTCCTAATTCACCCCAACTTCTGGGAGAATTAGCTCTTCTCCAATAAGTATGAGTACAAGGGTAAATCCAGGAGCCAAAGAGAGCAGTTCAGCCAGGGTTTGGGTATGCTATCTATTAAATGTTGGGCCAATATTGGATAGTCTCCTCTGGGCACTGTATTTTGAATAAATAATTCAATTGTTTAAAAATTGGTTGGAGATCGTTCATCATAGGGATAGTGTGCAGACCAGAAATTCATTCATAAACTCTGAAAGATGCCTTGAATTCCATGCATGGTCCCCCAGCCCTGCATCGATCCTGTAAGCCCCCCACTATCCTGCCTGCCTTACTTCACCTTTGAACTATGGTTAATAATAGTTCTACCTCAAAAGGACATTACAAAGCGGAGTTAACACATGTAGAATACTTAGAATAGTACCCAACACACAGCAAACAATAAATGTTAACAATGGTAAATAATAATTATAGTTAATTATATAGTTAAATAATATTATATTATTATTATTGCCATTATTATGTTCTATTATTTTATATCTGTAAAATACAGGCTGTACTATCAGCTGGGAAGGAGAAGGGACATACAGGTTTCTCCCTTCTTTCCATTCTACTGGGAAGTGGCCACTTTCGGGTTGTCTTTGAAGAAAATAACCCGAGAGGCCACATTTCTAATACAGTGAAGCTTCCAAAACTATTTTTGGCTTGATTAGAGCCCTGTTGGCATATAAGGATAACTTCACAGTTAGAATAATGTGAGATGGGGTAGGGGTTAGGAAATGGTGGGAAAGAAAGCCTTGCTTACATCAACACAGGGTTCAAAGTCAAAATGATTTAGGAACTAAGAAAAAGCTATCTCTTCTGCACATGGTATCATGGGAATCTGAGGCTAGAGGACCAGGGCTTCACCACTCTCAAGCGTTCTTCACCCTCTGTACTTTCATTTCATCTGTCAAATGAGGTATCTGTGAAGAAGGCTTATGTTCCTTCAACTCTACCATTCTGAAAATTAGTGGGAAAAAATGATAATTTTATACCTTAAAGGCCAGATGTTCTTCTCAATGTCAGTCACACTTGCCAGGCCTGAATTATCACAAATCTAAAGCAGTGGAATTCAAATTAGTAAGTTTTTACAGCATGAAAACTCTTCAGCATAGGCCCGTACTCTGCCGACAATTCTAATGATTGAGCAGGACATTAGCTCTCGACAACAGATGCTATAGTAAAAGTTTCCCAAACGACAGAAAAAACAAAAATGGAGATCATGTGATAGATTTAAAATGATCACTAAATACAGACAAGAAAAGCCGAGACAATTAAAATTTCACTTGTAAATAAGATGGGGCTATTTCATCGTGAAGATAATGCCTGCAAATTTTAAAGTAATTTAATATGAAACTTATTTCCCTTCTTAATTAAAAATGCAAACAATGTCACACGTAATTTTAAAAGGCCAAGTGGATAGAGAATGTGAGAGAAAAAAAGAACAGATCTTCTTTTTGAGTAATATCTATTAATAGTAATCCAGCTTACATCCCCTGAAGTTGGGATATGTTCTCTACACTCTTATCTATGGGGTTTGTTGACTTTGGAGGTCTCCAGTGCTTTATACCCCACACTAAGCCTTGAAACTTCCTACGATCCGAGTCACATATGAAGCCCAAATGTTTTTTCCCAAGCCTTTCCTGTAGAAATCTGTCCTTTTAAGAAGGTCTGGAGACCAGTCCTTGGTTCAATGTCTAACCTATTGATTTTATCAAACTCATACAAAACCTGCTGGCCATTCTGCAACATACACACCCCCAGCTATTCATGCAATCTGGGTTAACTAAAAAGTAAACAAATAGTAAAACATAATAAAAGTTTCATTATAGGCTGGATGCAGTAGCTCACTTCTATAATCCCAGCACGTTGGGAGGCCAAGTTAGGAAGATCGCTTGAGCCCAGGAGTTCAAGACCAGCCTGGATAACATAAAGTGAGACCCCATCTCTACAAAAAATTTTTAAAATTAGCCGGGCTTGATGATGTGCACCTATCTCCAAAAAAAAGAAGTTTCATTATAAAGAGCTTCCTTGACTAAAGCAATCAGTAATTTTAAGCTTATACTGTTGCTAAGACATAGTGAATGTTAGAGGCCATAAGACATACAAAATACCTACATAAAACACAGTCCCTACTTTTAAGGAATTTACACTCCAATGGCAAAGGTAAGAGAGAAGTAATTTCTAGACTGTGCAAAGCTGCAAAGCACCCATAAGGGACAGAGGCGTGGCGGGGAGGGGACTGGGTCACAGTGAAGTAACACCTCAGTAGTGGTGTATTTAGGAGCAGAAATAGTTCAGGTTTGGTGACTGATGAAGCACAAGGAGGAAGAGAGAGAAAGAGGAGTCAGGACTTTCATGTTTTCTAGTTTTGATAACTAACAAAAAGGTGTTGGAAATTAATAAGCCAAGGAGAAGAGAAAGATGCAACCAGGAGAGAGAAGGTTCTGTTTGCGACTTTCTCTTTTTTATATGCCTATGGGAAACAAAGAAATGCTTCTATCAGGTAGTGGGTATACGGATGAAGAGGTTGGGCTCTGAGATCTACTACCCAAGCCTGAAGGTCTCTTAAACCTCAGTTTTCTCATCTGCAAAATGGAGAGCACGCTGATACTTACAGTACAGGGTTACTTTGCAGTAAGGATCCGATTAGGCAACACCAGTAGTAGGGTTCTTATGCTTAGCACAGTGCTAGATGAATAATAAATCTTAAACAAATTCTCCCATCATCGGCCCTGGAGCTCAAGAGAAAAATCTCCAGATGCCAGGTACTAAGGTCTCAAAGGGCTTGCAAGTCATAGATGAATACATCCCCTGCGGTAGTTTTCAGTATCTGGCCTCCTGCAGCACACGTGCCATGCCTCTGTAGAGTATTTGTTTTCCCTGCTGACGAGGGTTCCGACCAAGATCTCTCCTAAGCAGCTCTTCCCTCTGCTCCCACCTCCCCTCTCCACTGCCACACAGGCCTTAGGTTTTCAGTACCTTCTGTGCTGGCTTCATCATAACTCTATTGTCTCTGGATTCTTCACTTGTCACCGCAATTCTCCAAAAACCAAACGGGAGTCTACCATTTTGCTGCTGAAAGAGCCTGTGTGCATCTTTGCTGCTTTCAGAAGAAAGTCTTGAGGCCAGCACGGGAAGCTGGTAAGCCTCCTCTCCCACTCCTCCCTGCCATGGTCTTACTTGGAGGCACCTAGCTGTTAGGTGTTTCCTACCTATTCCACACCCCTGTGCTTTAGCACATGCTGCTCCTCTGCAAAGAACACTCACCCATCAACCTGTGTGCTCTGGGAATAAAAGATGCAGCTCCAACGTCACCTCCTCAGTGAAGCCTTACCTGACTCACAGAAGCAGTCGCACCCTCTAATTGCAACTCTCACGGGGGTTATGATTTAGAGTGCCAGCCCATTTAAAGGCAATTATGCTGGATCCACATTTCAGACACTTGTCAAAGCCCAAAGAAAGCTCTATTCCTCTGAACAGAAGATCTGAGATGGATTAAAGTACAGCTGCATGAGTAGTTTCCTCTCTGCACAGAGTAAACTGGGATTGTGCTTATAGATGGGCTATGGGCTATCTGTGATTTTTCATAGAGAGCATTGCATCATTTCTCACCCTGGGCTTTCCTACATGCAATTGTGCACAAAGTTGAATTGCCTTGATTGCCAATGAGAACTAATTCAACCTAGTCAATGGTAGAACCTTTTTGGTTGGACTCCTAAGCCCAGGTAGCTGCATAACCAAGGCTGGCTTTCCGTTGATCTTTTCTTCACAGTCTTCATTTTAATATTCTGTTTGAGGTTTCATTTGTGAATAACGTCACTCTTCTGCAGCACAGTATTTCTCAACTCTTTTTTATGTGCACACTTCCTTAACACGGAGCACCCCAATAACATTAGGCATCACTGTACCTCCAAATTAGACCTGAAACTCTATTATGCAACAAAAATTGTAACAATCTACCCTTGGAAGTGTATTTAGAGTCTACAAAATTGCATGTCATCATCACCATTCAGAAAACACAAATGAGACCATAGAATTAAGCCTCTTGATCAGTTACGAACAATCGGTTCCAAGGTCTAGAGGTTTACATATGACCCCAGTTGGCCAGAGAAGTACCTCTGGACTCCAGGGAATCAGAACCACTGTTGTCTTTCAACTCACTCGGTATGCTTGTGCTGACAGTATGCCACAGGCAGGCTAACTCCCAGCATCCCCTGCTATGCTGAAACGGAGACCACAGAATGTCTGGCTTCAGTGTCACCACAGCCTGCAATAAGCGTGAGATGCTTCTGGGGAGCAGGCTGTGTTAAAGATGCTGCCTGACAAGTTGACGTAAAAGAGGCTATAAATATGCCATTGGTTCCCGATGCTGGAAAATTCTTCCTGACATGAGAATGGTGTTTCTCCCTGATGCTGAGAAAAAGCATTTCAGATTAGTTTCGGGCCAGCTGAATCCTGATGGATCTCTCAGTGAAACTCTCTGGAAGAAGCCTCTCTCCCCTTACATGCCTCCAAAGCACCCTGTTATTTCTCTTTTGTGGCTCTTAACCCATTTTAAGTAAATAATTCTGTACTCTCTGCCTCTCTGACAAGGCAGGAAGCTCCATGAGGTTAGAGATCTTGTTTATAGCTGTACTCTCAGGTGACTAGCTGAGTTCCTGACATGTAGTAGGCATTCAGTAACTATCTATGGGATGACAAATTCTGCAAATACCCTTGCTTTCGTTACTCCACACTCCTTCATCTGTCTCTATCCTCATCTCCTCTCTAGTCTACCCCATGGATGGAATGGAATTAGCTCCGGACACCTACTGCTGTACCCAAGGTTGAGAAATGCAATTAGAACATTTACTTTGCTGGCATTTTTAAATACAAAATCAGCAGAGTTAGTGACACACAGATACCAGACCCTAAATATTTCTATTTTTACAGGTAGAGCAGCGAGTGGTGTTAGCAGCATGGTCATTACTCTCACAGAATTTACAATTTAATAGATAAGATGAATCTGAAAAATTATCATCAGTAGATATGGTCACACACAGAAAGTATTTAAATGATGTAGAAAGAAGAAAAAGAGATATGAAAATTATTGGTCCAGGTGTATCTTATTAAAAGTTGGCTAGCTTAAGTGTATTTTACATTTTCATGCTTTGAAGAACTCAAAATTGATTCTGATGAGTAAGGTACAATTCCATCACTAATCCTAATCTCTTGAATTTCAAGTGGGGTCCAAGAATTTTCTCTTTATTACTACTTAAAATCACCTTTCCTTATTTCTCTCCAGGGCCTTGCTATATATCGAATGTTTTTTGTCACCTCCAAATCTCATGTTGAAATTAAATCCCCAATGCAATAATGTTGGGAGGTGGAGCCCCCATGACTGGATAATGACACCATACTAAGGGCTCATGGAGTTGGTTCACTTTCTCCTACTCTTCTGCCATGTGAGGACACAGCATTCATCCCCTCGGGAGGATGCAGGATTCAAACAGCCATCTTGGAAGCAGAGACAGGGCCCTTACCAGATACCAAACTGTGGCTGCCTTGATTTTAGACTTCCCAGCCTCCAGTCCAGAATCATTGGAATAAACATCTGTTCTTTAGAAAACATCTGCTCTCAGGTATTCTGTTACAGCAGCACAAAACAGACTGAAGCAGGGCTTGAGAGAGATTAGGGAGATGGGGCCAAATGTTTGTTCCCTTCCTCATCAATGCAGAGGCTCTTTGAAGGCATGAACTTGGTCTCCTCACAGCCGTGGAGTCAGCATCCAACCAGTTAGTTCCCAGTGAGTGCCTGCTGCTGGGCACAGCTGGGCTACCACTGTGAGCGAGCCTCATGTTAACTAGCTCGACTTAACCATTCCACAATGTATATGTATTTTAAAACATCATATTGTACACAATAAATATGCACCATTTTTATTTGTTAACTAAAACATAATTAATAAAAAGAAGAACCAACATTCCTATCATCAAACAGCTTGCAATGTTGCTGGGGAGACAAAAGGAAAGCATATGAAACCCAGAATAATTAAATGTTAAGAGTTTTGGGCGATTAAGGTTAAGGCAGTGGAAGTTGAGAGAAAGGAGATGAGAAGGGTGACAGGGGAGGAAGGATTGGGGAGGCCTTGAAGAATCTCTTAGGACAGGGAACAAAGGAGAAAGTTCACCTCCACCGGGAAAGAGACCCTGGGAAAGGTGTGGGCAGGCACTTGGAGCTGTGTGGGGGTGGGGAGGGGGCCTAGCTGCACGGGAGGGACCAGGAGGCACAGGTGGCACATATAGAGAGGGTAGGAATTCCAGCCCACAGCCCACGGGAAACTTTGGGGATCCTCAACAGGGAAAACAGGCCCACTGTGGAATTATTTCTGGAAGGAAGCCCCCTTCCCAAGGCCCCTGAGCCTTGAGATTCACCCATACCTCAAAGAAAAAGATTAAAATGCACGGAGTAGAAGAGAGATAGGAAACCCATGCATACTAAATGTTCTTCAGTCAAGACAGCCAAAGTCCTGGTGTCAGTTGCTTCTGTCAGGGAACTGACAAGGGGCAAACACGACTCAATGGCACTGGATAAGAAAAGAGAGGGTAAAACAGTAGGCACCAACATGCAATCCCAGAGGTAAAATACAGTGAAAAGGAGGAGCAAAGAGTCAATAAGTCAAACTCCGAAGACTTGATATTTTGCGCAGGCTCACCTTCAACTAGTTGGGACAAAGCAGAGGGAAGCTGGTGGGACTTCTGTCCTGTTTATCTGGGTGCAGCCCTGCTTCCCAAGACGTGTGAAGTTGTTTATTCATTTTAGGGCTGGTATGGAGCCATATGTCATTTTATCAGGCTATTCGTCATTCTGGAAACCAACAACTACTTATAAGCTAACCTTACATGGTCTCTTGAAAACCTGTCTTATCAACTGTTAATAGTTAAGTGAAGCACTTTTTTCAGGGGAAAGGATTTAACTCTTTCTTGGGTGACTAACAGCACTGCAACAAAGGCAACAATACACACTAAAATACAAAGTTGTCTGTGGCCCCTTGGTGACAACAACGTTGGTACATGTCCTCAACACTCCGAACAAATAAAGAATTCAAAGCCCACTGGATGAATGGTTGGATGGATGAATACATGGGACAGATGGACAGGTGAATGGATAGATGAATGGAAACCAGCACATTCAAGCTTTTAGCTAACATAGTCATACTTCTTGAAGGTTTTCTAACAAGAGACTCCCTAAGAGAATCTTGCCATCCATGGTTTATGGCAAACCTAAGCCCAACCCAAGAACACTGACAGGTTTGGGGTTGTGAGGTGGCTGTTTGGTTTTCTGGGGCTGTGGAAGGCATCATAGCTAATACTTTTCATGAGACCTCTTGTATCATTTAACCTTACCAGGCAGGTCCAGAAGACTAGAACCTTCCCAGCTGGAGCTCAGCAAACTTTCTGGCAAATTGCTTTCACAGAAAGATATTCAAAACCCCGAGAGACACCTCCAAAGTTTCTGGAGAGTTTTGGCTGGCTCTGAGCTCCAACATACCTGCCACGTGGTGGGGGCAGGGTGTCACGTAACAGCTTTAATCTTCTTCTACCTGCAAATTAATTGCTTACACTTAAAAAATACTGGATTGGTCCGTCTAATTTTATGTGCTTTTACAGAATGGGACATTTTAATTCCTTTGTTGTTTTTGCATAGTGCTATTGTATTTACTTGCTAATGCAGAGACCAGAAAAGAACATGACATTCCAAAATGTGCTCTTTCCCATGACTTGCCCTTTCCCTACCAGCATGGGGTACCTTTACCTCCGCGTTGATTTTTTTCTACACAGCTGCATACATTAAAAAAGAGATCATCTGTCTATATACACGACCTCTTTTTGTCTCTTTTTTTACTCCTTTGCATTAAATGCAGCTCCTACACAGGGAAGTCTTGGCATGGAGGTGCCATCTCTCCTTCACGTCTCCCTAGCTCAGGAAAGTCATGCTTACCCCCTTGCCAGGCTCTGCACAGCTCGTTGCAACTCTAGTCACTCAGACTTGTAAAGATCAGATGTTCTGCCCCCTACTACAGTGTTTATGTGACACTGACTGACTGCATTCCTCTTTAACAAGTGGCCCGTGACAAAAAACAAAGAAGTTTCTTTATTTCTTGTTGAGGAATGCTGGAGCCCTTTATGAATGCAGAACAAGATGCTCTACAAATTTAATATCTAAATAAGTGCAAACTAATAAATATAAGATTCTTTCTGCTTCTAGTCAGGAAGAAGGGCCAAGCCTAGCAAAGATAATACATATCCACTGACTTATTTTTAGCCAATAGACAGTTCCAAACTCTTTTCTTCACCAAAACTGTTCTTGCCAAAGCAGAAAGGCAATTGGCTTGCATCTCAGCTTCTCTTATTTTCTCCATCCTATATGGAAGGCTTCAGGCAGCTAGCCAGGAGGCAAGGTAAGAGAATCAAGGCCTAAGTCTCCACAGGGTCACTGGCTCTGAAACATAAGCAAAAATGATGCAGAATCCACACTTCTCAAATTAGAAGAAACTAAAGTCAAGGTGAAGGGCATTTACTGAGGCTCTTCTGGCCAAGAAACAACATTATCTTGTACTTGGTGTATTCCCTATACATGGAGTTTAGGTCACAAAAGTATTTCTATTCTACTTCACCATTTCAGTCAAAATTAGATACAAGTCTCTGATCAGAAGGGAAATTATAAAATTTGAGGGATCACTAATTACATGGCACTGATTCTTGGTACATGAATAATTTGGGGCTCAAAGGCAGATGTATGTTCCTCTCTGGAATGTCATCTTCTACCACAGATTGTGTGGATATATAACAACTACTACTAGACTCACTATTTTTTAAGAAACAGTGTCAACTGCTAAGAGATTTTTTTAAATACTAGAAAATTTTAGCAAAGAAAGCAAGTTTTGAGTTCATGTGAGAAATCTAAGATTACTCTGAGAGAGGAAAGGTTTACTGATACTCAACATTCAACAGGAGCAGAGGTCATCCATGTTGGGGACATTATGTACAAACCCAAACAATTTAGTGATGTAACAATCTAGTTCTGTAAAAATTATTTCTTAATATTTTCCCTCTAGTTTATGCCATTCTCAATCAAAATCAAAACTTTATAATATTGCTAAACTATAAACTACGTAGTTTGCTCTACCCACATCAATTATAAATTCATTTGTGAAGACAAAGAAGTGAAATAAATCAGTCACGCTAATTTAAAAAAATTAAGTGAGAAACTGTCAAGAATGATTTCCCTGAAGGAAAATGAAGTCTTCTTTAGTTAAATTATAGAATAATTTATAGAAAATTAAAGCTACAAAATGCATTCTCAATACCTTGGAGCCACTGGGTTTTGCATTCTACATTGCATTTCTACATTGCAGGCTTGCACTTTCTCTGGCAAGATACCCTCTGCCTTTTGGTAATACCTCATTGTGAGCAGAGCAGAGCTAAATGTGCTTGCTCAGCAGTTTAGGAGCCCATCCTGACTGGGAAATGGAGGTGTGGATACTGCTGTAGATAATGTTGCTCTGGGGCTTTGATGATGACTATGAATCAAATCTTAAATATGGACTGAAGTCTCCTTTTGCCATAATAATTCACAGAATTCTACCTCCCACTCACCACTTCCATTCTGATCTCTCAATCAGATTATGGAAAAGTGTACAATTAGGAATATTTTTATATTGCCATTAGCCCTGCCATCTGATCTTTATTCCCCAGTGCCATTTGTACCAATAAGTTCCCAATTAACATACGCTCTTCCTCACTGGTCTCCTTATTAAATAGTAAGTATCTTGAGATCAGGTGGAATGTTCAGTAAAATGTGATAAATGGCCAACAAGGTAATGCCACTTCCATAGACGAGGAAGGAGCTTCACCCACCAATGTGGGTGGGAACCACCAATGTGAAATGGTTCCTTATTCACATGAGGCCATCCAAGTGGAAGGGCCATGCATTCACACCACTGCACTGTGGCCTGGGAGAGGGAGAACAGAGGAGAGGGAATGTTGCAGGGGCAAGCAAACTGAACCAGATGCAGTAACAAACACATAACCAAAAGCACGGGGGACTGCCTTAGCAGACGATTACAAATCAACCTGGATACGGTCCTGCAGGCCTAATGCCATTTACTCAACCCAAAATGCCACTGAATTCAATGGAACTTTTGCCTCGGTAGGAAAGGATAGAATGAGACCCAGAAATGCATAAAGAACTGTGACACGAGCACTTGTAATAAAGACACAAAACAAGAAAAATATTTAAGAAAGTGACTACACGCTTTTAACTACATACTCAGGGTGGGCAAGTGGAACCAGCAGTAGGGGCCCAGATACAGCAGGTGTTCCTATCTGGGGAGCCTTTGTCCTCACAGCCTGATGTCCCCTTCCCCTACCAGGGGGCGTGGGTAGGGAAATAGCACCATGTCCCTCCCTCACTGAGAGACACCTCAGGGTCTGATCCGTGAGACCTGTTTCTGTCCCTTCAGGCAGCACCGGCAGGGACCAGTGGGAGCCCCAGTAGCACCAGATACACTGAGCCAACAAAAATACCACAAAGGCTCTGAAAACCAAATTGCCGTTGAAACCACTGTCCACTACAGTAGACAAAGACCCACATGATAAACCTAAACAAGGTGACTGCCTGCTAAAACGAAAGATTGAAATGCAATCCAGGGTTACACAGACTGTCCCAGGTACAATGTAAAATCACCCATCTACCAAGAATCAAGACAATCCAACTTGAATGTGAAAAGATAATCAGCTGATGCTAATACCAAAATGGATCAATGAATTAGATCTCGCAATTATCTGAAACGGATTTTAAAGCAGATAAAAATGCTTCAATAGCTAGCTGCAAATTCTTTTGAAACAAATTTTTAAAAATAAGGAAAATCTAAGAAAAGAACTAGGAGTTATAAAAAGGATAAAATGGAAATTATGAAACTAAAAAATAAAATAACAGAAATCTTAAAACCTGTTGGGTGGGCTCAATAGCAATGATGACAGAGGACGGAATCAATGAGCTTGAGGACAGAAAATAGAATTTTCTCAATCTCAACAAAAAAGAGAAAACATTAAAAAAAATTAACAGAGCCTCAGAGACTTGTGCAACAATAACAAATAATCCAACATTTGTATCATCAGACTTCCAGAAGGAGAGAAAAAAGAGTGTAGCTGAAAGCGTGTATGAAGAAATAATGGCTGAAACCTTCCCAAATATGGCAAAAGACACAAACCCACAGATACAAAAAACTTAGTAAATTCAAACAGTATAAACCTGGAAAAATTCATGCTAAGATACTCGATGATTAAAATTTTGAAAACTAAAGATAAAGAAAAATCTTGAAATCTGCCATAGAAAAAGGATATACTAACACCAATTTTCTTCCTCCCCCAACCCACCAGTCCTACTGGGTTTTATGGAGGTATAGTTGGTAATTAAAAATTATATATATATATATATATATATATATATAATGTGTACAACTTGATGATTTGACATATGTATACACTGTGAAATATTCACCACAATCAAGCTAATAACAGTGGACTTTTTATCTGTAACCACAGAGTCCAAAATCAAGTGGTTTCAAGTGGTAAAATGAAAGACCTGTCAACTGCAAATTCTATATCCAGAGAAGCTATCCCTCAGGAATGAAGGGAATAAAGAACATTCTCAGATGAAGGAAAACAAAGAATCTGTCAGTAGTAGACCTAAGCTTAAAGACTGGCTGAAGAAAGGTCTTCAAACAGAATGGAAATTACAAAAGAAGAAACCCTGGAGCACCCTTCCCGGAGCACCAGGAAGGAAGAAGATACAATGGAAAAAGTAAAAATATTGGTATGTATAATAAATTATCATTTGTATAATAAGTTTTATAAATCACATTTGATGATTGAAATAAAAATTATAATACCATCCGATACCTAAGACAACGACAATTAAAAGTGGGGAAGGTAAAGGGTCATAAATGGGAGTGAGGTTTTCATACTTCACTCAAAATTTGTATGAAAAGGCACAGGCCCTACAGCTACAACAAAGAAGAATAAAGTAAGAAGAGTCACTTTATTTGCTATTAAGGCTTACTATATAGCTACAGTAATCAAGACAATATATTGATGAAGGGACAGACACATAAGTCAAAGGAATTATAGAGAACCCAGAAATATGCCCATATAAAAATGCTCAACTGATATTTGACAAAGGTGAAAAAGTAATTCAATAAAGGAAGAATAGCCTTTTTAACAAATGGTGCTGGAGCAATTAAGCACGTATAGACAAAAAAAATGAAGCTTGACCTAAACCTTGTACCTTATAACTCAAAATGGATCATAGACCTAAGTGTAAGAAATAAAACTATACACGGGTATTTGCATACACAAAGAGTGCAATACGCACCACCCGAAGGATGGACATATTTGAAACTCGGACTTAGAGGGGGAGGGGGAGGCAAGGGCAACATATGTAACCTAAACATCTGTACCCCCATAATATGCTGAAATAAAAAAAAAAGAAATAAAACTATAAATCATTTAGGAAAAAACACAGGAACAAATCTTTGGGATTTGGAATTGGGCAAAGAGTTCTTAGACTTGATACCAAAAGCATAATCTACAAAAATTGATAAATTTGTCCTTATCAAAATTAAAAACATTGTTTGGTGAAAGCTCATGGGAAGAGGATGAAAAGACAAGGAGAGTGGGAGAAAACATTTGCAAACCACATATCCAGTTAAGGACCAGTATATAAGGTATATTAGAAAAACTCTCAAAACTCAACAGTAATTAAACAAATAATCCAAATAGAAAATGAGAAAAGACATTTTACTGAAGATAATATAGAGATGGCAAATAAGCAAATGAAAAGATGTTCAACATCATTAGCCATCAGGAGAAAGCAAATTAAAACCAAAATAAGATATCACTACATGCCTATCAGAATGGTAAAAGTGAAAAATGGTAACAATACCAAATGCCGGCAAAGATGTAGAGAAACTGGACCACTCATACAGTGCTGGCAGGAATGTAAAATGGTACAGCCACTCTGAAAAATAATTTTCTTACAAACTAAACATAAAATTACCATGTGATCCAGCAATTATACCACTGGGCAATTACCTAGAGAAAGGAAAATTTATGTTCACACAAAAACCTGTTCACAAATGCTGACAGCAGCTTTATTTGTACTAGCCCAAACTGGAATCATTCCAGATGTCCTTCACCAGGTAAATGGTTAAACAAACTGTGGAATAAACATACCATGGAATATTACTCAGCAATAAAAAGGAATAAAATACTAACATACACGACAACTTGGATGAATCACCAGTGAAAAAAGCCAATCCAGAGAGGTTACATGCTGTATGATTCCATTTACATATGATTTTCATTTTTGAAATGAAGAAATTTTAGCAATAGAGGACAAGTTAGTGGTTGCCGGGGGGGTTGGGTATGGGGCAGGTGGGATTGAAACAAGCGGGTGTGGTGATGAAAGGGAAACAGGAGAGAGAGTTGTGGTGTTGGACATGCTCAGTATCTTGACTGCGGTGGTGAACACAAGAAACTACACTGGCAATACACTGTGTAGAACTTACACACATACACACACACACACACACACACACACATGAGCACAAAACTCAGGAAACCTGAATGAGTTTGATGATTTATATCAAATATCCAGGTTATGATATTGTACCATAGTTTTGCAAAATGCTACCATTGGGGAACCTAGGCAAAGTGCACAAGGGCTTTCTCCGTATTTTTCACAACTGCATATGAACCTACAATTATCTCAGTAAACACGTGAATTTTAAAACCTGAAGAGGGTCACAATGTGAATTGCGAAACCAGGTAATATTTCTATCATGAAGTTCATTTTGAAAAATGGCATGTGGCAACCAAAGCCATTTGTACGGTATAGTAAGAACTGTGGGCAAACTGGTTTTTTTGTGTGTTGTTTTTCATCATTCGGTTAATCATCACTGAAAAGCCGCTGTTTTAAAAGGGAAAGAGGGAGGGAATATTACATTCACACACTATTAGAATCAGTCGGGATGAAGGCAGATGCAAGTAAACATTCTATCAATCAATTCTCAATTAGTGATCCCAACAGGTCTTAGGTTCCAGAGGGCAAAGACATATCTGTTCTATTTTCCAAAGGGTGATCTGCACCTGGCCTAGTCCCTGACTCGTAATAGAAACCCCGTAGAGCTGATTCATGAGTGAGGAACAAATTCACACCTAAGGAAGCGTGTGAGAAAAGTTCCTGCCAACTAGAAGTTTACAACAATCTGGCTCTGTCAGGAAAATAAAAATGTCCCGGCACCCTGAGGATCATCTAAGCCCCCACTTCTCAAAGATTCCCTCCAAAATAGCCCTTGTCTTCTTCTACACAGAAGAGTGAAGGAATCCTGACTTCAGTGACGATGTAACTACCCTTAAGCTGTCCAGTCATAACACCAAAATTACTTTTCAAATAGCCAAGCATATCCATGTTTATTTTAGTATTTAAAAATGTGTTAAATTTCATAAAAATTAAAATTCATACAAATTTAATAACAGAACCGACCTTTTCCATCTCTTCCAAAATGTATAGGTTCATTGCTGGCAGCAAGCATGCTCCCAAATTTGAAAAACATGCCTAACCAACCAAGGGGTTCTTTGAAGTATGGAATGTCAAAGTGAAACAATTTTGTTTAGCTGGAAACCAGATTGATGCTTCTCATGTAGAAAATTAGAGCTACGGAACTTGACAAGCATCTTACTGTTTCTTTACCCCAATTAGTTCTCAAACACAAAGTAGCTCTCAGCATATCAGCAGAAACACCCAGCTCCTGAACTACTTATATGGAGAGAGTGTCTGGCAAAAAAGTGGAGTGACCCACCAGACATTTTGCAATAGGAAGCTGTGTTTACTTTTAAAATCGAAAGGCATTTTATTGAGACACTTTGGAGATGACTGTGCGAGTTGGTACACCAGCAGCCCTCAGTAAGATGAATGGCTATTTTGACATTGATTTTGGTTTTTTCTTTGTTTTTGAGACAGAGTCTCCCTCTGTCACCTGGGCTAGAGTGCTATGGCGTCATCACAACTCATGGCAACCTCAAACTCCTGGGTTCAAGTGATCCTCCTGCCTCAGTCTCCCGAGTAGGTGGGACTACAGGCATGCACCATTATGTCCAGCTATATTTTTTTGTTTTTTAGTAGAGACGGAGTCTCACTCTTGCTCAGGCTGGCTGGTCTTGAACTCTTGACTTCAAGTGATCCTCCCTCCTGAGCCTCACAGAGTGCTAGGATTACAGGCGTGAGCCACCATGTCTGGCCCAACATTGATTTTTATCTTTCCCCCAAAGCCTCTTTATTGAAGATGCAAAAAAGAGTTTCAGCAGATGTCCCTGGGCCCAAGTCTAAAGAGAGATTAGTAAGTGCAAGAGATAATAGAAATAAAGTGACTTGAGTAATTAAAAATCCTGGCAGTAACAGCTGCAGTTGTGATTTCATTTGAAGGTTTAATATGCTGGGAACACTTAGGAAAATTATACATGTCTTGAAGACTATTAACTCCAATTCCTACATCTTCACTTGCCATACTT